>NW_009259718.1:4488398-4563768 GCF_000687185.1 Egretta garzetta | reverse complement strand
AGCAGGAATAATCATTGGGAAAGTGGTGTTCAGTTCCTGCAATAGATAGAATAGGCTAACTGAAGTCTGAGAGAGTTCAGAGATACTAGGTGACAAAAGAGAGAATTAGAGGTCTCAGTAGAGACAAATCTTTACTAAGGTTGTGCAAAATTTAAAATTTCAAAGGCTTGGAATTTCCCTAAACACTGGTTGTTCTTTTAGGGAAAAGTAAAAGTCACACCCTTGAAACAAAGACCCTTCTTTTTAATTTTGTTTCTCTAAAATGAGGTAGTACAGTTGCTCCTTCGTGTATGTAAGTGTATGATTGATGTAGTAATGAATGTTTTTCTTAGCCTTCTTCAGAGAAACAACTAGACAAGAGTAAGAATGAGAAAAAGCAACTTACCCTTCTGTTCTTTTCCCACTACTTTGTCTTCTCCCCTCCCCCAGGTCTCTCCCATTCTTTCATGGGATTTTGATCTTTCATTTTGTCTTCTAGGCATCCCCTCTGCTCCCCGTGACCTTAGCTATGAAATTGTTGGCTCCAATGTACTCCTGACCTGGCGCCTCCCCAAGGACCTGGGTGGCCGCAAGGATGTTTTCTTCAATGTTGTCTGCAAAGTATGCCCAGGAGGGTCCTCAGGGCCATGTGTACGCTGTGGGGACAGCGTACAATTTGAACCGCGCCAAGTGGGCCTGACAGAAAGTCGCGTGCAAGTCTCCAACCTCTTGGCCCGTGTGCAGTACACCTTTGAGATCCAGGCTGTCAACTTGGTGACTGAACTGAGTTCAGAAGCACCCCATTATGCCACCATCAGTGTTAGCACCAGCCAGTCAGGTAAGGAGACCCCTGCATCTGAGTCTCATCAAACAAAACATGTCATTTCATTGTGCGAGACAGGGGACATGATCAGGGATTAATGCAGATTTTGTGAGCATCAGCTTGCTACAGCAGCTCTTAGAGAGCATTTTTTCATTTCCTGTTCACCTTCTCTATCTCCTACTCTTCTCCATTTCATCTTCACTCTTTCTTGCATTTTTCACCTGTTCGCTTTTCTTTTTTGTCTTTCTATGTTTTGAGATACTCTGTTTTTCCACCCATTCTTGTTTCTGTACATCACCGTCCATTCTCCTCATTTCAGTTCATACTCTAGTGCACTTTAACAAGTGGTACTGAGTGTTTCATCAAATCTGTTCACCTTTGCCTTGCTGCATATCAAAGTAAGGAGCTGGAAAATAGACAGATAGGCACTGTCTAAAGATGAAGATATGGTTAAAGATACAAAGAGGCATTGTATGACAAGAAAGAATGTATACAATGATATTTACTCATCACCTAAATATACATGATGCTGTGATGGTGTGTGTTAATACTGTGCAGTCCTGTGGGTCATAAAAGGATATGGAAACTACGGTTTTACAGTTCCTAGAGAAGTTTTAAATAGAATTTTGACAAAGGATCCAGAAGCAGAATCACCATTCCTATTTAACTGAAATTGCTCTGGATTCTCCCACATGCCATGTATTTTCTTCTACCTTATTCTTGCCTTTTCACCCTTGCTGTTCTGATAAGTGGTCTTGGAATACTATTCTCCTGTCAATAGGAAACAAAGATTTTTTTTTTTTTTTTTTTACTTTCACATGGTAAAAATATTAAAGTGCATTGTACAGTTGTATCAAATGTGTTGTGATCCTTGTAACTAGGCAGTAAACCATAGGGATAACTAAAATAAAATACTAATGGCTTGTGTGGATGGTCAAAGGAAGGTGAGAGTTGAAGAGTAGGTCAGACTGATGGATTGCATACAGAAGGAGGAAAATGGAGAGGAGCATCAAGCAATTTCTGTGAATATCATACACAAGGACTGGAGCCGGAGAGAGCCACATGCATACAGGCATATAGTTCTGCTAAACATTAACAATAAGAGACTGGGCATATGTTGTTCTTTACAAGCATGTGTAAGCTGGTGTGGAGAGGAATTGTACACAGCTTGTTTAAAAGAGTATAATGTGAGGAGGAGGAGAAAGAGGGGGAAACAATTTGAACTGAGTGACAGAAAATGTCTGTAAACATTAAGAGATGTGTAAATGTTAAACTCAAACAAATCCCTAATGAGATTCCACGGTGCAGTTGTGAAAACCCCTGCAAAACCATGCTTCTGTAGAGCTCAAAAGATGCTGCAAAACCAGATGTGGCATCACGATCTTGGTTAAATCACATCTCTTCATTTCTGCTTCTATGCTATGGAAAGGAAAGTACTACATATGCACCCCAAGTAATTTCCTACTGTTAGCAGATACCAGGGATTTGACAAAATCTGTTTCTTCCCTTTGAAACATTACCTGACAGGCCTTGAGTAGCAGAACATGTATAGGATACTCTGTCCCATAAGAGGCTGGCTGCAAGTGGGTGATCAGTTCTGTTTACAGTAAAAGATATGGCTGGGTAATTTGTGTGGTGATTCCAGGCAGCTCCCTGGGCTTCTGCTGGAGACAGGTGGGTATTCTATACCCTGAAGAATTCTCTTTCTTTATGCTTCCCATCCTAGCCGCCTTCAATGATATCTGAGGCAATTTAATTGAGTAGCTGCTTCCTTCTCCTGCCTGGAATCACCACATCTACATCTTCTTTTGCTTGTTTGACTTTTCTGAACAATCCTATTCTTCCAGGTGCCTCTTGGTGTCTCTCGGTGTGTTGAGTGTCTCTAAGGTGCCTCTCTTGTGCACTGAAGCAGCTTCAGGGGAGGCCAACTTTCTTAAACAGCAGTGTGTACTGAATGGCTTATTTTTGTGCCTGGTTTTTTTTCCTTGCTCTTCCTCAAGATCGTTAGGAGTGAGCTTGAGATGAGCTGCCCTTGATTCATAGTGACAGCTCATACTAACACGGCCCTGCTTCCTCCATCATGTGACCTGTCTCATCCATAACCCCTCACTTCAATCCCTTCAGCAGCTTTTCACTTTAGCATGCCTTATTGTTGTTGTTGTGTTATTATAACTATTATTATTATTATACAAGCAGAGATGGACATTTAGGATCTTAGGTTCTGAAAAAGACAAGAAAGGGACTGGAAGGCGTGGAGGGTATAAAAAAAGCAAACTGGGGAAAGATAAGCTTTCAGAATAAATGGCTTTCACAAAAATTTTCTCTCCGTTGAATTGAAGGTGACCAAAGAAAGACCCTCCAGCCCTGGCAGTTTCTGAATATTCTGCTTACTCATACATCAGTCAGAGTTCTCTCACTTCTTCCAGTTGCTGATCAAAAAAAATCCTGCTCCCTAGCCTCTGCCCCTTTGTTAGAGGTATCTTAGGCAATATTCTGTGCTGGAACAATTCTACTTTGCTTTTATTTTCCCCTGCTACCTATTCATTCTTCATCTTTGTCTCCAAAACACTATACATATAAGAGTTTGCTTAAACCTAACAGTCTGCTAGCCCTGCTTCAAAGTATGATAGTATCCTTTGGTTACACAATCACATTTTTCTGTGGTAGCCTGATCATGATGTTCCTACTCTTCAGTGACTATGTGTTTGAAGACAGAGTAAGAATGGCTGGCACTGAAAAACTTCCTTTAATATAGTAAGACTTAACCCTCTATAGCAAAAAGCATCTGAGACCTTAGATAGTAATAATAAAAGCTGTTTTAGTAGTAAAAATATGAAATGCAAATATGAAATGCTAATTACCAGAAGCAAAAACTGTCCAGAGATCAGACAAGAGAGAAGGAAATTGCTCTCAGTTCACATTTGAAGTGCTGAGGGTGAATAACTAAAGAAGTATCAGGCTATATAGAAAGATGTTATTATTTTAACATCTTCAAGTGTAGTTCTCAGGGTAAACAAATGTCTCTTCTCATGTCTCAGGACAGAAGTCAGGTTTTCATTTAAAGGATTGTGAAAAAACTTTCTCTGTGCACAGCTGTCCATTTTTTTCCCCTGCATCTTCCACTGAAGCATGTAGTAATGTCTGCTGCAAGAGACACACTACTGAACTTATTCATTCAGGCAGTTGTTACATTCCTAGAAATAAGAGGAAGAGATGAAGACAGCAGAGACTCAAATGTTGGAGCAAATCTATGTAGACTTTTCAAAGCAAGTAGATTTGTTTTTAACTGAATCTAGACATTATGAGAGCTAATGGAGATATGTGAGGATAAGGGTTATGTGACCAGGTTGACTTGTACCTGTGAAAAGATATGTAGTAGCCTTCTACATCAGTTGGATTCAGAGCAGTGGGACCTGACAATACCAAAAATCTGTAGAACTGCAGAAATGAAAGCTAGACAGTCTGAAGGCTTGTATAAGAGGCTGAATGGGGACAAGGACAGTTATGGGGAGTGCCAGGAAATTTAAGAGGACCTGGCAGACAGACAATTTTCAGGTGAAATGGTGTGAGAAGAGGAAAATAATTTAATGCCAAGTATGATTATGAGATTATGAAGGGAAATGGATGAGTTGCTTGAAGATGTTTGCATTTCCGAAGAGAGAGAAAAAAATTCCAGTAAGACTTAGTTGGCAAGAACAGGGACACAGGCAAGGCATTTTCTTGATCAAAACATGAAAGGAATAAAAAGAGAGCTGTCAAAAGCTACGTACTACTGTATTTTGTCAGGCTAAAACCAGCAGGTAAAGCAAGTAGAGTGTGAGCTCTGTGTTCATTATCCTCTGAATGAACTACATTAATTTTCAAAGTAACAAGCTGTTTGTTTATTTACGATATAATTGCCAACCCTGAGCACTCGCCAAAAGTCCCTAAGAATTTAACTGTATTGTTTTCTTCTTACGTAGGAACAACAAAAATATTTTAAAGGTTTAATTTTGCCCTTAGTGACGTTTGTCAACTTTGCTGTCTTCAGCAGATTTCTCCAGTTATGACTGGGACTTAATGAAAAATTCTTCTTGATCTTCCCAGTGATCAAGGTGAGGCTGAGCTGCCTGCATTTTCCTAGGTCCTCCTTCTTGCCTCATGGGTGCATCCTATCAGGGCCTATGGGATTTTGTACGTCCAGTTTGCCTAAACATTGTCGCACCTGATCTCTACCAGGAGGATGGTCTTCCTTGCTCCAGACTTCCCCCTGGTCTCCGGGACCGAAAGGCCACTAGTAAAGACTGATGTGAAGAGGATGTCCTGTGCCACCAGGTCCCCTGTGCCACCCAGCAGTGGACCCACATTTTCTCTAGTCTTCCTTAGCCACTTAATGTACTTAGAGAAGTCCTTCTTGCTTTTGACATCTCTTGCCAGGTGGGATTCCAGGTAGGCTTTGGCTTTCCTAACCATGCTGTGCATCCTGGGACAGTGCCTCTATGTTCCTCCCAGGTTATGTGTCCCTGCTTCCACCTTCTATATGCTTCCTTTTTATGTCTGAGTTTAGCTAGGAGCCCGTTGTTGAAACATGCAGGCCCCTTGGCATATTTTGCCTGAAGTCCTGCCTGTTAGTATGGACCGCTTTTGCACCTGAAGGAGGCAATCCTTGCGCACTAACTAGCTCTTTGAGGTCTACTCTTCCCTTCAGGGCCTTACCCCATGGGACTCCCCCAGGCAGATCCCCAAAGGGGTCACATATGCTCTCCCAAAGTCCAGTGTTGTGAGCTTGCTTTTTGCACTGCTCACTCCTCTCAGGATCTTAAACTCCACCATCCCATGGCCACGGCAGCCAAGGCTTCCGCCAGCCTTCGCGTCACCAGTGAGTGAGCCCTTCCTTGTTTGTGAGCATGAGCACCTCCAGCAGGGCACCTCCCTTCATTGCCTCCTCTATGGCTTGGGTCAGGAAGTAGTCACTGATGCTTTCCAGGAACTTCCAGGATTGCTTATGCCCTGCTGTGTTGCTCCTCCAGCAGATACCAGGGTGGTTGAAGACTCTCTTGGGGATCAGCGCCTCCAAACGTGAGGCTGCTGAGAGCTGTCAGCTCTCATCCCCACTCAGTTTTTCACATGTAAGCATCTAAGGCCATCAGAGACACCCTGGCGCAGCCGAGACGTCTACTCAGGGCTAGCAGATAGGACACAGGAACTGTAGCAGACCCGGCACCTACTGGAATGCATCTGGATGACAGAGCGAATGGATACCAGGGGCCTCTCAAATGTATGGGCGACTGAATTGCTCCCTGGGTCTTTGCTTTAGAGTGAGCTGAATTAGGTTCCACTGATTGTATTGACTGGGGATGGGATTCAGCTACATATTGTGGGTATCTGCATGGAGTAGGGACTGAATGTCACATGCCAGAGATGTTCGTGGTCTACTGAGAATGGCACTTGGCTGTGCTCCTAAGTGGGGATAGCCATGTGCTGTTATACTAGTCTGCACTTCCTTCATGTTCCTTCCTTACCTTATTTATTGATTTAGGTAGATTTTTAGGCTTGCAGGCTTGTGTTGCTGGTCTGAGCATATACTACAGTCAAGGACGTCAGCCTTATTAAGAAACAGCAGAAACTTGTCAAACATTATAACTTAGAGAATGTAGCATCTTCAAGGTACTCAAAATATCTTAAACCCACCCCTGTGTGCTGCCAGGAAAAAATTTATCCCGCCATGTGGAAGAATTGCAACTGACAGCCCACAAAAAAATAGAATCTGGGAGCTGTATTTATCTGGTGTTTGGACTGCTTTAAATAGGTTTTATATGTGCAAGCATATACATTTGCTATTTTATAATTACTATACAAAACCCAGTGTTTTTTCAGTCTTTCTTAGAGGTCTGATCTCACAACATGTTGTTTGCACTCAGTGAGGGAATGGAATGGAATGGAATGGAATAGAATAGAATAGAATAGAATAGAATAGAATAGAATAGAATATTTCAGTTGGAAGGGACGTACAATGATCATCTAGTCCAACTGCCTAGAATCAGGCCCTGTGATTTCAGCTGTCATTAGGCACAGGCCTAGTATATCTCCATTTATAAACCCCATGTGAAAAGAGAAAAATTAACAAAAGTGACAAATCAACATAGAATTGGACACTTGTATGCATGAAACAAGCTTTGAAAGCAGTGTTCTGTTATAAACATTTTTAATAGTCAGCATTCATATAAAGGAAAATACTTAACTGTGGCAGCAGAGATAGGGTAGTTTGGGTGTTTTCTTATGACATAAAACCTTGAACTTTATATTTCCTGATTTATTACCACTGGGAGAGTAACTTTATCATATACTTCCGTCAGGAAATATGTGCTCACTCCACCCAAAAATACGTTCACATTTCACATCACCTTAGTATTAGTATGCACATCACCTAAGTATGAAATTTTTTGAAGGAGATGTCTAGATATCTCTTTCACTTGAAGTGGTGGGAGAGCTCCCTGGCCAGTGTTTCATAAGTTTTGCCCTTAAAAGAGGGGCAAACACGTGTATCAAAATTTGAACTCTGTCTCAGAGAGGTAGATTAAAGACAACCTGTCTTGATTTGATTTATAACTGTTTTTATTACTGAGCACTTTTACTGGCTTAGGTTTTGCCTTAAGTAGTATCTGCTTATTAGGTACATATCACTGAAGTGACTATTTTAATACAACAGACTGCATTGTCCTGGGCATCCCCACCAACACCACCTGATAACACCAAGTGATGGACATACCTGGATAATGGAGACATTCTAGAATGCTGCAGTGCATGGTCGAAAGATACACACAGTGTAACTGTGGGTAAAGCCACTCAAGTCATCTTTTTCTTATGTTTGCCAATATTTCTAATTCCACTAGTTGTAACCTGCTTCTGCATACTGCCCATCTGAGTTGAGTGCCATTTGTCATCATTGTTCTGGTGCAGATTTTGCTGTGCCTAAATGTACTATGCACAGTGCCAGCTCAGGTCTTTGTACTGTTGGCAAAAGATAACCTGTTGATGGGTAGCTGAAAACTGATAGTACATATTAACATCAGAATGTTAATATGTTAAGGTAAAACATCAGTTTTAACTAAAATACAGGTCAATTGTTGCTAGTTGACTTTGAGTATTCCTTCCAGGTAGGGGAAAAATTGTGGATTGGGAAGAAATGAGAAGGGTGGGAAGAATAACTGGGGTGGGGTGGGAAGGAGAGGAATTGTAATAAGTGTTTGAGGCCGATTATATTTATCAAGACCGAATTTATTCAAGCAAGCAACCAAGCAGGCAAAACAGCGCTGGGCGGCCGGGGAGTCTCCTGCTCCACCAACGGCGCGCACCTCACCCCCACCAGAGTCCCTTCTTATAGTTTAGTAGTCCCGGGTCTACGTGGCACATCCTGGTATCTTTCTGGTGGTTGTGAGGATAAAGGTCATAGTCTTCCTCCATGTTGTAGATCAGTTTCTTTCCTTATCTGGCCATGTTGGCCCAGTATGAGGCAGGAAGGATTCGTGCTTGTTTTCTTAGCAGAATGTTGCCACTCAGGAATTGGTAATTTATCAATGTATCAGTGGTCCCATGAGTTTCGGGGCGACTGAATTGCTCCCTGGGTCTTTGCTTTAGAGTGAGCTGAATTAGGTTCCACTGATTGTATTGACTGGGGATGGGATTCAGCTACATATTGTGGGTATCTGCATGGAGTAGGGACTGAATGTCACATGCCAGAGATGTTCGTGGTCTACTGAGAATGGCACTTGGCTGTGCTCCTAAGTGGGGATAGCCATGTGCTGTTATACTAGTCTGCACTTCCTTCATGTTCCTTCCTTACCTTATTTATTGATTTAGGTAGATTTTTAGGCTTGCAGGCTTGTGTTGCTGGTCTGAGCATATACTACAGTCAAGGACGTCAGCCTTATTAAGAAACAGCAGAAACTTGTCAAACATTATAACTTAGAGAATGTAGCATCTTCAAGGTACTCAAAATATCTTAAACCCACCCCTGTGTGCTGCCAGGAAAAAATTTATCCCGCCATGTGGAAGAATTGCAACTGACAGCCCACAAAAAAATAGAATCTGGGAGCTGTATTTATCTGGTGTTTGGACTGCTTTAAATAGGTTTTATATGTGCAAGCATATACATTTGCTATTTTATAATTACTATACAAAACCCAGTGTTTTTTCAGTCTTTCTTAGAGGTCTGATCTCACAACATGTTGTTTGCACTCAGTGAGGGAATGGAATGGAATGGAATGGAATAGAATAGAATAGAATAGAATAGAATAGAATAGAATAGAATAGAATAGAATAGAATAGAATAGAATAGAATAGAATAGAATAGAATAGAATAGAATAGAATAGAATAGAATAGAATAGAATAGAATAGAATAGAATAGAATAGAATAGAATAGAATAGAATAGAATAGAATAGAATAGAATAGAATAGAATAGAATAGAATAGAATAGAATAGAATAGAATAGAATAGAATAGAATAGAATATTTCAGTTGGAAGGGACGTACAATGATCATCTAGTCCAACTGCCTAGAATCAGGCCCTGTGATTTCAGCTGTCATTAGGCACAGGCCTAGTATATCTCCATTTATAAACCCCATGTGAAAAGAGAAAAATTAACAAAAGTGACAAATCAACATAGAATTGGACACTTGTATGCATGAAACAAGCTTTGAAAGCAGTGTTCTGTTATAAACATTTTTAATAGTCAGCATTCATATAAAGGAAAATACTTAACTGTGGCAGCAGAGATAGGGTAGTTTGGGTGTTTTCTTATGACATAAAACCTTGAACTTTATATTTCCTGATTTATTACCACTGGGAGAGTAACTTTATCATATACTTCCGTCAGGAAATATGTGCTCACTCCACCCAAAAATACGTTCACATTTCACATCACCTTAGTATTAGTATGCACATCACCTAAGTATGAAATTTTTTGAAGGAGATGTCTAGATATCTCTTTCACTTGAAGTGGTGGGAGAGCTCCCTGGCCAGTGTTTCATAAGTTTTGCCCTTAAAAGAGGGGCAAACACGTGTATCAAAATTTGAACTCTGTCTCAGAGAGGTAGATTAAAGACAACCTGTCTTGATTTGATTTATAACTGTTTTTATTACTGAGCACTTTTACTGGCTTAGGTTTTGCCTTAAGTAGTATCTGCTTATTAGGTACATATCACTGAAGTGACTATTTTAATACAACAGACTGCATTGTCCTGGGCATCCCCACCAACACCACCTGATAACACCAAGTGATGGACATACCTGGATAATGGAGACATTCTAGAATGCTGCAGTGCATGGTCGAAAGATACACACAGTGTAACTGTGGGTAAAGCCACTCAAGTCATCTTTTTCTTATGTTTGCCAATATTTCTAATTCCACTAGTTGTAACCTGCTTCTGCATACTGCCCATCTGAGTTGAGTGCCATTTGTCATCATTGTTCTGGTGCAGATTTTGCTGTGCCTAAATGTACTATGCACAGTGCCAGCTCAGGTCTTTGTACTGTTGGCAAAAGATAACCTGTTGATGGGTAGCTGAAAACTGATAGTACATATTAACATCAGAATGTTAATATGTTAAGGTAAAACATCAGTTTTAACTAAAATACAGGTCAATTGTTGCTAGTTGACTTTGAGTATTCCTTCCAGGTAGGGGAAAAATTGTGGATTGGGAAGAAATGAGAAGGGTGGGAAGAATAACTGGGGTGGGGTGGGAAGGAGAGGAATTGTAATAAGTGTTTGAGGCCGATTATATTTATCAAGACCGAATTTATTCAAGCAAGCAACCAAGCAGGCAAAACAGCGCTGGGCGGCCGGGGAGTCTCCTGCTCCACCAACGGCGCGCACCTCACCCCCACCAGAGTCCCTTCTTATAGTTTAGTAGTCCCGGGTCTACGTGGCACATCCTGGTATCTTTCTGGTGGTTGTGAGGATAAAGGTCATAGTCTTCCTCCATGTTGTAGATCAGTTTCTTTCCTTATCTGGCCATGTTGGCCCAGTATGAGGCAGGAAGGATTCGTGCTTGTTTTCTTAGCAGAATGTTGCCACTCAGGAATTGGTAATTTATCAATGTATCAGTGGTCCCATGAGTTTCGCACAACAGTGACTTTAAACAAAGGATGTAACAAAAACACAAGGAGTAAGGGGGGGACCTTTGCCCCCATCTGCCGGTTTGAGAACAAATTCCTTAAGTATTTATTTACTACAGAATGAAAAGAGGTGGGAGGATAGGAATGGAGGGGAGGTTTAACTCAGATCATGCTGCAAAATCTTCATTTAAAACTAGAAGGCAGTGTAGCTGTGTATTTAGGTTTGCACTTCTCCCTGTGTGTACTTTATGTCCCATCAGAGGGCAGTTAGCCTTTTCACAACATTAAAATGTAGTGGAATCTGTCTTGATCAAAGGTTAACTGACCAGTTATCCCATTCTCCTCACATTATCATTTGAATACAGTGTTCTTCATCTGTGTCTTAAATGCTAAATGTGGTCTTGGTTTATTGCTGCTGTCTTCCATCCTTGTCACAATACTGTCATTAGCAGGTGAAGTAGTTGTGCAATCTTGTTTGAAAGACAAGGAATTGGAAGAATTAAAAGGAGTAAGGATGAAATAAAGCATTTTATTTTTTATATTCTTACATTTTTATTTCATTTACAGTTTTACCTGGTTCCCACTTGCCTGAGCTGTTTGGAGCCCATTTGACTTGTGTCTTTCAGAATAATTGTATCTTGTTATTAAAAACAATCCTTTTAACTTTTTCTCAATTATGAGGGAAGAAAATGCTATTCTGCAGTTTTTGATCATTTGCCAAATGTCTCTGATTCATTCCTCACATCAAGGAATTTTATTTCTATTGTATAAAACCAGTGAAGTTAGGTGGTGACTTTTTATTGGCATGCTTTTTCTGGAAAATTTAAATGTTGCTGAAAATGTTACTTCCATTAGGAAAATGAGGGTTCCCTAGCTGCCCACCTGGAGGTTTCTTGGAAACATGACATTTTGCTTGCAGAGAGAAAGCAAAACTTGATAAGAGCTTTGTGGCCAGACAGCTGGCAGGCTGAAAGATCCTCTTCCAATTATCCTGAAATTTTTGCTTGGAAATCTCTTCCTAAGAAGAAATTCATTCTCCAGAAAGCTTCATGTGCAGGTGGTCTTCCTGCTCTCAAGACATTTTTTAGAAGAACTAACTACTTCAGGAAAAGGCCTGCTATTAAAGATGTTTATATATATATATTTATATATATATATATGTATAAAGTACACTTCTGTTGTCTTCAGAACATGTGAATAGTGCCTCTCATAGGACAAAAAAATGAAAAGAAAAATTACTCCAAAATGGGATTGTTTCTCATTATAATCTAATTTAAGTTCAGTGCACACTGTTCGAAATAATTAATCATATTATCTTCAAGGTCATATTTTGTTTCCTTCCTACTGATTTAATGAGTTTTCATGTTAGTGAGAAGTAATGGCAATTGCACAAGTCTCAAAGTCTTGAACTGAACTTTTAGAATAGCCAATCAAAAGATTTCTAAAATTGGTAGACACAAGTTCTTACTTGCTTTCTGGTTTAGATTCATGCATCCGAGGCCCTCTTTTATGTTTGATGTCCAGGTCCTTGCTTTGTACATAAAGGGAACTTGACATTATCCCACAGTAATTAATATCTGATACAGACTATAAGCACTTAATACCATAATGGAATCAAGAGAGCTAACAGCTCCATGTGGGTGGTATGCTGGGCTGGCCTGTTCACCAAAAGACAGAAACTATGTAAGAACAGACAGAAAAACTCTATGTTCCACACATACACACTTAACAGTGACCTTGAGGTGGTGGTTCCAGGCAGTAGTGCTGGTTAGAAGACCATTCAGACTGCACTTCTGTGGTTCAGTGCCCCTCAGAGGGAGAGGCTCAAATACAGGCATAGTTTTGGCATCTGGGCAACAGTCCTGACAGGGACTGGCCTGAGATCCAGGAGCTAGTCTGAACACAAGGCTGTTCTACAGAAGGATATGAACTGGCTGGATCAATGGGCTGAGGTTTTACAAGGCTAAGTGCCGGGTCCTGCACTTGGGTCACAACAACCCCATGCAACGATACAGGCTTGGGGAAGAGTGGTTGGACAGCTGCCCAGCTGAAAAGGACCTGGGGGTCTTGGTCAACAGCTGGCTGAATATGAGCCAGCAGTGTGCCCAGGTGGCCAAGGAGGCCAATAGCGTCCTGGCTTGTATCACAAATAGCATGGCCAGCAGGAGTAGGGAAGTGATTGTCCCTTTGTACTCATCGCTGGTGAGGCCATACCTCAAAAACTGGGTTCAGTTTTGGGCACCTCACTACAAGAAACACATTGAGGTGCTGGAGTGTGTCCAAAGAAAGGCAACAAAGCTGGTGAGGGGTCTGGAGGACAAGTCATGCGAGGAGTGGCTGAGGGAACTGGGGTTTTTTAGCCCAGAGAGAAGGAGGCTGAGGGGAGACCTTATCGCTGAAAGGAGGTTGTAGCAAGGTGGGTGTCAGTCTCTTTTCCCAAGTAACAAGCAATAGGACAAGAAGAAATGGCCTCAAGTTGTGCCAGGGAAGATTTAGATTGGATATTAGGAAAACATTTTTCACTGAAAGGGTTGTCAAGCATTGGAACAGGCTGTGCAGGGAAGTGGTTAAGTCACTATCCCTGGAGGTATTTAAAAGATGTATAGTTGTGGTGCTTAGGGACGTGGTTTAGTGGTGGACTTGGCAGTGCTAGGTTAACAGCTGGACTTGGTGATCTTAATGGTCTTTTCCAACCTAAATGATTCTATGATTCTATGATTCTGTATCAGGCTATGAAAATGAGATGCTTTCATTCTCTATGACCTACAACTGAACTGGCACCACTGAACTGAGGAACGGTTCAAAGTGTGTTCATTAACATGTCAGTGTTCTCATTTGTCTCTGTCTTCTGGTTTACAACAGTGATCTGGTAGTGAAAGGCCTCCATTACTCTGATATCCCATACTTGATTTTTTCCCCAGGCAAAGAATTATAATCTGGGGGAGAAGCAGGAGAGAGGTCGTGTGCCATGCTTTTATTCTGACCACTATCACACTGTCCGAGTGTGATCCTAGAACAAGGCAGTGACACTGAACACCTTGTCATCTTGCATGTAAAAATTGCAAATTTGAAGATCAGAATAATGTTCCAGCTACAATATAGATAATTTCATAATTCCTGTGCATGATCAGTTGGATGTGGATTTCTTCATTTTCTTTCTGTCCAAGTTGTCAGTGACTGTATCTCCCAGTAGAGTAGAATTGTGCCTGGATTTCTTCTGTTTATTTTATGAAGTATAATGCAAATTAGGGAAATTAAAGGAAGAGGTGATCTTACTTATTAACTCATCATAATAAATATTCAATTACAGTTAATTGTTAAACTTACCCCTTTGCAACTCTCCTTCCTCTCTTTTATTCCAGTCCCCTCTGCTGTCCCTATGATGCATCAGGTGAGTCGTACTACCAGTAGCATCACACTGTCATGGCCTCAGCCAGACCAGCCCAATGGGATCATCCTGGATTACCAGCTACGCTACTTCGACAAGGTGAGCAGAAAGTGATGCAGTGCTGAGTGTTGCATAGCTGTTACACAGAAGAGAACAGGGGAATTTTCTATCTGGGAGATGTACCCCTGTATCAGGATGTATAAGGTGGAGAAAACTGCTTCAATTGTGAGGGAAGAACAACCTGTAGCAAAATCAAAAGTTCATAATATATACTTCATCTAACATGATTCCATCTGCATTTCTCAGTTTGGAACCATCTAGGGATGATGCAGATAAAAAAAGAAGACACTTGTAGCTAAGCTAAAAAGCTATGGCTAACAACCTAATATGTTTAGGACCAGCTGACACAGGTAACAGTGGAGCTGTAACAGGAGCTGAAGTTTTCAAATCTGTATATGGAAATTGGACTCACTGCAACATTCTGTCCTGTGTTTGTGGAGGGAAGTCCTGTGTCCCTATTTATGCCTGGACAGACATCTCTAAGAAATTTTGGGAGGAAGAATGCACTCTTTCATTCACTAAGTGGCAGGTATCAGTTACATATGCAAGTGCTGGAATTACAGGCTGGCAAATACAAAGTTGTTCTCCATTCACAATGACGCCTAAGCAAGCTGATTTGAGGAAAAGAGGTACGTAGGGCTGTTCAGACAAGCTTCCATTCCATATTCTTCATCTTTCATATAAATAGTTTTGCAGGATTGTGCAGGGCTGCTGTTTTTCTAGCAGTAAAGGGTCCTGCTATTTGAAATAATATGTCTAACAGCTTCCTGTATACAACATTACAGGTATTCTTGCTCTGAATTCTCCTAGGATAATAAATTCATTTGGAGCTTGTAGAAAGCAAAATTTCAGGATAGGCTAGGACTTTTTTTACGGATATATTAGCAAGGAACCACAGGACCAAGTAGTTTTGTCTCTTACTTTTATTTAGGTCAGGACTGAGGGTCTTTGGCAGAGCTTTGTGGGAAGCCCAGGCCTAAGTGAATGAAAAGCAGCAGTGAGGAGCAATGAGTAGTGTGTGAGGAAGTCAGATCTGGAATAGCAGTTGTGGTTGGGAGGCTCTGTAACAGATTCTAAGAATATTGGCTGACATGGAACTAGCATTCCTTGATGAGGAGAGCCAGCAGTGTGGGAAGAAGTCTCACATTTCTTTTTGGTCACTGATGTTCACAGGCAGAAGATGAGGATAATTCATTCACCTTAACTAGCGAAACCAACATGGCCACCATATCAAATCTGAGCCCAGGCAAGATCTATGCCTTCCAAGTACGAGCTAGAACAGCAGTGGGCTATGGCCCATACAGTGGAAAAATGTATTTCCAGACTTTAATGGGAGGTAAGTGCTACCATTTTGTACTCAGATCTGCACATGACCATCTTTCACTTGTGTGTGTCCCTGAGTGTATTAGCTTATCCTCTGGAGGACTGCTATCAGATACGCCTGCTCAACTTGTATTTCTGTATATCATAATTTGCATATGCAGATTTATTCACTCAGAGATGCTTCATGCTGTCAGAGCATATTGTTTACACTCCCTTAGCCTTTGCTACTGCCATATTCCCCAGTCCTACCCCTTGTTGCCTCTGACCATCAGGAGCAGAGTGTGTCAGTAGAACTCTCTTTAGGAGGGTGTTACAGTACATTGCACTATACACTGCTGTAGTTTGGTCTCCAGCTGTCACAGGACATCTTACAGCTGAATGCCCTGTGGAAGTCATAAGGGCAGGTGGTACACAGGACATAAACACAGAAGCTTGCCTTCCAGCTGTATCACCATCCATTAATGCAGAGAGTAACATATTATCTGGTCTGGATCAAAGGTACTCACAAATGTCATCTACAGGCTAAATTAATAGGGGACAATGGGATCAAAGCCCAGGTGTACTGCTAGCCTATACTTACGTGGCTAGTCAGGTATCAGTGGACCAGGGAAAGGAAAAGTGGATTCAGAAGGAGAACTGGCTTTTCAGAAGTAGGAAGGAAGGCACTGGAGAAGCACAGTGACTGAAGGGGAAAAGGGATAACCAAATCAAGCACTTGTTGAACTGTCAGATCTAGCCTGGGAAGCAAAGGGCTGGTAGGGATGGAATTATGGGTGAGACCTAGTTGAGTAGAAGGGTAACTCTAACAGTTCCTGTCCTCTGCATTTGTGTGTGTGTATGCATGTGTCTTCCTTGCTAGGGGAGCGCTCGGAGATGGTGCAGGACCGACTGCCGCTTATCGTGGGGTCAGCGCTCGGTGGTCTAGCCTTCTTGGTAATTGCTGCCATTGCCATCCTTGCCATCATCTTCAAGAGGTGAATTCCTTGACCTGCTCGTGTGCCAGTGCCTGCACTGCAGACAGTGGAACTTTCTTACCCCCTGCTGCATAACCCTGTCCCAAGGGAAACAGCCTGATCTACATTTATCCAGATGTCCTTGAGATGCCATTTTCTAATTAAAGAAAGATCTTGCCCCATTGCTCCTATCTGAGGAGCCTCTCCTTTGGTAAACAGCTGAAATACTTAGCTGATATTTGGCTAGTCAGCAATAAGAACATAAGGGAAGCATTTTAAAGCTGGTGCTCAAAAAGTATTTAAATGTATCACTGTAAAGAAGGGACTGTAAATTGCATTTTAGGCAAGCAAGTGAAGAATTAAACAATGTAGTGAAGAAGGACTGGTGGAATAAGTATTCAGATCCACTGATTTAGAAGGTGCTAAATACCCTTTAACCAAGGACCAAGAGACAGCAGCACGTTTGCGGAAGAATAAAAGCTGTACAACCCCAATGTTTCCATGGAACACTAACTCATAAAATATGGGTTAAAGAAAGCAAATATCACTTCCCATCTTGGGAATAATAAAGGGCAGATAAGTCAATGTAGAGATAATCTGTTATGGAAAAAAAAGAAAGATAGAAATTTTTAAAAAGAAAGGGAGAAAAGTAAGGGTCACTAGCAGAGCTGTGTAGAGGTACAAAAGTAAACAATGGGGGGTCTGGTATTTGAAAACAATCATTACCCATTCCTTGAATTTACTGAGGTTTGAACTTCATCCCCTAGATTGTCAGTAATGTATTTCTGTGTCTTTGCTCTACCCTGCCTCTGCACAAGAGGGACTTTTTAGCTTTTTCTACTGATCTAAAAAAAATGTATAAATTACTTAACTTTAGAAAGTGACATCTAGTTTTAGTTATTTCTTTTTTGTTCTCTTCCCTTTTCTACATTTGTTTTCTCCTTCTGTGTATATTCTCTTTTAATATTTTTCTTTCTGGAAAGAAAAGAATTATCAAATATTGTTATATTTGCATTGTTGCCTCCTTTTGTAGTTTTAAACTGTTAAAATTATGATTTCTTGTTACAGCTGGAAATGTGATATTATGTGCACAACTCAATAAAGCATATATTTTTCTAAAAAAAAATAAACCAAACCCATAATAAATTAATATTACCAAAACTGTGTTGGGGAGAGACTTTAATGGATTTCTGTACATGCATCTACATAAAAGGATATATCATAAAAACCAGATTCATTTATACTTGAAGAAACTTGTGCAATTAATAGACAGTGGTTCAGAAAAAGTGGAGACACCAAATTTCTATTTTAAATTTGTCCTGGGTAAGAAAAGTAAGTTTGAAGCTGTAGGAAGTGAGGAACACCACATGAAATGAGGAGTTCTCTAAAAGGTTGAATATATGTAAAGTCAAATGCTAGATTTTTAACTTGTTTCTGTAAATTGTTGGTACACATTGTCCAGGCAATATACAATGTGAAACACCTATTTTAGCTAGTTGGCTTTTTTTAACATGGAAAACTACTACTATGTCAGATAACCTATAAAAAACATGAATGTAGACTTGACTTCAGATGCAGTAGCAGAGTTGGAGCACTTAGGTACAGGCCCCCAGTAAAGCCAGTTTCTTTCCACAACAGAAATAACAGGTTTTGAAGGTAGAAATATCTGTGGTTTTGCAATCTCAGCAGAATTTAGAGAGATAAGCCCGACAAGTAAGTGTAATACATAATATTTCCTGTTAGAATGACAGAATTAGTTCTGTTACTAAAGAAAAGTAACATAATGTTCCATGATACTCTGTCTTCAGATACTAATTGAATCAGCAGCTAGAAGGTCTTGTGCTGAAACAGCAAAGCATGACACAAATCCATGCATACAGCAGGGATACTACAGGATACCATAGGGTTTGACGTACAATCTGGGCTAATTAATATGATTTAGAAAAGATTGTAAACTAGCATGAATTGTACATTTCTGGAAAAAAGATGTGAACACTGTTGGGAACAAAGGAAGTGACTTGAAAATGGAAAATATATTTAGAGCAAACCAAGAATAGCAAGTAGATCATGTGGGAAAAAATTGCTTGAATCACACACATTTAAGGGGAGAATGAAATCTGAGAAGCACCTGTGCTGAGAAGGACCTGTGCTTACTGGAAATTAGATGCATATATGCAATATAAATAAATATTAAATAAATAAATAAAGACCATACTTGTTTTGATCTGCACATGCAAAAATCACATCATGGAACAGATTTCAGTCTGTCTGGCTCTGTGTGGTTTGTTTTCGGTACCATACTTGTGAAAAGAATAGTCAAAGTAAATGTTTTTAAGAGACCAGGAGGAAAAATAAAGAATAATTAATCATTGGGGAAAATTTACACAAATTAAGCACTAGAGTAAATGACTCTTAGAATGTTTTTGATGAACTTAAAAGGCATCACAAGAGATGGCTCAGATTAGTATTGAAAAGGCTAATTTGTAGTAATTAAATTAAATTAAAATGCAAACAGCCTGAATAGCAAGAAAACTTCCAAGACAGTAATGTTAAACTGTGGTATTTTTTTTCAGGCTAGTGATGGAGCCCCCATCTTTTGTCATATCTAAAATGGTGGTGTAAAAACTATATAGAAAACAAGCATGCACTGGTTACCAAGAGATGGGCAGGATCTTAACATGCATCTTCTGTCTCTAAATTCAAGGATTCTCTCAGTCTTGCATTGACCTACCCCAACATCCTGTGAGAGACTTTTGTGTGTGTTTTGACTTTCCTTTCCTTTATGTCCTGCAGTAAAAGGCGAGAGACTCCATACACAGACCGCCTGCAGCAGTATATCAGTGCACGAGGTAAGTGTTCTTGAGCAACAGATGGCAAGGGCCTGTCTCTTTTCAGGACTCATTAACACCCATGTCTCTCAGGATTTGATTCTGGTGATGTTTTGGGCTGTCTCCTCCACTGCAGGACTCGGAGTGAAGTATTACATTGATCCTTCGACCTATGAAGATCCCAATGAAGCTATTCGAGAATTTGCCAAGGAGATTGACATGTCCTTCATCAAGATTGAGGAGGTCATTGGATCAGGTAGTGTGAGAATCTGCAGGTTTTGAAGTGCCTTCTTGTTCACCTTGAGACCTGACACACTACTGGCCTGAAATGGACCCAACCATGGTACATCAAGTGTCTCAGGATAGCTAACCTTCATTTTTACTAAATTCATCTTAACCTACTTATCCTTAGATGCTGGCTCTAAACCAAGACTAAAATACCCTTTGAAGACTCAGAGCTCCTCATCTGAACCCTGAAGATGTAGTCTCCAAGCTGACTGAATTCAGAGCCTTCATCAAGAACTTTACTTTGATCCAAACAGTACTAGTAATCCTATTTCCAAGCAGCACATGGAATCTTCCATAGTAGAGTGTTGTAGTGCACCTGACTAAAATTCCTTGCTGTGTTTCCCTACTTGAAGTGTGTTTCTTCCCTCCCTGACAGGAGAGTTTGGAGAGGTGTGCTTTGGTCGCCTAAAACACCCAGGGAAGCGTGAATACACAGTAGCTATTAAGACCCTGAAGTCAGGTTACACAGATGAACAGCGGCGGGAATTCCTGAGCGAAGCCAGCATCATGGGACAATTTGAGCATCCCAATGTCATCCATCTAGAGGGTGTGGTCACCAAGAGCCGACCAGTCATGATTGTGACAGAGTTCATGGAGAATGGATCACTGGATTCCTTCCTCAGGGTACCACAACCAGAGTCTCCCACAACTGTTACCTCTTCATCTTGCTGTGTGCCAGTCTCAGATGTGATAATTTCACCTGTCCTTCCTCTTCACCCCTGTCTCTATAAGTCCTTAGTTGCCTTCTTCAGGTGAAGTAGAGATAATAGTAAATTACCAGAGTAAGTGGGTTTGGGCCAACATGGTGAAAATATTCCAAAAGGTCACCCATCGTGTAAAATTTCTTCCTTATTTTAGACCCCTTCATCTTAAATAATTAATACTAAATTGTTTATATTTGTACACAGCCTTCTAGTTCCTTATGTGCATTCTCCAAAGTTTGCCTTTCTAATAATATTTTACAAACTTTATTCCACTGAATGTTTTCAAGTTTGAACATTGTAATGGACTAATGAAACTTGTAGTTATTTTTGGATTCAGAGTTCCCAGTGTTTCTTCTAGTAATGAAACATAAATACAGACATTTTTGTAGTATAGATGCTTCACTTCATTTTTTACTGATTCAGATGCTAAGTGAAGCACAATTGCTTTGGCAGGTACATTTTGAAGAGCACATGAAACCATTGTGTAGAATTGCATAGAACCCATTGTAAAGATTTTAAAACATTAAGAGCAGATTTGTCTGCTCCCATTCATCTAGCCATCTTAGTAATAAATGAGAGTAGGCATAGGATGCTAAAGGAGGATATGGCCACAATATCAGGTTTGTCTTCAGAAAAAGATCACCATTGTCTGACTTCATTTGAGACTCATTGCTTTAAGCCCACCCTCTTTTCTTATTTGCTGTCCCTGAACCTTCAGATTTTGGCTGAAGTTAAGATATATGTTCTCTAACTTCGTAAATCAACCTTGTTACTTTGCTCTTTGTCAGTCTTCCCTATTGGCTTCATGTTCTGTGGTCATAAAAGCTTATATTTGCCTCCTCACTTGCAGCAGAAGGAGGGACAGTTCAGTGTGTTGCAGCTGGTGGGAATGCTACGGGGGATTGCAGCTGGCATGCGCTACCTTTCAGACATGAACTATGTGCATCGTGACCTGGCAGCTCGTAACATTTTAGTCAACAGTAACCTCGTGTGCAAGGTGTCAGACTTTGGTTTGTCCCGTTTTTTGGAGGATGATGCTTCAAATCCCACCTATACTGGAGCTCTGGTGAGTTACGACTATGGAGTGAATTACTGTAGTGCTGACATCTATAGTTTTTTTCTGTGTTCCTCCTTGATTTGGGGTACCTTTTTTAGTCCATCTTGAGACCAGAGAGACCAGTGGGGTAGAGCCTTCTGTCTTGTGGGCTGTCTGTTCCAAGCCAGCAAAAAACCAAAAATAACTCAATATCTGATCCACTCTGCCATGTGAAATGGAGTCTCAGTGCCGTTCTTTGTGGAATGATGAAGAATAGGACAAACGTCAGAACCTGATGTAGGTGTTATCTTTCCCCTTTCATTAGCTTCTTACAGGAAGTACAAAGTATTGAAGGAGAGACTGAAGTCCTGTACTACCACCCTTTGAGGAAAGAGTTGGGTTTTTCCTGCAGATAAGATAACTGGCATAAGTATATGGGCTTACAACCAACCATCAAATGAACTTATTGCCTATGAAGCTCTGTGACACCTGTTATACATACCACAAAAGGGGTGGGAGCATAACAAGTAGGTTGAAACATCCATCTGGTATGCAGCGAATGAAGAATTCAGTCACTGAAAAGTGAAACAAGTTTTAGATGTATATGTTTTGAAGAACCACCACCTGAATGATATTTCATCTGGCAGGTCATACCTGCAGTCAGAAAGGTCAAGATGGAAAGAGGAAGGAGTTAATGCTAGCCACTCAGTGTATCTGTCCTTGGTGTTGCAGGTTGGGTTTGTTTAAATGGCTTTAGATTTCCAAATGGTGGTGACTTCCAGGAGGATTTGACTGTCTGTCACCTTTCAAATGCTGCAAGGTAGAGCTATAAATACTAAAATCATTGCCAGATTTGTCGCAGCAAGGGAGCATGATTCTGTTTTTTCATCTGTATTTGCCAATAGAAGAAGGTGAAAACCTTCAACACAGTCTGAATTTAAACCAGCGATGTCTACAACACAGCATCAACTGGACTAGCACTCCATCTGATCAGTTCAGTGATGTCATTTTCACAAATAGTCTTTATCTCACTAACATTCTGATCACTCTCTGACTGCTTTCTAGGGCTGTAAAATCCCCATCCGTTGGACTGCCCCTGAAGCTGTCCAGTATCGCAAGTTCACCTCCTCCAGTGATGTCTGGAGCTATGGCATTGTCATGTGGGAGGTGATGTCATATGGTGAGAGGCCTTACTGGGACATGTCCAATCAGGATGTAAGTTTTAGAAGTGGTGAGAACGTACATCTGCCTCTCTGTTCTGTATCATTTCAAGTAGAAAAAAGTCATACACCACCAAGTGATTGAAGCTTGTTTGTCTTTTATTTTCCCAGCTGTGATAAAGCTTTGTTCTTCTTTTCCTGCAGGTAATTAATGCCATTGACCAGGACTATCGCCTGCCACCACCCCCGGACTGCCCAACTGTTTTGCACTTGCTGATGCTTGACTGCTGGCAGAAGGAACGGGTTCAGAGACCCAAATTTGAGCAAATAGTCAGTGCCCTAGATAAAATGATCCGCAAGCCATCTGCCCTCAAAGCCACCGGCACTGGGAGCAGCAGGTGAGATGAGGATTTAGTGCAAAATAATAGGGCTTGTCTCTGGGTAGGCATCATGAGGAAAAGAAAGCAGTAACTCAGGCTTTATAGCATTTTTTTCAACCCTCTAATGTAAGACTGGGACCAAATAGGAAGGGAAAAAAAAAAGGGGGAGAAAGTTAGAACTGTATATCCTAATTCACTTAATGGGTGATGAGGACTTGTGACTGCTGAATGTGAGGTGAGATAAATCTCTTTATGAGATGCACTGTGGATGAACATGAGTGAGGGATCTTAGGGAATGAAGGGAGGGACACATTTGGGTGCAGCTACACAGGATATTCTGTGGTCACACAGTATTGTCACACAAGAGGTAATGAAGGAAGAGAAGACCTTAGCTTATGGTGGGAAGGAAATATGTAGCTAAAACTAATTAGAACTACAGCTTGCATCCCATATTTTCCCAAATGCATTTTGCAGCCTGATGGAACCAGAGGCAGTAGGTCAGCGAAGGAGAAGTCTCTGGGAGGGTAAATGGTGCCAAGATTAAATGGCTGTTGGCCTGATGACAGAATTACATCCTGCTGGCCTGGAGGGTTTTTCTCTGTGGTTATAAAACTTGTCCCACTGCAATGTACTCCACAATTGGAGGAGGGGAAAAGTGCTTAGCCATGTCCAGTTTACTGAAAAAAAGGACATAAGAGAGTTACAGCTTTGGGACAGATTCAGATGACAGGGAAAAGAGCAAATGCCATGTATAAACAGTCATTTCTTTGGCCTTTTACTGCTACACTTTTATCTGATGGGTGTCAGAGCTGAAAGAATGCACTCATTGTCTCATAGGTTACTTTCTGATCCAAGGAGTGCATCTAGGAGAGGGAAAGCTAGTCACAAAGGTAAAAAGTTATAAGGTCTCATCTCTGTGGTAACAAGAGCTTGTGCCTGAAAGAGTTTAAAATGGGAGGGATCAATTTCTTTGGTTGGAATGATTGTTTTCAGGCAGAAAAGGGAACACAGGTAGTCTAGAAACAGGGCATCAAGGTGGGATTTAGGAATCTGGGCATGAAGAACAAATACCATTTTTCTCCATTCTGTGCTCTTCAGAGGTTGCGTTCTGTCTCTCTCATAACTTTGGTCTTACTAGTGTGGTCAGCTGATGCTGATAACTTGGGTTTTTAAAACCTGCCTCTTTTGCAGACCATCTCAGCCTCTCCTGAGCAACAATTCTCCAGATTTCCCTTCACTCAGCAATGCCCATGAGTGGTTGGATGCTATCAAGATGGGTCGTTACAAGGAGAATTTTGACCAGGCTGGTCTGATTACATTCGATGTCATATCACGCATGACTCTGGAGTAAGTAGAGGGGCAGAGAGCAGAAGATACCAGACACTGATTTCTCCATGGAGAAAGAGAAAGCAGTCTGAGAAATATTTAGCAAGGGCTATATGGAGAATACATCCACATGAAAAAGGAGAGGGAAGCCAGAACAATGTAGGTACTGTTTCTTATGTCTTATTAGGGCCTCTGGACACCCTCCATATCACTGTACATTTGTAATCTGTTTCTATCCCATGTACACTATAAAACATGTTGTCAGTGTTGCAGAGAGACTATTACATCAAAATGTTCATGACAGCTGCCACAGGTAATAACCACTTTTAAGGAGATGCATAGAACTAGCCATACCACATACTGGGTTGAAGTGTTATGTAGAAGACAGGAGCCAGGAAAAGGAACATTCTTAGAATCATAGAATGGTTTGGGTTGAAAAGGGCCTTTAAAGACTATCTGGTCCAACAAAGGACTATTGGTCCAACACACTTACCATGAGCCCAAAGACACAATTAGAACACAAATGGATTCCCACCACCATGTGCTGATCCGTCTCTATCCAGGTGAATGCACACCAAGCACGTGGGACTGCATAGCACTTGATTTCTGTCAAAGCTTCCCAACCACCAAACCTCCATCTTTCAGTACACCAGGTTGCTCAAAGCCCCATCCAACCTGACTTTGAACTCTTCCAGGGATGGGGCATCCACAACTTTTCTGGGCAACCTGCTCCAGTGTCTCACCACCCTTCTTTATATCCAATCTAAACCTATTCTCTTTCAGTTTAACAGTTGCCCCAGTCCTGTCACTACAGGCCCTGGTAAAAAGTCTCTCTCCATCTTTCTTGTAAACCCCCTTTATATACTGAAAGGCTGCAATAAGAACTCCCCAAAGCCTTCTCCAGGCTGAACAACCCCAACTTTCTCAGCCTTTCTTTATGGGAGAGGTGTTACAGCCCTCTGATCATTTTCATGGCCTACTTCCACCACTTCTTTTTGTATCATAACTTACTAAGTTCTGCTGACATCCCCTCCACCCACATACATTTGCAAGCAAAAGCAGAAGGCTTGTCAACTGTTTCTCAAAGATACACACACACATATATCCATACACATTGATTTGGATCTACAGGGAAATGGACTAGGACTGTTCAGAACAAGAAGCCCATTTTAACGCTTTACACATCCTCTATTCTCTTGCAGAGATATCCAGCATATTGGCATCACCCTCGTTGGTCACCAGAAAAAGATTCTAAACAGCATCCAGCTCATGCGAGTCTATTTGAATCAGCTTGAACCAGTTGAAGTGTGATGATTACACCATCCTTATTCTGCTAGTCTCAAACTCTGGAAAGGTTCTGGGGGAATTCAGAGGGATTTTCACTGTAAGAAAAAGAGATGTCAGTATGCTACTTGATAACTTAATGCACCCAGAGAGTGTACGCTACATGTCCTGTTCCACAAACAGAAACGGCCTTGCCATGATTTGAAAGTAGAGCTAAATAACTGGTGGCATTTAAATGTGGCTGACATCATATATTGGGAATGGGTTGGGGGAGGGGAAGTTATAATAACAGGGGGAAGAGATGGAATAATAGCTTGGATAAATCACAAGCACCTGTTGCCTCTACCAACAAAAGGTATCGGACAACTTTACAAAGCCATCAGCAGGCTTCATCTGTGTCTGGGAGCCCAACAAAGATAGAAAGACATAATAAAAGCACAAAAAATTACCATTTTTTCCAAAAGAATGCCATCACGGTGTGAGAGATTATTACTCAGATGGAGGTGAGCATCAGGCTATGACTTGGTCCAGAACTCAAGTTCCAGTTAGTGTACAATAGGTGGTAAGCAATGAGGTGTGTCACCTGGTAAAGGGCTCAAAATTCTGTGCCATTTCATGTGCAGTGCTTGGGTCTGCTCCATGATCAAGGAGGGAGACTTACTAATGCTTTGTGCTGACGCAAGGAACAGCAAGTCCTTGGTGCTATGTAACTATTTATGGGACTGCAACAGAATGGAACAATAAGGATTCCTAGAATCCATACTGCTGAATCTGCAAGTGGAAAGGGAAATAAATAGGTTCTGGTCCTCACAAGCCCATTCTTGAGAGGAAAGGCATAATATTCTGATATTCTGAAATCCCAAGCACCCAGAATTTGGGTTTTTTTCTCTTCTGACCCCCTTGCAGACATTGAAGAGTGTGAAGAGAAAAAAAAACCTGAAGCCCTTTTCTGTTGAAAAATACTTGTTCTTTTCTTACCCTAACCAGCTACATCAATGTGCACAGCTGGCTGAATATTGTTTCTGAAGAAAATGTAAACCTGCAGTAGTCAACTCCAAATAGACAATTTGAACAAGGGAGGTGAAGCTCTTTTACAGGAGTGATCAGGGAAGGACACCAGTCTCACAAGTGATTTCAATCCTTAAAAAATGAGTAACAATGTCCTTGGGATCAACTATGTAGTCTGGTAGAGGTGTATGAGAGTAACTAGAATGGCAGAAGTTATGTCTCCCTTCAGACAGACTAGTACCTGCTTAAAGAAAGATCTTCTTTGAGGAAGAGCAGAGCTTCAGGACTGTATCTGTGTATCTATCCCTATGCAGGAGTATGAAAATATGAAGCTGAGCTTGAGAGGAGAACTCAAACAATGCAGTTGTTCACCTCACCAACACATAGGAAGGGAAATGGAAATGGCGTTGTTAAGCAAGACCCCGATGAAGACATTACATAAAAAGATACTTTCTTTGTGTCTAGAGAAGAAGTAACCGTAGCTATTCCAATCTGTGCCCATCTGTGGGCTCACTGTGAAGTAGTAATGAACCTACTATATTTCTCCAGCTGTCAAGGCTAGAATAGCATGACTTCTGCAGATAATATTCCTGTATGGATTTAAGGATTCTCCTAGTCAACCCAGCAATTGAAGACTGAGAAGCCACGTTGCATAGTTATTGAAGAGTCCCATAATATGATAGCAGGTGCTCCAGAATAGTGGCACTGGAATAGCCAACACAGTTCATGCTCTTTATTACACCATTAGAGTAATATTATTGTTAATTTTTTTTAGTTGAAGAGGGAGAATAGCAGCGTATTCTTTCAAGATATAAAAATTCAATAAAAAACAGTACAAGGAAAGAAGAATAAAACATTCACAGCAGTACAAAGAGAATGTGAAGATTAAAAAAAAACCCAAACACATCAGACTAGAGTGAATCCTACCCTAGAAAATTTGAATCTGTGTGCTTTTTAAGGGGTTTCTACAAGCCTGTAATACTCACAAATCCAGTTACATGTATGCTGACTGACTGTCAGCTTCACCTACAGCATCTGAGACTGAACAAGTGGTGTCCTCTTCAGAAAGCATATTGAGCACAAGATGTTGAGGGGAATCTGTGGTCTCTAGCACCTTCCATATGTATTCACCAGAGGACAACAATGCATGCATGCATATTCATATATGAGTGTATTCTAGAAGTTCTGCGGGCCATTTGGGGAAACATGGCAGGCTATGTTTTCCATGCCTTCAGTGGTCAAGATTAGTGGAGAAATTAGTGATCTAGTTCAAATCCTATGGCCTCCTTCAAGCCTAGTGGAAATTTATATGCAGAAAATACATACTATCTCTTCATGCAATGGGAGACAAAATGGGAGCCTTGTCTGAATGGCATACCAATGACAGTGAGGTTTAATAGCCCCTTATGGGGAACTGCAGTGAAATGGACTGCGTGGTGGTAGTTCAGGCAGTAGGATATTTACTTTTGCATATGAAGTCTATGGCAAAGTTGTTTTCACAGTCAGAGGAAAGGGATTTACTTGCTATACCAAGGCAGGAAAGTAGTGGTTGGACATCATAGATCTCTTCTTCCTCCTGTTCTAAGGCAAGGTTGATATGTACCTATGACAGTTCTCAGGGCTCAAGTCTCAAGATGTCTTGGCTTTGGCTAGAACTGCACAGGGACTGGCATGGGGTTACAGATGGCATGCAAAAGGGTAACTTTTCTGTAAGAAGTCTCCCCATTCTCTTTATTCCCAAGGTTTTCCTTATTTTCAGAGTACTGAACTTCTTCCATAATTTGGGATGCAAAGGCTGTCATGTCACAATGCATCTTGTGTTATTTGTCGTCATGTCAGTCCTCAACTCTGCAAGCACGGAGGAAAGGCATTCATGGCAAAAGCATTAGAAATACCCTGATCTCACTTTTCTCAGTCTTTCTAAAAGCAGAAATCCTACATTCTGTTTCCACAGGCATCATCTGGGATGCCCTGCAGTATATGACCACCCTCAACAGGTAGGGATGAGAATCAGAAGGGAAAGAAATGAGACTCACCTAGACACCTGATACCTGTCCTTCACCAGAAGAGTGAGAAGCAATGCAGGAAAGTCTTAGAGAGACATATTCGTTGCCAGAGAAGCAATAGGAGATTAACCAGTTATTGCCCACATTTACTCCATATGATATTAATCATATGCAGTGCATAAGAAGGCTGAGTAAATTAAATGCACAGGTATGAATGCATAGACCTTCATGAGGGCATTAGACATTTGTATGAAAACTTAGATGTGTCATACCTATAGTTGGAAAGATTATATTGCAAAGACTAGTAGCTCTTCCACTTCAACATCAACTTTTCACTATCTGGAAACAGAAAGAAACTTCACCTTAAGGCAGGCTGTTCTGTAATTATTCCTGATGAGGTTCCTTGCACCTACCTTTTTGGTGCCTGTTGCTGGACAGTCTCCCAGACAGACAACTGGGTCTGCACCAGTATGTCAGTTAATATATCGTGCTGCCAAAGAGCATGCCAGGCAAGCAAGTTCACACCTATGCCGCTTCAGCAGCCAAGTGGAATTCTCAGCCAGGAGCTACATGTCTGTGCATCCCCTGCCCCGCTTATGTTTAAGTCAAAAGCAGGACCTGCTCACCCGGGATTCAAAGACAAGCATATAAACTAAGATTTTTGCACCCATGCCTGAAATTGTGTTGAGAAGAGGTTCAATGACAGTACAACTTACGTAGTGATTAATGATATCTCTGGATATCGTTAAACGACAGCATGGAAGAGCAAACCTCATGTCCTACTAAAAAGCTAGTCTAATCCATCACTTTTCAAACCTATATGGTAAAAATGGCACCTCCCTCAGAACTTACGTTTTGTTGTGGCATTCAAGATAGTCATGCCCTGTGTGTGAAGCTGTTCCACTCTTGTGTTACTGAAAGGGCTGCACTGAGCTCATCAGAAATCATTGTGTCTTCTAGAGCTTGCTGTTTTGTAACTTTGACCTGTTCAAAGGGAAATTGCTCCTCCTGGTGTTCTGCTACCTGAAACACAGAAGAGAAGGCTTAACTGCCCTCAGAAAGCCTTGTAGCTTATCTTATCTCCCTTTTCTGGGTGATGAGAAAACTCTCTTCCTGAAATAGTCTCAGCTGAACCATGCAAATTCATGAAGACATATCAAGATTTCTTTCTAGTTTCTGCCATGACCTTTGTTCCTTGAACTAATGTGGTCTTTTAGTCAACTGCTGTAAGAGCAGGCCACAAGTCTGAGTATGGATTGGCATCTGTGCCTCAACTAGTTCATAGAATTTGGTCTGTTACTTATACAAGACTTGTGCTTAGCTAACAGCAATAATGCTGTTTGCTTCTGAAAAGTAATCCCTTAAATTCAGGCCATACTAAGTAAGGTTGGATTTTTTTCTACTTTACAGTAGCACTAGAAATTATAAACGCTGCTGGCTAAAACTAGAATTTTAGTTACATCTATGCAACTGTTTCTTTCATGCATTTTGGTACAAGTCTACTACTGTCCATGCATTTTGACAGCTGTAACAGATTGATCGTTTATAAACAATTCTGTTGCTGAGAACAGATTCTAGTACTTTTTGACTCTGAAGTGAACAGGAGATTAAAAATAAGAAAATCAAGTTTATTCAGAAAAGTCAGCTAGTTTGACAGATATGAATGAGAAGGCACTATCTGAAATAAGCTATTTAAAAATAGATCAATTAGTGCTGCTATGTTAAAAAGGACAGTAATTATAATGTACCCTGATGTCTCTACTATAAGTTGCAGAACTGTTGCTATTTTAACCTGTCATCTCTGCAGACTTATAACAAGAATAAAATAACAACAACAATAATAACAATGAACATGATAAACAAATGTGATTTTCCCCATTGAAGAGAACTACAGTAAAAATAGCAGTAGTCCAACAGCTGGGTTGCCTGCGATTTATACTGAGAAGCAATATATTTTTTGACAGGTGAAATATTATTGCAAACTGAAAGATCAGTCTATCAAACCTACCAATTAGGAAACTGAATGTCTGCTTAGGGACATACTTAGGATCATGTGAACGGCTGCTTAACTGCACACACATAGAACTTAGTGAGGATGTAATGTTTATTGTTAGGACTGCTAAACCGTTTTTATTCAAATTTAGGATGCTTCTTAGACCTCTCTAGGAAAGAGTACTAAGTTATTAAGCTAACACCGAGGATCTTAGGTTGAGTAGCTTCACGCAAATAAAAATCATAAAGTCAATGAACCATTCTTGAGACTTCTCTTATCCAGGCACAGGCAGAATGCAGGACAACTGGCAAGCTGAACTGCATTTTCAGCTTTCAGTACCACAGACCTAGGTGTGGTCCATTTTCTTACGGCTGTGAGATGATGCCTTCCCTTCAGAAAGGAATTTACTATTCTTTTTGTGTGAGAGCAATAATACCCACCCTTAATCTTTGTTTAACAAGGTCAAACAATGTGAGGTAATTTCCATGCCACCTCAGAATCATCCCAAGACACTTAGGCAGGGCAATAGGAATTGTTTAAGGAGTGCAGTTCAAGATTGGCAGTGAATGGAAAAGAATTGGGTGATACTCAAGATTAAGCATGAAGAGGCATTTTATAACAGTGATGGTTTATGGGGCTGTGACTATGTTGAGACATTTATTTAGGACCCCTGTAAGATGTGTTGCTCACTTCATGATGTGTGTTCCTCACTTGGTGATGAACTGTAGATGAAAACGTTCTACTTGATGTATGGGAGTGGGACCTAATATAATTTAACAAGGTTTTTAAAACTCTGGTTCTATCTTTTTTCTGCTTATTGTCCAGCTTCAGATTTCAGAACTGCACGTCAGATCCCAACAATCCCATCCTGCATGATGTGTTTTGCTTCACTGAGTCTGACTTCTTAGAACAGGGTAGTCCTTCCTGATGGGTTTACACATGTGAATTTAGAGTGTTTAGTTGTCTGCTCTAGCAGAATTTACCTGAGATTCCATCTGTCCCCTAGACCATATTCTTGGACACAGATTCCAGAGCAAGGACAGAGGCATCATGGAAGCTTCCTCTCCAGCATGACAGTAGTAGCAACAACCTGCAGTAAATAAATATATAAACAAGTAAATATTTGCAGGCGTTGAAGGATGCAAAAAAAAAGGAAATAGAGTATTTCCATAATTGCCGTGAGACCAATGTAGCAAAGATAAAATCCCCACTTTTAATCACCTTTGAATTCATGAAACATTTACATGTACTTCTTATACAGCCCTACCTTTACTCATAAGGATTCAGTTCTTCCCTCCATAAGAAAATCCACAACTCTTCTCAACTGAACATGCCCCAACTCTGTTCCTTCCAGGACAGGCAAGCAGTCTGTCCCTTCCAACACACTCTTCATAATTCGCAACAGGGAGTTACATAGCTGAACAGTTTTCTCACCTGTGCTCTCCAAAGCTCATCCTTCTCATGAGCCACTCCCCAGTGGGTGCCACCCACCATGGCAAGGAACAAGTTGAGCATAAGGAGCAATAACAGCAAAGGCTGAACAAATTGTGCCTTACATAAAGGGTAGGTCCACTTCATAGTTGATAGGTCATCAGTGATGCTGAGGAAGAGCTCAAAGGTGCTAAAAGTGGGGTGGAAGTGGCTCAACTCATCAAGATCTTGGGTCTGGAAGATGATGTAAAAAGATAACAGAGAAAAGAAAGAAGGAAAAATAAGAAGAAAAGGAAAAAAAAAAACCAATACCGTTATCATGGCCTTGGTCAGAATAATCTGATTATCTCTGTAAACTACAGTATCAGAATTTAGCCCAAACAACAGGACAAGACAGCCACATCTCTTCTGTGTGTCTATGTCTAAGTTTATTTATTTCTAACTACTTCAGTTACCTCTTCTTACAGTCTTCAAGGCTCCTGACTTCAGTGTCCTGTTTGGTAATGATGGGCCAATATTCTGTCCTCACCTCCTGAGTTATCCAAGCCAGTTGGAATGAAAGAAATAGAACAGCTACATCATGCATACATTGTATTGTAGGACAAATCCAATGCTTAGCTATGCTGTATTCAGTCATACACTTTGGGAAATTCTAGGGAACACGTGAATAACAACAGTAAATCCATATTGTTTCTGAAGAATGAGAAGAATGTAGATTCTCTCTTATTACAGTATTGGAATTTTTTGGAAGCTTGATCAAATTCCAGCAATCCTCTTCTCTTCCTCTGAATTAATATCCTAAATTTAGATTCCCTAAATAAGCCCTCCCTTTATGGACCCAAGTTTGTGCAAGATCTCCAAATATTGTCTGCAGGTTAGACAAAGTACTAGCAATAAGACCCAGGCTTCTCATAAAGAAGCGTGAGCATATTTCCATGGAAATTAAGACAGAAGAGGGATCACCTAGTCTGATCTCCTTTACCCTCCAGGACATTACATTTCACCTCTTTACCCACTGTTGAGTTTAACTCACACTTGACTGAAGAATCTTTGCTAGAAAGGCATCTAATCTTGATTAATTCAGGAATAACAAAACTACCAGTTTTTCCCCATGGCTACTTAATCTTACTGTCATGATAATTTTTAAGTGCATTTTGCCTGGCACTTTTTGTGCACTACCCAATTAGGATGAAGAGCTATTTGTAATCTTTTATTTCTGCATTTTCCACCATCATCAGGTCACATATTCACCCCTTTTTACTTTAAAAAAAAATGAAAAATTTAGATGTCTCCCTGTCACACATGTCATTTGGCCCTCACATCATTGTTATGGTTCTTTGTCACATTTTTGAGCATCCTTTTTAGGAGGAGAATATCAAGAACAGACAAAATCAGTCTCACTAATACCATACATGGACAGAAAATCAGCCTGTCACACTAACTCTATTTGCTGTTTATTCACCCACAGACCACAGTAAGCCTTTCACAATTGAGTTCTTTGTCTGCTAGGACATCCAGATCCTTCTGACATAAATGGTTTTTTAGGAAATCCATTCTGTGTAGATAGCATGTGCACTCTTTTTTTCTCAGCTGTCAAGGGACTGCCTTAGATGAGAGTTTTCAAAAAATGGATCTTTATATTGGTATTTACAATGCTAACCAGTCTTCCGTCAGTTCGGTCAATCTGCAAAATAATAGACCATGAAATTGTCCATAGGTCAAGACTGGACGAAATAAGGTCCATTTTATCAGAGTTTTGCTATCCAAATCTCAAAGCAAACAGTCACAGGAACCACTTGAATTAAGGAAAATATATCAGTGACACAGTTTTTCTTTGCTTGTTCAGGACCTCCTTGTCAGAAGAATCAGGCATCTAGCTAATTCTGAGTTGTAAGCTCTTCTTAAACACAGTGAGGACTGAATGTGTGGCTTCAATTTTCTGGCGCTCCAAGGGCAAAGGAGTCCCAAATCCTGGGCCATACTGCTAATGCATTTTTTTCTATTATTATTAAGGATTTGCAAAGATAAAATGTCTAAACAAGGAAAGCAATCCAGAATTTTTGTCTCCATCACCTAAAGATCTAATGGCCTTATCACAAGTAGGCCTTACCACCTGCCAAATATTTGTTCATGACTGCTGTTTTGTATTCTATCAATTTTTTCCATGCCTGCTTTGATTTGTTATTTATATTCAGAGAGTACCGATCAGATCAGGTCCCTTACAAGAGCAAAGCTAGACTTGAGATAAACTCTAAGTCACACACATGTGATCTGATGGGTAAGCATAGCAGCAGTATCCTAGGATCTAAAATAACTCAGTCAACAAAATCTTAAACAACTACACCCTCTTACCTAAATAGATCAGGTGGGGGAACTATGGATCACAGGCTTGGACATGTAGGTGGTAAAGTGTTTTAGTGGATCTAGATGCTTATGCTGTAAAATTATCCTGCGATTTATTCTATAACTCCAATGATACTGTGCTGTTGGGGTTGCACAGGACTGCACTGCACATGTATATCATAGCAACTTGATGTTTTGTCCACACATCGATTGAGATCTGGGATCCCATTCATGTAGGAACTTACCGTGTGAATTATCTAGTCTTTTAATCTGATGATAGAAATGAAAAATAACTTGCACCTCTTCCAGTCCTCTTTTAAAGTTGATCCATCATAGTAAAGATACCACAATACTGAACTGCTCTTAATTTCTTAAGTAATGGTGTCCTTAATATTTTAGTCATCAATCTACCCTACTTTTTCACTTTTTGGCATACCAAGTTGAATCAAGGGTCTGGTTTTGGATCTTGTCTCTTTGATCATCCGGTCCTCTATCTTGTTTCATCATCTGGTTAGATGGCAGCATAGGCAAAATAAAGTATAGATTTAACCGTAATTCCGTGAACGTAAACCTGAGAACTAATTTAATTTTCTTCAGGTTTGTAGCGTACCAGTGAATACTATACTGAATATTTTTTGCTCTGAGGATGAAAAGTACTATCCAAATGATCCAGTGGGAGGACTCTAATGTGCTGACAGCAGAATGACTTGATGCTCTAAATCAACATATTGAAGTGTCTGTTAGACAGTTGGGTGTAAGACTGTTTTTCTGCTCCATCAAATTGTTGTTCTATTTATGCCCCAAACCATAAACATCAATATCCATGTTATAGCAGTATTACAGTCAGCATTTTTATTTATGCAAATGCAGAACTTTTATATTTTTTTAGAGTGTTTTCCCCAATAAAGGGGAAATGGCATGTTTTCCAAAAGTGTCACCGCTTATTGTTACCTATCATCAAGGAGGTAAACCATTCAAACAATACTCAGACATGGAAACCAGAACCAGTAGTGTCTCGCCACCCTCATTGTAAAAAATTTCTTCTTTATATCTAAGCTAAAGCTATCAGTTTAAAACCATTGCCCTTGGTCCTGTCACTACAGGCCCTGGTAAAAAGTCTGTCTTCATCTTTCTTATAAGCCCCCTTTATATATTGAAAGGCCACAAGAAGTTCACCCCAGAGGCTTGTTTTCTCCAGGCTGAACAACCCCAACTCTCTCAGCCTTTCTTCACGGGAGAGCTGTTCCAGCCCTGTGACCATTTTTGTGACCCTCTTCTGGACCAGCTCTAAAAAGTTCATGTCCAGAGCTGGACACAGTGCTCCAGGTGGGGTCTCACAAGAGCAGAGGGGCAGAATCACCTCCCTTGACCTGATGGACACACTTCTCTTGATGCAACCCAGGATATGATTGGCTGTCTTGGCTGCAAGCACACATGGCTGGCTGACATACAATTTTTTATCTACCAGTATCCCCAAGTCCTTCACAGGGCTGCCCTCAAGCCATTCATCTCCCAGTCTGTACTGATCCTGGTGATTGCCCCAATCCAGGTGCCGGACCTTGCACTTGGCCTTGCTGAACTTGACAAGGTTCACATGGACCCAATCCTTAAATCTCTCAAGGTCCCTCTGGATGGCAACCCTTCCCTCTAGCATCTCAACAACACCACTCAGCTTGGTGTCATCTGCAAGCTTGCTGAAAGTGCACTCAATTCCACTATCAATGACACACTGATAAAGGTATTAAATAGTATTGTCCCAATACGGACCCCTAGAGTCACCACTTGTTACAGGTTTCCACTTGGATATTGAGCTATTGACTGTAACTCTTTAGGCATGGCCATCCAGCCAATTCCTTATCCATGTAACAGTCCATCCATTAAACCCATATGTCTCCAATTTAGCAGCAAGACTATCACAGATGACCATATCAAAGGCCTTACAGAAGTCCATGTAGATGATACCTGTAGCTCTTCCCTTTTCCACTGATGCAGTCATTCCATTGTAGAAGGCCACTAGATTAGTCAGGCAAAACTTGCACTTGGTGAAGCAATGTTGGCTGTCTTTAATCACCTCCCTGTCTTCTGTATATTTCAACATATCTTCCAGGAGGATCAATTCCATGATTTTACCAGGCACAGAGGTAAGTCTGACTGGTTGGTAGTTCCCAACTCTTTTTAAAAATGGGGGGGATGTTTCCCTTTTTCCAGTCACTGGGGACTTTACCTGACTGCCATGACTTTTAAAACATGATGGAAAGTGGCTTGACGACTACATCAGCTAATTCTCTCAGGGCCTTGGGATGCATCTTGTTGGGTCCCATGGATTTATGTATGTTCAGGTTCCTTAGGTGGTCTTTACCCTCATCTTCACTTACAGTGGGTGGGAGTTCATTCCTGTAGTCCCTGCCTGGAGGTTCAGGGGCCTGAGAGATGTGGGGAAAGAGATCGCCATTGAAAACTGAGCCAAAAAGATTGTTTAGTACCTCAGCCTTCTCTACGTTGGTTGTTACCAGTTCTCTGGTCTTATTTATCAGGGGAAGGGGGTGTACATTTTCTTTAATCTTCCTTTTCTGGGCCAATGTACCTGTAGAAACCAGCTTTATTATTATTTTCAATTGAAAGAATTTCCAAATTCAGCTCCATTTTTCCTGGTCCCATCCATACACATTCAGGTAGCATCCCTGTATTCTTCCCAGGATATATGTTCCTGGTTCCACTTCCTGTGCATTTCCTTCTTACATTTCAGTTTGACCAGGAGGTCCTTACCAAGTCATGCTGGTCTCCTGCCCTTCTTGCCTTGCACATGGGAATCCAGAGCTCTTGTGCTCTAAGAAAAATGCCCTTAAAGAACTGCCAGCTCTGTTCAGCTCCTTTAACCCTGAGGGCAGTTTCCCAGGGGGTCCCATCCACTAACTCCTCAAACAACTGAAAGTTTGCTCTCCTGAAATTCAGTGTCCTAACTCTACTCTTGACTTGGCCTATATCCATCAAAACTGTGAATTCCAACAGGAATGCTTCCTGCTCATCTCCTGTGCCTTGTTTTGTGACGTTCTGTGGACTGAACACATTCATCCATCCTTGCCATTGTTAGTGGAAAGGATGTGACTTCTTTCACATTACCCAGCAAGAATTATGAATACTTCCTACCACCCAGTGTTTCCCCTTAGGATGACTTCCTAAGTAAAGGAGAAATATTCCTTAAATGGTTTTCAGGTACCAATCTTGGAATCTGTGGCCGCTCTGCCAATAGGCTTGAGCTACAGTCCTAGCCTGTACTTAAGTACAGAATAATTCTAAAACTGCTAGGCTGTGTAGCTCTCCCTGGTACATTTATTAATATTTCTCTCACCATCAAAGGAATCCTTTAATTTACCTTCTGGATCATGATGGTAAAGGGTCCAAGCATCTGGAAGCCTCGTGCGAAGTACATGGCATTGCACCATCCTGGCATCAGGGTAAAGGAGTTGTGGTGGTGAGATGGATCACCATGATTACCAGAATCATGCAAGCATATGTGATGCTGCAAAGGAAGAAGAGGCAAAAATGCAGTTAGAATGACACCTACTCCTACATTGCTGCCACATCAGGTACCTTCCATTTGCTAGTATTCCTTGACAACATCCTCCCTCTGTCTATAAAATGCAAATGTTGTTACATACATCCCAGAAACAAAATCTCTCTGAAATCTGGAATATTGGTACCTTACATTACCATGTGGGAAGGCCCTCCCAAGATGGTCTGTCCAAAGTATTTGGTTGCTCCAAGTCTGAAGATATTTGGAACTTAACAGGTATCCACTGTTCACATTTGTATTCAGTCAAATTGCAAACTGAGGAAATATTGTAAGTGTAAACTGTTCTCTCTTATCTCCAAGATCAGTATTATTATAGCTCCTGTCACTGTGACCAGCCAGAGGCTATCCTCAGGAGTGACATAAGATTCCTCTAAGAGGAAACTGACCAGTATATGACTGTAAGGGTCCATTTAAGCAGGCCCAGTGGTGACCAACACAAAAAAATCCTCCTCATGATATAGCTTCTGTCATAATTCTCAGTGTTATTATGAAACTCTGCAGCCTAGAGAACTCAGCATGATTTAGTTTAAAGAAAACAGATTTAGGTCTCAACTGCTAACAGAAGATGGCTACCCGATCACCTTATAGTCAGGTTCACAGTTGTAGACAACCTAGTACAGGATGATTTTCAGAGATTCTGGACATCTGAAGTGCCAAAGAGTTCACCTATATGCCTATTCCACAGAATATGGCCACGGATACTTCATACTGTCCATTGAACTGGGGCACTAAAAATCACAAGCAGTTCTTCCTCATCCACAAAATGGAAATAAATCATCACTTTCTGAAAGGTATTGATAAGAAGAAATCACCATTAACACCTTTACATACCTTTCACACACAAGAGCAAGAGAATGAGGGAAGAGATTTTAAATAAAAAAGGCAGACTAATACAGAGTCACATAATAGCCACTTGTTTAGCTAGTCCACATAGTAGGGACCTGCCCCTTATCTTGACTCCATCATGTAGCCTAAATATCCCCAGAACTGGAAATAGCCAGCTTCAGAATGCCTTAAAGTTTTGGACAATGTTGTAGGATTTAAAGTGTGCTTCTCAGGAGGAAGTGCTATTTCTTCCTTTGTAGTGACACACTACAAGTATGAGAAATACTGCTTAGACAGGCACACACAATGCCCATAACTGAATAACAGGCAATCTTTTGCAGTGTCATGCTGAATTTCAGTGCAGGCCATAAAAGCTTATTCAGGAACTCCAAATATAGGACATACTGAAGCCTATGTTGCCTTGTTATTGTGACCTGCGAAAACTAGGGTGAAGCTCTTGAGTTGCTCCATTACGTCTGCAGGGTGGCCACCTTTTGCAGTCATTCCTGGTGGCTGACACTAAGGACTCCCTATGTAGGCCGAGTCACTTTGGGGTTTGAAGGGGACACAAAGTATCAGATACCTGCAACAGTTTCTGTACATATATAGTATTGCCTCTTTGATTTGTTTTGGTGTTGTCTTGAAGTTTCAGAGGTTGGTAAATGCAGCACATGGTGAAGAAGTTCATGTAGTGCACACAGAACACAGACAGGATACAGAAATAGCTACATCCATATTTATTCCTCTTCAGACTCACAGCTCAGTAACAGGAGCAAGATCAAGGATCACCCATGCCATCAGAAAAGAAACCAGACTAAATTTACATTGTCAGTCAGGAGAAGAGTAATCTATGAACAACTCACCACAGGCTGGGAAGACTGTCATTGCCAAAGTTATCACAAATCAGGATGAAGTAGAACCTTTCAGTCTTAGCTGTACCTCGCTCTTCCTGTCAAACACAAATGATTGAAATGCCACAGGCAGAGAAAGACTAGTAGAAAAAGCAACAGTTTTTCTCACTGACCTATTCACTGCTTTACTGCCACTGCAGATATTTAAAGACAAATCACCCCATAATGACAACAGAGAAAGAACGTAGCATAAGGGAGCACTTAGGAGGAAAAGAGGACACTGGGATCAGGCCATTATTGGCCATTCAGCCCAAATTTCTCTGAGGTTGTGCCAGTCATGATGTTCCACTGTAACAGCTGCACTCCTGGCTTTCAACATATGGGCAATTCTAACACGTTGGGGTATTTGGAAAGCATGCAAAACTTTCTCAGTGAAAGAAGGAGTTAGAGATAAAATAATATCATTCTTTCTTGCTTGATGTGATGGTAAGTTCCAAGATAGAATGGTTATCTTCCCATGAGTCAGTCTCAGTGACATCATACAAGGTGGAGGTCAAAGGGCCAAAATTCCATTGGACGTGTTTTGGTTTCTGTATGAGGTGCTGAAACATCTAATTAATGAGATGGGAACAGCTGAAACAATAAAAACATTTACTCAAATCAATCTCTATAGTCTCCCCAGACTTCCTAACTGACTTGCTGTCAGGGAGAATGGCCTTGTCAGTCTCTGATGTTAACAGGTTCTCAAGCTAAGTAGGGTGACCTGGGTCACTAACAGGGTGGAAAGCCTTCCAAAACTCCCCATGTGTTACAAGCATTACCAGTCTAACAGAGGTCTACTTCTCCCTCAGCCAGGACTGGCCCAAGTCCTTGCTGTAATGTTAGGTGATTAGTAATAGATGTTTCATCTCTTAAGTCACTACTGACCAGAATAGTTCTCTGAAACACTGTGTGATGATGCAGGAGTTGCAAAGTTCTCTCTGGATCAGCAGAGATCCAGTCTTATCATGTTTTACCTTGGGCTGTTGCATTTCTGCATCTAAATGGTCCCATACACAAGTAATCCATCAACTTCTCTTCAGGAGTTGATACAGTGACAACAGTTTTAGGTAATCTGAATGCTGTTCACGTACTCCTTATCGCATTGCCTTTCAACCCTGCTAGCTTGGATGGAGTGAGTCCCTTGTTATTAGGAACCTGGTCCAGGGCTTCCTGCCCCATGTTATTCCTTTCATAAGCGAGGATGAGATTGTACATATGTCAGGCAAAGGCCTTGTTGAGTTGAAGAACCAGGATATAGAGAATAGTGTTACCTGTAGAGGTCAGACAGAAAATGAGATCTTATGTGAAAAAATAAGTTTAAAAACCCCATCTCCTAGCTATGACAGACTCTTAGGTGGTCCCTACTCAGTTTCAGTAACAGAAAGCAATTTGCTAGTACCCTGCAGCCCCTCAGTGCACTACAAACACATCCACTTCAAAATCCAAGGGTAGCAGTTGCCAAGTAGAGGTCTTCAATATACAAAAAAAATAATCAAAACCATAATTTGCTGCTGAAATGAAGTGGATGCGATAGGTTATCAGTGCAAGAGCCTCTTTATTTTCTGATTTAGGAATAGTCAGTTTAGAACTGAGCATTTAGTCTAGGTAGCTCTAGGACTACAACCTCTCCAGAGCAGATTGTTTTCTCCCCCTGGTTTTCAGTTGATATTGTTTCTATCTTTGAAATTCCAGTCTTGGGCATATTTTTTTATATGCACAAGCTTACAGTGTTTTGCTTTGTCATAGGGCACAGACCTTGCTGAGCTGAAACTAATATTAAAGCGTTTCTTTCACAAAGGACATCAACAGAATTTAGACCTCGGGAAATTGGAGAGATCAGCTGTCCATTGTTGACTTACAGATTGTCTTCGGAAACCTTGACATGGACCATATTCTTATGGGCCATATACTGTGTATGATTCACGACCATCATCTCTCTTCCCTGCTTTTCATTTGTCTGTTTGAACCTCATACTTCAGCACTCTAAAGTAAGTGATAGCAGTCAGAAACAGTTTGGGAAAATGGGATAAACTGTTTGATGGCACATTATTTGATATCAGCTCCATTTTCAATGAGTAAATATATAATTTCCTCACTCCCAGCACAGGCAGCAAAAGACAGAAGACTCCCTAAACAGCAGTTAAAAGAAATGCAGGAAATAACATGAAGTTAAACAAAACTAATGAAAAAGTCAGAAAAATTCTGTATCAAAAATGTCTCCCTTTACACACCACCACTTAATTTTAAAGTCCCACAACAATCCAAAATGAAGGTGAAAGCAGCAGAGGAATCCAGAGGTTTTTCCTGAGAAATAGAGAAAACAATTTTGACAAGAATCAAGTAATAGCAAAGGGTAAAGGCAGAACAAATAAAAGATGTATGTTCTTCAGAGGGGAAGGTGGAGGGAGTAAGACCTTCCAGGCTGGGCAGGAACCACATAAGAAACAAACAATGAGGAAATCCATGAAGACTTTTAAAACTGAGAAACAGCTTTGGACCTACAGCCTCAAAATGACAGAAAATACAGCAAACCTGTCAAGAACAGGGCTAAGTAGATTCAACAACCTCTCTGGGCAACCTGCTCCAGTGCTTAATGACCCTCACAGTAAAAAGTTGTTTCCTGATGTTCAGACAGAACCTCCTGTGTTTTAGTTTGTGCTGATTGCTTCTTGTCTTGTCACTGGGCACCACTGAAAAGAGCCTGTCTCTACCTTCTTTAAACCCTCCCTTCAGATTTTTGTACATGTTGAACAGCCCCAGCTCTCTCAGCCTGATCTCATAAGAGAAAAGCTCCAGTCCCTTAACCATCTCAGTGGCCTTTTGTTGGTCTCTGTGCAGCAGCTCCATCTTTCTCTTGTACTGAGGAGCCCAGAACTGGACACAGGACTCCAGGTGTAACCTCACCAGTGCTGAATAAAGGGTAAGGGCCACCTTCCCTCAACCTGGTGGCAGCACTCCTCCTAATGCATCCCAGGTTACCATTAGCCTTCTTTGTGGCAAGGGCAAATTGCTGGCTCATGTTCAAACTGCTGTCTATCAGGAGCCCCAGGTCATTTTCTGCAAAGTCACACAGCCAGAGGCATGATTTATAACAGGGTTTTTTTCAGGGTTTCATTTTGATTCAGGAGCGAAAGAAGCAATCCCCCTTGGCTTTAGGGGATGGAGAGAAAGAACCATTCATATAATGAAATACGAGCAGAAGCATAACAAAGAGTTATTTACAAACATCAGAAAGGACAAACAAGAGGGCAAAGGAATAGTTTATACTAATCTTAACTCCTGTTTATAATCTTAGCTTCTATTTATGGTCTCTGGGCAAACCAGAACCTGAGTGAATGTACCAACTTAGCATTCATGTAAGTTCATCTTGCACAGAGAAGAAGTGCAAGGCCTACGTCCCACTTCAATCTTATTTTATAGTGTGAGTAGGATTTAAAGGAGTTCATCAGCCTCATAACAGTTCTAGTTACAAAGACTATTTTTTCCCCTCATAAAAGTAGTTCACTTAAAATGCCTTTGCTTCGGTGAAATGTCACTGTATTTACAGCGAAGTAAACAAGAGTAAGATTAGATCACCATCTGTAGCAGATTTTATCTGAAAAATGTCTATGTCTCTGAAAAGTTGGTTTTATTAAGCAAGTACATGGAGAGATAAGTGACCCTGTTTTGGAAGCTTTCATGCCTTCTCAGTCTGAAATTAGACAATGTCCCAGTAGCAGTTTTAGAGGAGAATTCTGAAAATTCAAATGGGATGGAAAGATCTATGATGCTAGTTTTAGTAGGAGTATTGTAATGCTATCGTGATAGTAATGGAAATGGAAGTGTAATAGACACATATGTACATGCATATATAAACACAACTTACATATATATATAGACACCACAGGTATATACATAAATAGATAATACAGTTGTCTGACTGAAAAAGAATTGGAAGGCCAGTATAAAAAGTAGTAGTACATTTCTCTCCTAAACTTATTTGCTTACACTCATAGACCACAGCATTGACAATTAATAAATACAGCAGCCAGATAATATAAATCACCTAGTTACTTTTATTGCACTATTCCAGTTTTTGCTCAATGACAATTCAGACCAGTAACATCTTAAGGGAATAACACAACTTCACAGAGAGAAGGAATATGACAAGCAGGTTATAGAATTTGAAGAAATTAAAACAGAAATTAAATTTGGAGATGAAAACAGTTCTGGTTTTTCATTCTTTTCCATCTATCCTGCAGAAATTTTCTGTTCTTCAGGGGGTAATTCAGCTTTACAGTACAATGAGAAGATGATTCTCTCCTACAACAAGGAGCTAGGCTGATCTCTGTCTTCTCTATTTTTCCAAATCCCAGCAGCAGAGGGATTTTCAGAGAGAGCTTTCTATTATAGACAGATTGATATTTTGTGTCAAGAGAGAGCCTTACTGACTGTTAGCAAACATATAATTCTTCTTTACTTTTTCTGCTCTGGTTTTAAGTGACCAGTGCTTTGAAGTGTCTGCTAATTGCCTAATACTTCGTATCCCAAGTTTCGTACTATCACAAAAATTTCCTGATACTCAGCCCACACTTTTGCTTATCAAATTTCAGCCCTTTACTTTTTGTTATATTTTCTGGGACCTTTTTGAAAAATTGCTCTCTATGGTTGTCATATGCTTCTTTGAAGCATGAGATGAGATAAGACGAGACAAAATGAGACAAGATGAGATGACGTGACATGACATGAAGACTATAGGAGAGAAAAGGAGAAAGAAATGCATTCACATGAGAAAGAAATAGGAAAGACAGATGCCTAAATTACAAGACTCTGTGCACTCTGAGGCAATGATGTTTAATTTCAAAATGGTAAATAAGAAATTCTGTGTATATTTATATTTTTTTCAGACAGCTACATTTTGAATGGACAGTATCATTGACACAAAGCCATATGTATTACTTTAAGTAATTACTTTAAGGGGAATACTGTGAAGCCATGGCTGATGTCAAGCATTTCTTTACATGTGTGGACCCACAGAACAACAGTCCCATTTGAGAAGAAAGCATTATTCAACAATACGGATACATTGGCACAGTCTGCCCTTTTGTTCTCAGATCATTATTATGCTGACTTTGGTTTGGTGTTACTTTCCACACACATCAGAATTTCATATTGCATAATCCCATTCACAGTTGAGGTTGCTGAATTTTTTCATAGTTGGATACAGAAGAGCTGATGCTCTTGGGCACAAGACAAAACATGGTATGAAGTTTCAGATTAGTTGTATTGGTGCTGTAATGGGTGATAGTGAGGTCATTAACAGCTCTTGTCATAGTCATTATATTACAGAGTTAACACCAAGGATTAAAATTTGGTGCTTCTTTTAACTGTGTCAGGCTGCCTGCAGGCTCAGACAGGCATTTCCCCCTGGGTAACAGTTCCACTTCGGTACATGGACTAAAGACTACTTCCTTTTTCTTTTTTAATGAAGACCAAACTTCTGGAGCAAAGTTCTCTGACAAGATTTGCCTGCCTTCCTTGGCAATTCTGAAGTTAGGGTTTATGGAAGACACATGGTCATGCTACTCGATTAGACAGATCGTAGGAAGAAGAAGAAAAGGAGGACAGATGCAAAGACACTCAGCATGTCAGAAATAAAGACATCACAACAGTTTAGCCCACAGGTAAATGCCAAAGTAGATGAGATAGTAACTGTTGTGTCTGAAAACTTATCCAGTGGCCCCAGGATTCTTGATGTCAGTTCCCCTTTCCACTATTGCCTTCGCCAAACTGATGGTTTCTTTCACCACAGCAATGTGAAGAGTACTCTCCCCTGCAACACACAATTTTCTTGTTGTCTAACACACCATACCAAAGGTGCCAGAAGCACTTCAACAATTTGAAATCCACAGCACAGCCACAGATATTTTATTAATGAAAAACTGAGAGATGCTTGGGAAAATACATAATTTTCAAAGATTTCCATGGGAATGAAACAAATATTCATGGAACTAGGGAGATGAAGTCTATGATTTCTTTAGAGTCTTTTGAAATTCTCAATTCAGACTCTTGTCTTATTTGCATGTCAGGAGTGACTTTGTAGAACACATTCTGGATTTTTTTGTGTGAGAAAGACCACAGGATCTGGCCTAGTTTCTTATCCATGCAGTCTTTAATTTGTTTTGACCCAAAGGCAGATACTAAACTGCGAAATGAATTGCCACTCAGAATAAACTCTCAGCATTTCTCATTGAAGTGTTTTAGTGCCTTGTTTATTCCACTTATGCTCTTACTCGTATCTTTACACTTCTGTAATAGCTTCTATGTGAGTATCTCAAGCACTTGGAAATGTTAATTCACCACATTTTACATCAGCCTTTGTTTATGACTCTGAAATAATGATATTTTACAGATGGAGAAACTGAGGCACAGAGAAATGAAGAATCTTGTTCAGAGACAGGCAAATCACCCTAGTTAGGTTTCCCACATAAATCAGTATATACCCTACTTTTTCAGTCTTTTTCTGAAATAGAAGGATGCAGTTCTCATACAATGCACAGAATTGCTATGAAATTAATTCTAAAAAAGTGACATCCCCTCAAAAGTTCACAGAGTTAAAGGTAATGTTCACCCTGAAATTTAGGCAAAACAGCAGAATCAATACTGCTGCTCCTGAGGTCTACATGAATGTACAAGAGCTTCAGATGCATTCTCCTCTCACTGAGTGCACTTTGTCAGGGAGGAGGCTCCTCCCCAGGACGGCTTACATTCCTTCCTCTGGCATGTCTCTGTTTAGCAACATTTGTAAGAATGAGCTTCAGATAGGAAAAGCATCATCTTCTGAATCCATACTGCTTCTTGCAGCACTGAAACATTTCTTCAGAGGTTATCACAAAGTGATCTTGCTTAATTATCAATCCAGACAAATCAAACTGGAATGAGAAATGGAGAAAAAAGGTTGAGAATGGAATATATTCCAAGGACAAAATTAAATTCAGGTTTTTTAGGTCAGTATATGTACATGGTTTAGGTACAGGGGTTTTTTTAGATCAGCATAGGTAGACAGTTTACTTCTTGGAATGAAAACAGAGCATCCAGAGGTGTCAAGCAACTCAGTCAGGGGACAATAAAATAGAACATCCTTGAGTTGGTCATTTTCACTGGCTGTTTTGGATCCTGAGTGAATCTCTAACATGTTTCTGGACCATTAATGGACCATTATGGATCATTTGGGTGCCCTGACACTGTCCTTTCAGATTACAGCTCAGATGTCTTTACGTCATTGGCAAGCTCTGGGGCTGCCACATGAAGGGCTGTCTCTCCCACTGCACCTAGAGAGGCAATAATAAATTAACCATCTCAGTGCTACATTCCCACCACTCATCTCTTTCCACTCCCCTCCAGCAAGTTTATTCTCTGCTACAGCTACAGCCCTGTGCCTGTTATCGAAACATGCAGATGTTTTGTTCTCAAAAGTATTTCAGCCAAGACTAGTACAAGAAAGGGCACTACCTCTCTGACAAGTACCACAAGCTTCACAAGCAAGAAGTTTCTGGATAGCTTGCACAACATTATCCTTTGAGGCCTGGAGCAGCAGAGATTCCCAGATCCTGGAACAATAAAAATTGCCCATTCATAGTCTTAAAATTAATAAAATTTATTATAGGTAGCAAATTTTTATGCATCAGCAAAACAGACTTGGTTAGAGGTTTTTGGTCTCAAGATAACTTTTGAGAACTGTAAAGACGTATACATGATTAACCACCTTCTGAAGATCAGACATTCTGCATAACCAGAAGATCTGTAATTCAGCTTTTGAATGACTAGAGAGCTGAAGAAAATTTCACAAAGGAAATATAATTCTGACTCAGGTGGTAATTTAGCATTCCAGGGTAATTGCACGTTTACTGTACTTGACTAGGCGTTGTACGAGGTGTCAAATTACCTTACACTGCCAGGCCTCTGCATTTTCTAGCAGGCAACATATGAGATCCTTGCAGAAATTGCAGATATTCCCTGAATTATTTCTGGATTTCTGTTCCCATTCCGAGTTCATCAGCCAGTCTCAAGTAGGCTGGATCATTGATTCTTGTCATAATACAAAATTCAGCAACCAAATCCTTTCTTTCTGACAGACGGAAATACACTGGCAGAACACAAAACTGTCTCTTTGACTCCCAGGCCTCTGCTCTAACCAGGAAACTCGGGTAGAAAAAGAATCCTAATTAAATATTCAAACCTTTCATCTTGCTCCATCCCAGCATAGGAGCTTCAGCTGAATACAATACATAATGATCCCTCTGGAAAGTTTGAAAATAAAGACATCATTGTTAACAGAAATAAATATTTTTTAAGAAAAATAAAGGTTGGCGGCATGCCCATTGTAATTATCTCTGATGCTGAGAGCCACAGGGATTCTGTCTGTATGTACCCGGCCAGCTTAATCTGCCAAAATGAAAAAAAAAAAAGAAGAAATAAATTTCTTCTTCATCAGCTTGTTAACTTAAAGTAAAATAAGGTGATACCCTAAGGAAATGTACTAACAACATGCAGCATCATGTTTTTCATAACGAGAGAATGAAAACCACTCCGACTGCTTTTAATGGAACAGGCTATGCTTTAAGAAAATGGGAAGTCAAGCCTGAAGTTACTGACAAACCTGTTGAAAGGGAAAGACTGGGGTAACAGAGAATTTTCCAACAGGTATTACACCACAGTTATACAGGTTGAAGAACTAATTAGGAAAAGGGCTATGTCTCTCTGCTGACCTGCATCTGCAAAATGGCATGCAGAAACTGAAGAAGAGCAGAAAGGATATAAAAGAGGAATGGGGTATGCTTGAATATATGGTCAACACTTTTTCAGCATTCACTGGCACTGCATTCACACACTAGGTAGTGCTGTCAGCTACTCAACCTTACCAGCAATGCAATACCTGATTTATTAAAAAGATAGAGAAGATAAAATAGTTGTAATAGTTCCTTAATGGTTCATTGGGTAATGTAAACATCTGCAATTACAATCCAGGACCTCTGTTTTGCTGTGTCTCAATGCATAAGGGAAAAAAGGTATTATGTATGTGTATTTGGATGCTAGTCTCAATGAAACATTGAGAGAAGACATAGACTCATCATTTACACTAAATCAATTGTAGCAAGTGTGCTCTGATCCTCTGTAAGTATCCCAGGAAAGATGGGAGAAACCCTTCTTGTATGTTCTACTCATATGTTTCTCCTTGGTTTCCATGCACTTCACAGAAAAAGAGACTGCTCTGAAGTCTTTGCATCTTCTCTCTATCCATGCATGTCTTCAGTGATTAGGAATAGGCAACAATACAGGTGGCAGAAACTAGCTCTCTCCTTCAGGAGCAGCATGGAATAATAGTTCAACAGACAAATATTTTTCATTCTTCAGTGAGTCAATATGAAAATTCTGGACTGAGATTGCAGCTGCAGAAGGCATGCAAGATCTTCAGAGACTGAAAAAGAAACAGTTCCCCCACAAAACACAATTTTAGGATTCCCCTTCAACCAGTAGTTAGTTGCCTGAGCTAACTGTAGAAGGAAAGGTTTGTCCACACAAGGCAGGTGACAGATGATGTTTCTCATAACAAAGCCTTTGAATGTTCCTCAGTTTAAGCAGGCTCCTCAGAACACTGATGAAGCCTTCACAATCACCATCTCTTCCTGTCAGTTGTTACTCCTAGAAAAAGTCAAGAATGAACTAAAGACATTGAACTTTAATGTTTGCTAAAGAGTTGGTAGGCTGGAAATCTGCATTGTCTCTTCCTGTGCAATGTTTATTTAGGGGAGAGATTCCAATCACCTGGGTTGGAGTTCAAAATAAAATGTATCTAAAAGGAGTATGGTCAGTCTACAAAAATGGAAGTCCTAAGAATGAGTCACCATATAATAGCTGTTCACCATATAGAATCTGCTCTGTATGGTTTCTGGTCAGGGAAATGTCCAAAGCATCCTTCTATTCCAGGTGCAGATATACAGCAGATGCACTGAGCAGAACAAGTCTTGAGCACATAAAACACCTTGAGGCTGCTGGCTGAAATCCAAGGGAGGGAGATAGCCCAAGGAACACTGTAGGTTACTGTACATCAAAAAGGTGAGAGTTAGAAATTAGAGAGCTGACAAGAGCCAGCTACTCTGCTGTTCAGGGTGCTTTTAGGCTTTCTCCACAATTCACTCTAAGAAGTCTCTGAGAACATTGTAAAATCTCTGCAAAACTAATACTGCCCAAAATTAATTTGCTTCCTGAAAAGGAATTCCCAATCTTCACAACAGACTGCTTAATCTGCATTTTCTGTGAAGACACAATAAAGATAATGAGAAGGAAAGGCTTTCCTCTCTAATTAATATTCTTTAGACTCACTCAGCAGATGGTCTGCTTTGCCATACTTAAGAAAAAAGTTGCTACCTGCAAAGGGGATTATTGAGGTTCTTCTGTCCCCAAGACCCAGAGAATAAGGTGGAAGGCCTGAATCTCATTACAGACCAATCAGTTAGGAGTTTTAGAAATTAAATTCATAAATCTCTGAGGTTGAAGTGGATTTGATGCCTTTATGAAAGATTAAGTCTCAACTATATATAAGGAAAGAAACTGGAGTCTGATTACAGAATAATTAAATATTTGAACATGACGTTGCAGAAAATTAAAAAAATGGTCAAATGTCAAGCCTGAAAAAATAATTTCTCTCAGAAGAAAATATACATGAAAGTCTGGAATGTCATTTCAGTGTGATCTACCATGGATAGTCCAAAATCACCCTAGTCCAAAATCACACTTTCTGCCATTTCTGAAGTCTAAATCATTTAGATTCCAAATGATTGGGCTTCTGTGCATGAGGTGACTGGTTTGTACCCATACAGAGCTGTAATTGTGCAGAAGGATCTCTCATCATCCTAACTGAATCTTCCAGTTTTGCCTGATTGTTTCCTTTAGTTCTCTGTGTTCTTTCAGGCCACCATAACAATTTCTATTGCTTTATCTACACCCAAGAAATTCTCATATACTTACAGCACACTGTTCTTTTGGTTATACCTTTTTATTGAAAACTGTATGTTAGTGTATATGTATAAATATATACATGTACCATATTTGTTAAATAAAACATATTAACATATGCACTTACATATATCTGCATAGCATATAGCATCTAACTTTACAAATATAAATATTATATATAAACAAAGTATTTAAATAGCACTAGCACATCTTCCATTAAAAGGTGTAGTAATAAATAGTTTGTGTACTGCATAAATCAGCTTGACTGCATGAACACATACTTCTTGAAAAAGTACTGAAAAATACTAGGATCTCCTTTAAAAGAAAAGGCTTTTCTGTACCTCTTTAGTCCATTGTTCCTCTGCCTAAAGTAAGGACTAGGGCATTGGGCACTTACTTTACTACTTCCTGGCATATATATAAAGTTGCATTTCCTCACCCAGGCTTCAATGATATAAATACTTGTAAGAAGTAAGCGGGTGTATATGTTTGTGCTGTAAGTAATGTGGGAGGAAATAGAAGCAAACAGATACAGATACTGGTTACAGTGTATGAAAACATCAGCTTACAGCACAAATAGAACCTGAAGAACTGTAAGCACAGTAACAAATAGGGGGCAAAACATGTCTGTTAATTCTCATTGAGAATTTATTTGGGATATCAAGAGGCCTTGATTGGTGAAAAAGCAATTAAATGGCTAATCTGAACACATTGTTAGAAATCACAGAATGGCAAGGGTTGGAAGGAACCTTGGGAGAACATCTAGTCCAACCCCAAATGCAAAGCTCATGTCTAAAGTCATAGTTTCTGGTACTGAGTTAGCTGAACCAAAGGCAGCATATTCTAGCCAAAGTGCAACTGAGTTGAGAAGGAAATACTGCACAGCTGAGACATGTCCCAGCATGGATCCTAATGAGGTGGTTCAGCTGGGAGTTCTTATTTCTGTCCTTGCTCTCTCTAACAACAACCCCAGCTGGGTTAAGGGTTACAAGGTTCTAAGATAACCAGTGACTATGCTCCTAACTGGCAGTGTCTCCTGCAAGTGGGCAGGCATGAAAGGGGATTGAAAGGATAATCTAGAAGCCTGGGGAAGCCTCTTTGAAGTTTAGCCCCTTTCTCTTCCACAATGTCTTTACATGGGAGAAAATAATGAGAAACCAATTAAGCTGTGAGCACTTTCCAAAATATTACTTTCTATATAACTCTAATCAATTTCTTAACACCTTACAAGAAAGCTGTTTCTATCAGAAAAAAGAAAACAATGAAAATACTGAAGTGAAACAGATTAACAGTATCTACAAGGTACCTAGAAAGGCTGCTCACAAATTACATTTGAAGGAAATTCTTCACTTTCAAATTGGGAGACAAAAGGATCCAGAAGGCAGAACAGCTGAAGTTTATGACCTTGTGTGATCTCTTACCATCCATAGTCCAGAGAAGGAAACATCGAAGTACTTTAAACCCATGTAAGGGTCTCTCTATATTCTCTGAATAATTCAGAGGCAAAATACCTCATTTAGAACACTCTGAGCACTGAATGATACGGTGCAAGAAATACAGTCCAAAGAACGATCCATCATGCTTTGAAAAGCCGAATACAGATTCACCTCCTATAATTTTTTCAAGTGAAATTTTTTCTCTTCTGCCCAAAACATATTTGGACTAGCCCTTGCATCATTCAGAAGGTCTTTGTTTATGTAAACAGTTTTAGAAACTCTTATTCTATGGACAGCCTCCAAGGCATGTAGAGAAGAGCAATGAAAACAACTGAGGAGACATTGTTCTCAGAGATTCAAACATGAAAAAGGATTAATAATGGAACAATAAGAAGCCTTTATACTGGTATGTGCTTCCAAGAGACAGAACCCCATTGCTTGAGTCATCTTCATATGAATAATTGGCGGGTAACACAATCAATCAAACATGTCTGGGAAGAAGGAGAATAAATCTAGTGAGGCATGAACTGAGATTAATTCTTCTCTTGAGGGGTAGGAAGGACACAAAAGCAGGGGGCTTCTCCTTCTTCTCCTTCTATTGACTGGAACTTCACTACAGATTAGCAATAGTATTTTGGAGCAGGGAAGTACCAGGCAAGTGGTATACTCTTCATTACGTTTTTAATCAAAATATATTAAATGTTTCTTTACTGAAATTACAGTTTTTCTAACCATTCTCAAAAATGGGCCTTTTGTCAACTGGGAACTGGAATAATTGTTTTAGAGATAAGCTTCAGGGGGAAAAAAAAAGAGGACATTTAATCCAGTTGCAATTATACAAACATTTAGGTGGGGAGGGACCTCTGGAGGTTTCTGCTCTGGGATTTTCTATTCCAAACACTTGCTTACAGCAGGATTAATTCCAAAGCCAGATCAGTCTGTTCAGGTGAACTCTGAACATCTTGAAGAATCTAGATTCCCCAGGCTGAGCCTGAACGGCCCTCAGGAGGAGAAATTTTTCCTTATGTTCTATCAGAATTCCCCTCAATGCAACCTGTTCCTCTTGCCCCTCTCTTTCACTGTGTTGTTCTGAGAAGAGTTTGACTCCTCCTTTTTCCATGGGTATTGGAAGATAGTAATTATATCTACCCCAGGCTTCTCCAAGCTAACAAACTAGACATCCTCAGCCTCTCCTCATACATCATGTGCTCTAGCACCCTAAGCATAATAGTGATTGTTAACTGTACTCACTCCACTTAATCATCTCTCTTATACTAGAGATCAAGCTAAGATTTTTTTCTTGATGCAATCTTGTATGTGCTGAGGCAAATAATCACTTCTCTTGCCCTGATGGCTATGCTTTTCCTAATACATCACGGTAAGCAGTTAAATGGCATTGTCACTAAGGCACATTACACTACTGACATACTTTCAAATTGGAAGTCTTGTTGCAGAGCTGTCCCCTACTCAGTCAGTCCCTGACCTGAAGTGAGTCACAGGTTAGTTCCATTCCAGATATGGGACTTAGCCTTGAATTCCTGAATGGCAGATTTTTAATTTCCCTTCTATTTTTTTTCCAAACCAAAAATTCAGACATGTAACAATAAGTAGGAAGAAAGAGTTCTCACTTAAGGAGCTTCAAAATTGTTCACTTCATTGAGCAAGTGAATTGTTTCTACCTAGTTATCTAGATAAGGGAAGATACTATTTGATTCAAGCTTGTCTTTCTTTTTCTTTGTATTTGAAAATTACCTCAACAAGTATTTAGGGCTGTTAGGCTAGTTGGCCTAACTGGAAAAGTTAGACCACCATGTAAAAGGGAAGGAAAATTGTGAAAATGGACTATTTAGCATGTAAGGAATAAACAGGGCACTTGCTTTCATAACATACATATTTCTTATAGGAAGAAACAGCAAGAAATTCTGTCATTAGCCAAATTACTTTTCTGAACAGTTGCATGTCTAAAGATTGATCAAATCATTTTCCTTGCTCACTGAAGGGTGAAAATTCTCACCAGCCTTTCTGCTGCTGCTTAAAATGACTGTGGGAATAGAAACCCCGAAGAACCTTAGCTCATAACCATGTGTTTTTACCTTTTCCAGTCATGAGCTTCTATTTTTCTGTGGATAGATTAATCCCTTTGGAGCAATCTTTAGCATGCTAAAAATAAGTTTTTGTAAAAAAAAGCAAGTAATTTCTTAATTCCTGGACACTTTACAGGTAGTGTGTCAACACACACACTCTTCCAGAGTCCTGTTAGACAAGTTCATCAGATCTGTATAACTGTTCAGCTTTATATGCACATATCCAATCAGGTGATGAGTACCTGTTTTAAAAATTGTTCCAAATAATATATAATATATTTTACAGAAGTTTCATTAATGTTTTAATTAAAGGATATTACATTTACTTCATCTTCACAAATTTGTAAAGGTGGACTTTAAAAATTCATTTTAGCCATTTTTGCATCGTGAAAAACCTGCTGAAAATAAAGGAGAGCACATTAGGCACAGATACAAACAATATTAAGACAAAAGTAGAGTTACACAGACAGTGATAACTGCAGCCTGAAGGTTGACTGTCAGATAGTCTTGCTGGAGTTTGAGGCTATCATTCCATGTATGTTTGTTTAAATACTGTCATAGTATTTAAACAATAGAACTTCAAGCCCCCAAAGCTGTACAGCCCAGCCTTGCTTTTATTTGAACAGAGGATCAATTGCTTTTGGTAGAAAAGTTGCATCTTTCTACACAGCGCTTCAGTAGTGATGCCAATTCACTCACCGATCTCTTCCCCAAACAGCTGCCTCATGATACCCAGCTGGGATTGGCTGGCTGATACTTTAGGTAACAACAGTCCTGATAGGTGTGTTAGTGGCCTTCAAAAGATAAACATATAATTTTGTCCAGGACACAGAGCTGAGCAGGGTCAATTTTGCTGGAAGACTAGCAAGATACATATCTTGACCAGCTTACTATTGCAGAGCTTAAATTTGTTTTGGGTTTTCTGTTTGTTTGGGGTTTTTTTATGAAAGACTCAGTGATACTGTCCCTGAGAAAACAAGCCCAACAATGCAATGTCAGCAAATCTGATTCCAGATAGAAAAAGTACCAGATATGGATAGATATGTGCAAACTTCTCAAAACTGCAAAATCTTAACCTTAGAGTTTCATGGAAGAACATTTATTTTGAGCAAAACTTGTATTTCTTTCTTTCCACTGGGCTGGGAAGACTATGGATGAGGTTGCCTGAAGAGGGAGAAAAAACATCCAGGACAACATATGTGGGCAGATTCAATGGCTCGTTGGCCTGAATGAAAAACCTGTTTACACAAATTTCTACAAATGCAAAGATAGATGCAAAAAAATAAGATGATTGAAATTATCCTAAAACTAATAAATTTACCTACATTTGCTAACCTGCATATCAGTTTCCGTGCAAGGCTCAAGATTTAGGTTTTAGGGTGATTATTTTTGGAAGTAAATGTAATTAATTTGGTCAGGAACAATAATCTAGTCTATTTTATTATTTAACACTAAAATCTGCAAAGAATTTGCTGACCTGAGAAATGTCTAGCGTGACTCAGCACAGAGAGGCCTACCCCAGATAACTACCTCTCAAATGCTTCTCTAAACTTGAAAGTCTCAATCTTGATTTTTACGGTAAGATCCCAGGACAGTTTTCTGGTGAGGATTCGATAGCCATTCTACTACAGTGACACGAAATGACCACAAGGTAGCAGCAGAGATCTGAGTGGGAAACAGGAAGGGCTTGAGGAAATTCATATCTGCCTGAACTCAAGATGTGAAGACTTACTCAGTATATTACGCTAAATAAGACTGTTAAGAACTGCTAATTTTCATACAGTTGACCTGGAAAATGGATCTAAAAGCTAATTTTTAATTACAGAAAAGTAAGAGAGATTTCAGATACACTCAGAGTACAGGCCAAGCATATCAGGGTGGCACTTAGGATTTTGTTTGCAAATAGACCTGTTGTCATGTTGAATCACTGAGAACAACACTGATTTTTACAGTGACATTTAGGTACTTAGGCTAACAGTCTCTTGGATACCCTGAAATATTTGTGCACACGCTCTTTTCTGGCTTAATGCTGTTTCTAGAAATTTAGCTTGCCTTTAGCATGGATAACATTTTATTACACATACATATTTGCACTAGCTTTATAAAACTAGCACATAATCACACTTAAAACTGTACCAATGTGTATTTCTGTTTAGAGGAGGTATGTATGTGGCAACCTCAATTAAACACAAACATTTGAACTAGGTTTTAGTTCAAACTGCTACAAACATCAACCTAACCCCTCTAAAGTCTCATCCTTAGCTAAGTTATTGACATCTGGGTGTAAATCAGACCCTAAGCATAAAATGTGCACAGGCTTTATGAGGCAAGTTTTACAACCTTGGAATGCAGCTGCTACCTCTAACGTCAGGGAGTTTGTCCATAAAATTATACACCTTGTTCTCATTCCCAGGCTTAGCTCCACCCTGGCTCAGATGATGAGTCTTAGTTATTTCATTTGAAGATGCTACTTTATCAGCTAACAGAGCTCTTGTAATAGAAAAAAAAAGGCGGCCTTCTTCCTCTGCCTGATTTTATTACATTTTCCTCAACTGTGCCATACCTTCGCTCCTGAACCCCAGAGTACAAACTTCTTTCCTGAGTATTACAAACATCATATCCAGGTAGTTATGTATTGAGCTCTCCAGAACCAATGTTTAGCCAAACAAGAGCTGAGTCAATGTGTTACTTCTTGCAGTCCATACAGATTTTCATTTTCAGTCTTATTTTATGTTCATAACTAACTTTTCAGTAAGAGATAGCTGCTGAAATGTTATATTCTCTAACATAAATATGACTGCCTGGTTTGCAAGAACTATTACAAAGACTATGCAGGTGTCCATAGGCTGTTGCCTGTGCGTTTTGTTCAGACAAATTAAAATCTTCTCTATTTTTATTTACACAGCTTGGGTTAAGGAAGTGCATGCTACTCAGAGTTAATCCATTTGCATGAAAAGTGGACTAGTAGCTAAAAAAGAAGTTTTGCCCAAGAAGATCTGGAACTTAATGATTCACCTTGGAAGAAAAGAATGTGTTGCTCTACATACTGATTTACATTCTGAGGCACTCAAGGACCCTTTCAAAAGAGTTTTTAGTAAGGTTCCTCTCTTACTACAAAAATCCTGCCCCTTCTGGATAAAACATTGTTTTCTTCCATAACTAAAAAATTCACATACATAAATGAGCAGATGATTTGGGCCTGTTCTCGAGATTCTGAAGCCACAATAGAACTTCCCAGGCAGCAGCAGAAAGGAATGGGACAGGTGATTCAAACTAATCACAATATGCACCAGCTGCTTCCTAACTTCTCTCCATTGACTCACAATATGGTGAATTATGGTTAGCAGACATGTCCTCCTTGTAGATAGCAATGAGTTTTCTGTGGCTCTATGGCTAAGGTCTCCACCAGAATTCACAGGAGTTTAGTTTTTCTGAAAATTAGATCAGCTTGATATTGAAGATAATCACTGTTGAAAATGTTCTGTCAAAACAGAAAATTATTTAATATGTATTTGTAACATAAGAAAGTTCTGGTGTCCATGTCCTACATACTTGCTGGACTGATGCTTTTCCTTGAAACAGAGTTCTGCTTCAGAAGCAATAACAGCACAACATGCACAGGTTTTTATTTTCTCAACCTGAGATGGTTACATGGTAGTAAATATAAAGCTTTGCTAATTTATTAGACACTTTCTTTAACATTTGTGTTCTGAATACATTTACAACCATTAGAAAAATTCCAAGAATTCTGAATTTAGAACTCTAGAACTCCTGCGCTCAAACCAGAGGTCTGAGACACCCTCTGAGCGAGTTTACATTTGCTGCATCAGAGTCAAGTTTCTGACACAGAGTTACAAGTTTGATTCTATCCAAAAGAAAACTCATCTAGGCCAATCCCCCAGAGATTCTAGGGTGCAGTTACACTAATTTGTGTCAGAATCCTACTTGATTGATTATCCATGCTGAATATATATCAGTTTGCAATCAGCTGTGATCCAGGTGAGACCCTTGGGCTTTTGTATTTGCCTAGTGAAAGAGAGCGCGGACCTAAGATGCCAAAAGCAAGGATTTAATGTGTTTAGCAATTTCCTGAAGGGAACAGAGGCATGAACCCTCTTTCTTACACATCACAGAAGGACTCAAATCAGTTCCAGGACCTTGAAACCTACTGCATTCTGCCTTTCAGTGAGGATACAAAACAAACAATCTTCAAAATGCATCATGGCTCTGAATACAGGCTGCATAGTCCTAAGACTTCCACATCTCTGCTCTGTGTGTACTGCAGCAAATAAGACTGGTTTTCTCTCTGAGTAATGGAAAATGTTATGCTACTAGAGCATTTTAAGCTGATGTCCCTGATGTGTCTTCCAGCTTATTTACCTGAGCTAGCTTTAAATACAACCAAGGGAGCACAGATATCATTACAGGTGTGAAAACCTGCTCAAAAAGCTGAGTAAATCCTAGACAACTAACCTAACGCAAACATTCTTACACAAAATATTTCCCACAGGGAGTTTCTTCATTCTTTCTTGTTCTATTGTCTTCCTTTTTTTTGATCTACTTCACATCAAGGCTGATACAGCATTTAGTCTTGTGTTTAAAAAAAAAATGAAACAGTTAACTACTCCAAAAGCCAATGCAAATTGACTGACCTACACTTTGAAATATAGGAAGGAAAAGATGGGATTTTACTTTTATAGAAGAGAAAAGGGTTTGAAGGATTTTGAAATACTGAGAAGAATAAGCTGATTGAGAAATTCTACATGAACATGATCCAATCAAAATTTGGGCTGTCTTGAGCCCATCTTTCTCCCTATACCAGTTCATGGTTCTATGGGCTCCTGCACAAAAGAGGGTACAGGGCCCTGGCACTGCAGCCACGTTCTTTTGGTTTGCTCTCTGCAGGTGTGGAACCCCATCCTCAGTCACAGCAGCAGATCGCATCAAAATAATGCTACTAGAAAAGGGAAAATAATCAAATACTATGGATCAGAAATTACTAATCTTATCTAAAATTAGCTTCGACTTTATCCTGAGAGTTATTTCAGTGGGTGGGTCCTGCAGTAGTGAATCTACCCTCTGACAAAACATAGAATGTTCTTTCTCTGTCATGCACAGAGTTGTGCCTAGAATCCTAAAATCTGTAACTTTCAAGGCAAATACCTTTAACATGTGAGGTAAAGGAGCACATAAGGGCACAGATGGGACAGCAGACACTAAAACTCAAGATGGTATTATAATTCACTAGCTAATACCCAGAAATAGTCAGGACAGAGGCCTGTGATGGTGTGCATTTCAACCAGTTGTGTGCTGTGCCACGAGTTCTTGCACAATATACTATATGAACAGAGACAAGAAATTCTGCACTTGGTTTATTTTCTTTTTAATACATAGGTTATCACTATTTGGTGCCATCTTATAGGAAGTAACTGCATATATGATTATCAAGCCAGCAAGGTGCACATAAGTAATTCCAAGAATCAAAGTATAAGCAAAACCCCTCATATAACTGTCAATCTATGGTCATACCAGAATTAATATACCAGATAAGAAACTAAACCTTGATTTCATCTGAATTCATGTTAGATGTCTTCTACAAAGTTGTAAAATCGGTGTAGATAAGCTAGATTTCTAGATTATCATTAACCTTTGTCACTTGAGCAAATGGAAATCAAGGTAGGTTGGTCTGCTGTCCACATATAAGTGTCTAGTTTAGAGTTAAATGAACTGGTCTCCATTTTATAAAACAAGGGTGGATACACTGCAGTGGTGGCACAAAGAGCAAAACAGTTTCACCTGCAACATTCAAAGAACACTTTAATGAGGCACAGGCATTTTTCCTACTGACTTAATAGCTCTCCAGCTGACTAGCATAGCATTGACAGCCTACTCAGAATATAGGGTGTTCTCCACCCTTTAGCCAGGGTAGGAGGACAAGGACAAAATGGGCTTTATCTCTTTATTACCATTTTGGCAGAAGGTGTTTTTTTACGTGATAAGTTGTGATCTTGGTGAAGTGTAGCTGTTCCTGCCTTCCTTTTCCCTACCCTTCTCCTCCATCCCTGTTCTCACTTATACTGAATTTGTGTTCGTTACTTGTTTGAAATAAAGGGAATTATTATAATTTAAGGCCAGAAGCAACTCTAGAATCATCTAGTCTGACCTTCCATATATCTTAGATGCTTATAATTCTCCACGCATCAGGGATTTGGGTAAATCTGTCCAGATAAACTTGTCTTCCAGAAAGTATTAGAGATGAAAAAATCTACCATTTCTTGTGGAAACTTGTTCCTCAGTTAATCAATGTGACTGTTAAGAAATTATAACTTCTTGTGTGAAGGCCACTGCTTCTTGTTATGTCATTCTCAGCTACTTTACAGAGCTGTTGCAAACCTAGAATTTTCTTCTTATGAAAGATACTTAGACTTACAAGGTGGCACTTTTCATTTTTATTCTTTTGTACTAGTACAGACTATATTTTTTAAGCTTCTCAGTGTCAGGCATGTTTCTCCAATCATTGCTTCATTTTTAGGATTGCCTTCAACTTTTCAGATGCTTTAACAATTTACATGTTAATTAACAATTTACATTCTTTCTCCTGCATAATGCTTTCAATATACATGCCAAGAGATTGCAGTAATGTTTTTTACAGTTTCACCTTGACTGTCATGTTGTTTTCCTTGTCCTCTACTACCCCAAAATGGTTTTCAGTCGCAATTCTTCCCCCCACATCCAGTCTGTTGTTATAGATAGCTTCCTTCCTTAGTAGCTATAAAACTTCGGTTTCTTTGGCTGTATTATTAAAAACAAAAAAAAAACCCACCCAAGACAGACATCTCTATGTATGGATTCAAGTTGCCAAAAAACCCCCACAGTGTCTTGTAAAAGTGCTCTGTTTTAATCTTTATTTTGTTCATTATTTCATCACAGATGACATACTGAACAGCAGTAATATGCTCATTGTCTCTTTTTGCTAATCTCCACATTATCTAGTTTCACACTAGGCTTGCAGTGACACCTGAAAGAGAACCCTGGAGCAAAAGAATATAGTCTCATTTCCCATTCTCCCATCTTCCCAACAGACTGACTAGACAAAAATGGGAGCAATGCCCTAGTCCTGAAGGGTTCACCGACAGATACTATCTGCTGCCTTCTTACCTTACCTCCTGCTACAAGCAAGCACTGCCTTAGAATTTTCTATTTTCCTAAATCACCCATTCACCGCTCCCCACTGTATGAAGCCAGACTAGAAATGATTCTTTGTCCCTTTGGAATAAAACACTTCATTCTAAAGAACAGTAGTTAGCATCTGTTCTCAATTAGGAGAATTGTAATCTGCACACATATGCACACATATGTGGCCAATTACTGTATTAATACATAGGATTCATTCCTCTTTAGGTAGGTCAATATATAGGCTAAGCTGAATTTTAAGCCTTTTTCTTCCCCCTTTATAGAGGTTTTGCAATACAATCTGGAAAGGTTTAAACACACATGAAACCAGTGGCATTTCTTGAGCTTGAATAACTTTGGTTATTTAATTACACTCAAGGCAAACAGGGCAACCAATGGAATTGATGTGTCTGAAGTTCCATTTGTTGATGCCCTTTTGTTTAGCCAATAGAAAAATATTTCCTTGGGCCTCTAGCAAAACTTCTTAAGAAAAAGAAAGGAAAAAAGTAGGAAGAAGACGGGGAGGAAGGCAAGAAGGAAAAAAGCCTTGAAGCCTGATCTTTAGAACAGGCACTGCTTTTGTGGTATGTTCGTTAAACAATTCTCACAAAGTAGAATATATATCCCTTCTACACACCATCATAATACCTTCATATGGGGAAACTCATACACACAGAAGCATATGATTTGCCTAAAGCTATAGATATATCCACTGCATATATTAGAACTTCACCATTTCTAAATATCAACACAGTGCTGCTCCCAGTCGACCATAATGCCCAGGTTATGCCTCTCCAACCCCAAGGGCATACAATTATTCAGAATCAGAACTTACATGATAAAAATATGACTGATTCTTTTTAACATTTGTTCAAAATCAGTGTGGGAGTGTTTTCTTTCAGACTTGATTCTTAGGAATTGAATCAGATAAGCAGTTTGAAAAGCTGTGGGTAGAAGAGGAGCTTGGTAGAGCACTTCTTTCTGGAGCAATTTGCTACTTTCATGTCTGTATCTGTGACTCGGATCAGGAATACAGCAACTCCAGAATGATAAAACAGCAGTTTGATGAGTGATTTCTTAATTTGTTCCTAATCCCTAACACTACCCCTTGCTACAGATCATCTCTCAGCACAGAACTGAAGCCAGCACTCATATTTTATATCAATGACATGCTAATGCTACAATGCTGTTCAACAACACTCTGGGTGCACAAGGGTCATAAACAAAGGCATTTTGTGACTTCACAAAGATGTATATCTAGTTCAGACACTCTGAATAATAGGGGGTGTCTGAATTTAATGCATTGCCTGATGGCAGTCCAGAATTTGCTGCTTTTCTAGAATTTTTGCACTACACTTTCTCCTCTGACATAGCACAATCATGCTGTTTTTCCATCTAAAATGAGAATCACTAGTGAAGGACAGTGAAGTCTACAAATGACCAGGTAGCCTGGAATGGAGTGAGTCACATCATGTACCAACTTTCCATTACCTTCATACTCTCACACCACGCTCAGCAAGGTCCTCAAACAAGGACTTGGTACTTTCCACAACACACTGGATTTGGGCAAGACCTGAGCCAGTTATAGGACTCTGGGAGGAACATTTCCTTTTATGTCTCAGATACTCAGGCAAACACACAGGGATTTTGACATGAAAAACACTGTGGAAATCATGTGTTCTCTTTTCAAATAAGCTTGTCTTACTGCCAGTAACCTTGTTGCCACATCAATAGAATGATGCAATGAAAAGCTCCAGCTTCTAGTTTATGCCTGACCTTGGACACAGAAAGGAGCACAGGCATCCTTGTTTCATTTCTACTATGCTGCAGGCACACCTGCTGTGCTCCTCGCGGTCACCAGGCCAGTCACAGGGTTCAAGAGCAATTTAACTGGATCATGTGGCTCTTACCTCAGAGGATTTACTAGATATCTTAAACATACCAGTAGCACCACACAATTGGCTATTTCTGCTGCTAGGGAGTGTTCTGTGCTTCACTGAGATCATTGGTGACTCTATGATTTCTTGATATCCTGATTCCCCAGAATATCAGGGGGTTTAGCAGAGAATCCTTGGATCCATCCTAGCTGAGATTCAGATGGGATTTCTGTGAGTACTTCTAGGTATTCACCAAACAGATTGCTCATAGATGTCACCCTACTTGCAACTGTCCTGGGATTTACAGACTTCCATATGGACAATCCATTTGACAAATAAAGCAAAAATAAAAATAGGAAGACAAAGGACTGTATTACAGACAATTTTATATCTATGCCTTCTTTCAGAGAACAGAAGTTTATAAAACTCCCAAAGTTCCTGATATAAACTACAATAATATGCAGATAAAATATATTTTATTTCAGATAGTTTGAATACATATCTAAAGTATCTTTTGAATAAAATGAAGACCTCCATCAAAAATTGTTCTGTCGGTCTAGAGGAATAAAAGAACTTGCTTATGGTTTTTATAATCACAATTACATTCACCATTTTCATAACAAAAAAGACTACAAATTATTCTCCAATACTGGCATTATTTCCAACAGCAGCTGTTCTCTGGAAAATGGCCCTGCAAAGTCCATACAGTTTCTAATCAGGAACAGTTTAACCATATATATGCTGACAGCTGAGAAGTGTTGTACACAAGACATCAATGCTAATAACCCTTTCAAGTAATTTCAGCACACCTATTTATGATCAAAACACATAATCTCTTGATGTATTAATACTTCCTGTTAGTCTTTCTGTTCCTCACTCTGAATATGCTATGGTGACTCAGTTGGCTTGAAATTAAGCAAACCAAACTACACTCTGCTCTTGCTCCTTTCCTTGTCTTGCTCCTCCAAACATACCTACATGTAGTTTAGGAATCATCCATACAAAGCACTTGATTAGAATTACTTTGTAATCTCTGACATAACAGCTGTTCTGCAAGAATCCAGATAAACATTCTGTTCCAGAACAACACGGATCTTTTTCCAGAATAAATATTGTGCTTTGGAAGCGTGCACTATTTTGTAAGAAAAGGTAACATTAAATCACCAGGAGCAGTTCAGGAATAAGTGCTAAGTAGATTATCCATTACTGGGTATTTTAGCCAAATTTGCTGCATGGGCAAACAGTTATTCTTTCAGCTCCAAAGGAACAAAGTAACAAGACAGATAGTATCTACTTGCTTTTTTTACCACCCTCATCTCCACCTCAACAGAAACCAGAACTGCCAGCACACTATATTCAGTGTATTATTGGAAATAATAAATAAATTCAGGAACATTCCAGTAAACCTTGAAAATGTAGCCTTTGTTTCAAAATAAAAGCCAAAAGTGAATAGATTATTTTCCAAGGTATTAACTCTGAATGCTCTTTCACCTTCTTCAAAACAACATAGCACAGGTTATCAACAGAGATGGTATATTGGATTAGAAAAGCTTCTGATGAGAACATGTATTCCCCTTTCTTCAGTTTTCTCAAAATCCAGTTGTACCATTGAATGTTGTTTGGCCAGGATACAGACCCACATGCAGCAAGCAGGAAACTTAGTGTTCCGGCACTTCATACATCTCATATATTTGCTACAGAGACCAGGATTCTACCATTTCATAATTACATGTAGTGTTCTTACAGTGTCTAGAGGAAAAAAAATCCACATTGATAACAACAATCAAATCCTTTCTGATGGAGGAAAAAAGTTAAATTGATGAGCCTTGATTTTCAAACAGTTACAGAAATAAAAACTATACTGAAACTACTCACTATGCTATACTTTCACACAGACTGAGGTGTCATTTACTTTCCTAATGTACCATTAGTGTGTGTATACTTATATCAGTCCAGTTTCTCTATTTTCACCTCACTTGTTTCAATTCTTCAATATTCATGTAGAGTTGTCTTCATACAGGAATTGGGAAAAACACTGAATCAATGCTGAAAACAAGTTAGAATCATGCCATCCCAGGCGAGATCATACTACCTTTTAGACTGCTGAGCAAACTATCATCATGGAATTTCTAGCTGAAATTGAGGCATGAAGTTATGTTTTTCATGTTTATGTTTATGTTTACATCCAAGTATCTCAAATCTTTTCATAACACGGTTGCATTTTTTCTATTTATTATGCAGATGAGGAAATTGTCAATCAAAATTATAAGAAAATGCCCTGTCATACAGTGCCTTGGTGTTACCACTAGACTCTACTGCCAGATTCCAGAAAGAAAATTTGCCTCTCTGATTTCAAACACCACAGACATTGTCCAAGTTTAAAACCACTAAAGTTATTATTTCACATCTATTAATTTAGAACAAGATTAAGGAACAATGCCAAATACCCCGTCACTATGGTCATCAAAATTAAAAACTTGGAAAGTTCCAAATAAAACTCATGATCTTTCCTTACTAGATCAGAGTTCTTTTCCAAAATACAACCAGTGCAGGTAGTCTGGAAACATAGTATCTACTACTCTATCTGTCTGTTCCAGATATAGGTAATTCAGGAGATAAGGATTTCCTCTCACCTGGAAGATCATCTCACCTGCAATATATCTCATTTTAAAAGTCTTAGCGGTTGAGTTCTTTGAGAAATGTGCTAAAGGGGAGGACCTTCATTAGAAGGATTATATATTGTATGTTGTTATAAGGTAATGGTATCTATAACTCTTTAAACACTATATTGTGCCCAAGAAGATGGAGCTTTGAGCAGCACTTGCATACTAAACTTCTTATGCCTAAATGCAACTGAGAAGTGGGTATGTTTGAGATCCCAATCAGGTTACTTTTAGTAAATAAAACATATGTGAACACACAAAATGTCTATTGAGTAAATGTCAAAGCAAACAGTATCACACTTCAGCTATTTGATTTGGTACGCTGCAGATTTCATTTATTTACATACATTACATTTATTTATTAACATCTATTATTAATAAAGCTTAATTTAGGTTAAGACTGGGATCTAATACTCTTGAAATTAAGACTAAACCTTATCTTAATTTTGGCCACAGGGTACTTCTACAGCAAAATTGGTGGAATGTCACCACAAGAGCCTGGAGCAGTTTTGCAAATGAAGAGAACATCTTTGCAGTTATCTGTGATACCCATTTGTAGAACTTCTTGACTAGAGTAGTGCTGAGGCACATCAAACATCTTGAAATCTATTAAAACTAAAATACTCTGCATGTCCTAATATTCAGAGTTGGGTTTACTCCACTTAAGGTAATGGAATTGAGCATTTGTTAGGGATGGTTTTGTAATTTTTGGCAAATAATATATTTGCAGGAAAATGCAGTTTGGGTTACTTTAAGCGTATTCAAAAATTTGTATATAATTTTACAATTAGTTTATAACCAAAAAGTATTAATTGTTTATGCTTCCAAGATTGAGGCACAAATAAATAGAACTATCACAGATAAAATTTAAAAGAAAATGAAAACAATGCCTTATTGTGGCTTTCAGTTCAGTCACCTAGTCTATTGCAGCATTGAATTTAAAACCATATAAGACATGATTCAGAGCAGGATTTGAATGAAAGTCTCAGGACATGGCTCTGACAGGATTCCCAGCAGGTATTCCATATTAAACTGCTCTCAGTATCTCCAGGTGGAAGATAGTTTCTCTCTTTTTGGACTAATTATAAGAAAACGCTAAAAAGATGAAGAACTGCTAATTCTGGAAAAATCCTATAGTGCAGTAATATGAGCAGTCTCCTGAAAGGAAAGGCTCATCCCTACTTTGAATCAAGGTTAATGAATATTAGAACCTGAGTTTCTCACATGACTGTGAGAGGCCATCTCCATGGCACTGATAAAGCTGTCCCTCAGCTTTTGTTAAGAAAAGCAGACCTGCTAAAGACACCTTTTCACAGAGTAGAGCACAAAACTGTGTTTAAGTAGATTTTTTTTCCGCCATTTATTTCAATTCACTGAACTTACTAGGCATGTCTGTTTACGTGATGAAATCATCTACCAAAGGCCTTGGGAGTCTGGGGAGGTTATTACTTACTGGAAGCTAACCAATGTTATTCCAGTCTACAAAAAGGGCAAGAGGGAAGACCCAGGGAACTACAGACCTCAGTTCCTGGAAAAAATATGGAGAAGATCACTCTGAGTACTACTGAAAGGCATTTAAAGAATAATGCAATCATCAGGCCCAGTCAACATGGGTTCACAAAGAGAAAGTCTTGTCTAGATAATTTGATAGCCTTCAACTATGAAGTTACCTGTCTAGTGAATGAAGGGAAGGAGGTGGATGCAGATTTTCTGGGTTTTAGTAAAGCTATTGATACTGTCACTCACAGCATCCTTCTGGACAAGTTGTCCAACTGTGGGATGAGCAGGTACATGGTGCACTGTGTGAAGAGCTGGCTGAATAGTAGGGCTCAAAGGGTTGTACTGAATAGGGCTACATCTGGCTGGAAACTGGTCACCAGCTGTGTTTTTCAGGGCTCAAGTCTAGGGCCAGTTCCGTTCACTATATTTATCAATGATCTGGATGCAAGAGTTGAATGTGCCATTCACAAGTTGGCTGATGATACCAAGCTGGGAGGTGCTGTTGACTCTCTTGAGGAACAAGAGGCTTTTCAGAGGGATCTAGATAGAGTGGAGCATTGGGAAATCATCAGTGGCATGAAATTTCACAAGAATGAATGCTGGATTCTGCACCTGGGATAGAGGAATGCTGGATACAAGTATAAACTGGGAGAGGAGTGGCTGGGGAGCAGCCCTGCAGAAAGGGATCTGGGGGTGCTGGTTGAAATCAGGCTCAATGTGAGTCAGCAGTGTGCCCTGGCATCCAAGAGGGCAAACCCCTCAAAAGAGGTGATTATCCCACTGTATAGAGTGTGGCCTCGCCTTGAGTACTTTATGTCATTCTGAGCCCCACAATTTAAGACGGATGCTAAAGTACTCAAGTACATCCAGAGAAGGGCAATAAAGCTGGTGAAAGGGCTGGAAGGCCTGTCCTATAAGGAGTGGACAAGGACACTGAGTTTTTCTGGAGAACAGGAAGCTGAGGGGTGACCTCATTGCTTCCTACAGCTTCCCCAAAAGGAGACTTGGAGAGGGAGATGCTGATCTCTTTTCCCTGGCATCCAGTGATAGGGCATACGGGAATGGTTCAAAGCTGCATCAGGGGAGGTTCAGAATTGACATTAGGAAGAATTTCTTTACTGAGAGGGTGGTCAAACAGGTTGAACACTCAAGCATCCTTCCTAAAGAGGTGGTTGATGTCCCATGCCCATCAGTGTTTAAGATGCGTTTGGACAATGCCCTTAAATAACATGCTTTAACTTTTGGTCAGCCCTGAAGTGATCAGGCAGTTGGGCTAGATGACCATTTTAGGTCCCTTCCTTCTAGTCTAGTCTAGTCTAGTCTAGTCTATCGTATCTTATCCTGTCCTACTCCATTCTATTCTATTCTATTTTTTTTTTTTAAAAATCAAACTCGATTTCAAACATGAAAAAAATCTTCAACTGTTTGTGTAGCCTCATGAGACAACAGGAGGTGAATACTGGTCAATAGGTCATCTGTTCTTGAACCCACTTGGGCAGGCTAACTGAGGTCAATGGGGTTGGACAGTGTCACTGAGAGTAGGACTTAGCTCATAAAAATGCAACGGCTGTGGGCTGTTTGTGTTACATAATAAACCTTTAGATAAACCTGTTTGTTAGAAAAAGTGACTCTTAAAAATACAGTCATTTATGGTTATGACTACTTTCTTAATACTCTATTAGCAGTGCTGCATTCCTCAGCATGTTATCTATGTAACCATCTAAAAGAATGTCCCAGACAGTTCTACATGAAATTCCAGTTCCTGCTAGGTAGTGCGGTGCTTTTAGATATCTGAATAAACAATGTTAGTGTAACATGAAACATGAACAAACCACTGATAGCACTTGGCCTTACCTACATTAGGAATGCATGTATTTTTGAAAAATGTTATGCATTTTTAACAATATATGCATAGTCTAATGACATATAATAATTTTAAATTGCATAATCAAAAGATATATAATAATTTAAAGAACTAAAAGCTTTGTAAGATCAACTCAGTCCTATTTCTAATGCAACCAAGAATTACAATATGTTAGCCCTTATGATATAGCCAAAGTTTTTAATCAACATTGACCTACTGGGAGACATGGATTAACCAAAAGGGAAGCTCTAGCCTGCAGATTGTAAGGTTGAAAATGGGGAGAAGTAATACAAGGCCACAATCCACAATTAAAATTCAGGGTTACATGATGCTTGTGACAATTTTTGATTTTGTTGTGTGAAAGTAGGGTAACACAGCCTTGGCCATACTGTGACACAGTGGCAGCTCACTAACTCCGTGTTCTGTCAGAGAACATGGACACTCACCCATATGATGCAGAAAGATGCCAGAGGTTTTTTAAATGCTAATATCAGGATCAGATCCACTCATTAAGTATACAAGGCAGTTAAGTGTGCCTGTTGGGAGGGGAGGGGGCACATGTATCATGTACACTAGCACAGCATCATTGATGGTGGTAAAACCTGCAGTACATTTAACTATCCCTTTCGTGGTAGAACTTCACCTTCAGGATTCCATTAAACAAGTCTCTGACTGCATACAGTTGATTTATGCTACTCACCATGCTATGAATGTAATCTACCTTAAAAAAACCCTAACTCTAGGTTCTCTACACTTCTTTTTTACTGTGCTGTGCTTTTTATTTCACTAGATCCTGTTCCAGAATTAAATTACACTTTCTGTAGAAAGCACTTTTTTTTTTGTTTAGTTGGTAACATCTCTTATTTCTTCCATTATATGAAGGATAGGATCTTCCTCCTCTTTCTCATTCATTATTTTGTCTTCCCTCTGTGCACACACCCTCCCACCTACTAATCTTTCTAAACCAATTTCAACTCTGTCTCACATCATAGTTGCTTCATGTTTTAAATAAGTTTTTGTGCCTATTCTTAAACTCCCCTCATTTTTTTTGAGGTAGGATAACCAAGGCTGAACACATGACTCCAGCAGAAAGTTGTCTCACTCATTTACAGAATGGGGCAGAAGCAAGTTTTCTGAAGGATGTTGGCTCTGTGACTGTTCACTTCTCTCATTGAGCTTGTGTCTGCTTCTAGCCCTAACCATTACAGTAGTCTCATTGTTATTCTCCTCCTACTTTTAAATAGGCTAAAATTTTAAAAAAGGAAGCCAATAACAATGAAAATATTCTAACATCTCACCCCTTTTCCATTTTCAGACACGTTCCATTAATTATTTGCCTTGAACAGTTCATTAATTCAGGGGTTTATTAATTCATTGGCAATAGAGCAGGAGGGCTTAGAGGAAAGGTTTCCAGTTGTTAACCTTCTAGTTACTGTACAATTACTGTCCCTCTGGACTTCAGTTCTCAAACCATGTTTTACTAGCTTCATGTTCATGAATTCCTCAGGTGCAAGCCATCATGATTAAGCCAAATAGAATTACAGTATGCACGCCCTAAGACTTAATGGAATAAATAACTTATCGAGCCAGTCCTGTGATTCACCTATTTGGCCACCCACAGGAAATAATCAACACTGTAGTACTCAGTTTCCCCAAAAACCTTGCAAAAGCAGACGTCACAGCAGCTACTATGTTAGCATTGTGAAAAATTTTTACTGACAGAATTTTTTTTTCTCTTGCTGTATTCTGACTGCCCAGCTATAGAGCAGCAGTTCACCTTGATCATCCCCTCTCTCTCCTAAATATCATTTAAGTAGCACTGATGCTATGGCTCTTATGCTATAGATCCTGAAAATTATTAACAATTATGATTGTTATTTGTAGCTCCCTGCAAGTAAGGATGAGATACTTCTCAGACAGCAAAAACTCAGAGGACCTAGTTTGCTACCCATTCACCAAGCACACTTCGGTGTTGAAGTGGTAGTCCCTTTGCCAGACTAGTTTCAGACTGTTTGGCTATCCCCCACCTCACTGGACATCATTGTTAGAAGAGGAGGATGTCAAAAGCATGGCAGCAGAGCAAGGTGGATCAACAGTTGGTATGTTGTGTCTTGCGTTCCAGCTACATAATGATTGGGGGGGGGAAGGGGTCAGCCCCACCCTTGTCTCTGGTCCAGGTATGCATTCTCCTATACCTCCTTGTGCCAGGGTTAATTCTCATTCAGTTCACAACACATCAAGAACCCATCTAGCTGAAAACAAAGCTTTTGCTCAGGTTTCTAGTCTGCAACAAGCTTACTTCTCTGCTCCAGCTCACAGCACAGCCACATTAGCATTAGTGCTGGCAAAAGGAATGTGATAGAGTAGATGGAGAAGGTTTTGGACACAGGGAGAATACTTCTGCTTTCAGTGGCAGCCAAAGCACATAACATCAGCTTACTGTGACCATGTAAATTCAGCCTCAGTGACAAGGCTACACAATTTCTCATTGGCTGACTTTCTTCCCCTAGGACTTTGCATGTTGATGCTGGAAGATCCCTGTAATCTCTGTTTTACTCTCCTACACAGTCACACAATTTAAAAATACTTTAAAGATTTGTCCTTCTCCACAAACATTTCAACAGAGAAGAGACATATCAGAGAGGATATGTAATAAACATGGGTGTGACACATCACATTTCTGGTTGCAATTGGGCCAAAGGTCAGAGTGTGGATACCTCAAGACTGCAAACTACTAATGGTGGCAAAAGATTCCTATGATCTCTATTGTTCTTTCCCTGACAGTTTGGAGCTGCTGAATTCTCAGTTGTCAAATCAGCTATGCCATTTGTATTGTAATGTCCTTTAGCTTGTTCTTAGCATCTTTGGAACGCCCATTTCTTAACACTGAATGATATATGGAAGGAAGAACTGTTTCCAGGTTGCTTGGAGACAGCAATTATTCTCTGCATCCAAGTCTAGGGCAGAAAACAGGTAAACACCAGGTGGGGACAACAGACAACGAAAAACCCTGAGGATAAAGGCAGAAAGAACCAGCAAGTCTTGGACATACCTTTTTTGCTGTAGTAGGTTGCTTTCATCCAGGCACCTAGCCTGAGTTCTCTCACCCTGTAAGTGGTACAAAAAATTGCTCCAGAGCCAGAGAAGCAACCCATGTTCCTCACACAGGACCATCCCCATGGTTCTGTGCCCTCCTCAGCTGAACTCAAACCGCTACCTCCATCTCTTTCTCCCTCTAATGTGTGTCTGTAAGTGGCACTTTCTCCCTTGTTTCACCTGGGATAAGACAGTCCAAGTAGGAAACAGGTGCTTCTGCAGAAAAGGTCAGTGGAGAAGAGTGGCAGGGAGTTGCGACATTTGGCTAAGGCAGGTAACCTGACTGAGTTCCAGAGGCAGACAGCCTGCTGGAGAGTTGCTGAGTGAAAGAGAGAAGCACGCACTCCTGATTTAAAGAGAGGTGACTTTCTTCAGAAGCTGTGATAATGCTACTGTGTTCCCCAAATAGTCTTGTTTATACTCCACACAGGACTTCCAGCACATATTTTCAAGAAAAGATTTTTAAAGAGAAACAGCAGAGTTATAAGAGAATTGCCAAAGGTTATCAGGAGCTACTTTTGCCTCCTCTCCTTTTCACCTTCTTTCTCATTCAGGAATATTTTGTCCCTGTCTTCAGAAAAGGGAACAATAATAGTGACAGGAGACCAAATGGGAAGGTTTGCTTGAAGCTCTTCTGCTTTAAGTTCCAGGCAAAGCGCTTACTTTTGTCTCTTTCCACAACAAGCAAAGCCCACATGCATATGCTTAAAACCCAGCCCTGGGTAACAGCTACCCATGCCATTCAGCTATCCTAAGATGTGCCCCTGTGTGAGTCATTAAACCAAAAGTATATCGGCAAAGGGACTGAAAAGGAGTCTTCTCCATCAGTTCTCTTTAATGCAGACCTCTGTTGCATGTACAAAAATATCCTTGCAGGTACTTGCTACCCCTGCATGAAAATTTCATCATGCTAGACTGGTGATAAAAAAATGCGAGGGCCCAAGAATTAGGCTGTCATTTCTTCTCTCTCTTGCTACTCAACTGCATGAGCATGAAAAACACTCCAACCCAAAACTGATATGTGAGGCAGAGTTAGGTCACAGGTCCTTGTTAAACAGATATAACAAAGCCACAGTATCACCTAGCTGTCACCATAAACCAAGAATGGCAGCCTCATTCTCTAATCATGACAAGAGATCAAAGAAAACTTCTTTTAATCCATAAAGCATGAGTTGGAATGATTATAACCTGGTGCAAGTTTGGCAGGCTGGCTTGAGCCGGGTCTCTGGGTACAGTCTGGCTGCTGAAATGCATGAGGATAAACCCTGTGGACTCCCTGATGGATGTAAGATCGCTGCTTTCAGAGGGGCTGGGGAATGGGAGAGGCTGGGAAGGTTTACATGGAAAAGTGTGAGAGCCTTAGTCACTGAGAACATAAACCTTTATTTTCTCCTAGTGTCAGGATCAGAGATCTGTCTCTCTGCAGATGAACAGCTTTAAAGGGGCAGGGGAAACATATGTAACTCAGTCTATACAGCTGCCTATCATCTTTCTCACATGGTGGCCTTTGTAAGTGGGTTCAGGTTAGACAGAAACACGTGTTCACGCCAGCAAACTTATTTTTATCTACATATAACTGCTCTGCTGATGGTTGTGACTAGCCTTTCCTTTAAGGACAGCGGTGATGATTGTGTTCTTAGGAACACTTATCAAAAGTATCAGACAAAAACATTTGTTCTAGTTCTCTTAGATGGAGAACAGTCTCTTGAAAAGTGGTTAAATATCAAGGGCCTGACTTCTGACAAGGAAGGGGCCTAGAAGGTGTAAAATCCTGTACTGCCATCTCAAAACAAGCTGTTTCTCACTCCCTATCAACCATTTAGGTGCTTTGAAAGATCTTTACTCAGTAAAGTCAAATCAGACACAGCAGATAGAATTTGTTTTCCTCACAGATCAGCAGCCATCAAAACAATCTACAAACTTATATACAAGAGGACACAGACAAGTTTGGATGCCACAGTGTTCACATTGGTGCATTTACCAAGGGGGAATTCCTACAAATCAGTAATGGGGCTGAAGTACATGTTACAAATATAGCAGTCAAACTGAGAATTATTGTTTTAAATAAGGTTACTCCAGTACATAAACAGGAAAATGGAAATTTGTCCAGACAAAAAAATATGTAACAAATGCTCAAGATACTGTTTGATTGACTGATTTTCCTAAAGTTTGTGAGGAAAATATTCTGAATATCAACATATTTTTCTAGTGTTTTCAAAAACCATTTAAATTATTTGGGTGCAGATAGACTTTTATCCTTATAATTTAAAATTGATCATTTTCCTTCAAATTTTATGCTATTCTTATTTGCTTTATGGGGTACTTTTATTTCTGGCATCACTTTCTCATCCTAGAAAATTCAGCTTTGCAGCAGCCTGATACACTGACTTGAGACATTCTTTTTATCAAGAATTTCAGTGTTTGGAGTGAGAGGGAAGACCTAACAGGAATAAAATCAAGCTGCAAAATGCTGGTGAAATGAAATGACCTACCTCTATACAATATTTTTGCTGGTCAATCTATAATATATTCCCCCTCACACCTGTGTGTCTCAAAAGTATAGATAACAGAGCTAGACTTCTAACCCATATCAGAGTTTGGACTTAAGTGTTACAAATGTTTTGTGCCTTTATCACCAGTCCAATCAGTGCTATTGAAAAACAAAAAGATCTCAGAGTCACAGAATGGTTGAGGTTGGAAAGGACGTCTGGAGGTCATCTGGTCCAACCCCCCCTGCCGCACTCAGGCAGGCTCACCTAAAGCAGGATGTCCCGGACCATGTCCAGATGGCTTTTGAGTATCTTCGAGGATGGAGACACTGCAGCTTCCCTGCATAACCTGCTCCAGTGTTTGGTCACCCTCAAAAAAGCATTTCCTGAAGTTCCTGGTGATTGGAAAAAGGGAAACATTGTACCCATTTTCAAAAAGGGTAGAAAGGAAGACCCTGGGAACTACCGACCTGTCAGCCTCACCTCTGTGC
>NW_009259718.1:4472506-4487394 GCF_000687185.1 Egretta garzetta | reverse complement strand
AGCATTCAAGGCCAGGTTGGACGGGGCTCTGAGCAACCTGATCTAGTTAGCGGTGTCCCTGCTCCTGCAGGGGGGTTGGACTAGATGACCTCTAGGGGTCCCTTCCAACCCAAAACATTCTATGATTCTATGATTCTAAGTTCAAAGAGAGCCTCCTGTGTTTCAGTTTGTCCTGTCACTGGGCAGCACTGAAAAGAACCCAGTTCTGTCATCCTCCCTTCAGGTTTTTGTGCACATTGATGGATCACCCCCTGACCTTTCTTTTCTCCAGGCTGAACTGGCAGCCTTTCCTCATTGGAGAGATGCCCCTTAATCACTTTTGTGTCCCTTTTCTGGACTCTCTCCAGCACATCCATGGGGAACCAAGAACTGGACACAGGACTCCAGGTATGGCCTCACCAGAGCTGAGTAGAGGGAAAAGATCACCTCCCTCAAACTGCTGGTAATACTCTGTTTAATGAAGTCTGGGATACCATTAAGCCTTCTTCGTGGCAAGCGCATATTGCTGGCTCATGGAGAACTTGGTGTCCAACAGAATTGCAACATCATTTTCTGCCAAGCTGCTTTCAATCTGGGTGGCCTCTAGCATATTTGGAGTGCTGGTTTTGGCTGGCATAGAGCTAATTTTCTTCATAGTAGCTAGTATGAGGCTATGTTTTGGATTTCTGCTGAAAACAGTGTTGATAACACAGAGATGGTTTAGTTATTACTGAGCAGGGCTTACAGAGAGTCAAGGCCTTTTCTGCTTCTCACACCACCTCACCAGTGAGTAGGCTGAGGGTGCACAGGAAGCTGGGAGGGGCCACAGCTCGGACAGCTGAACCCAATTGACTAAAAGGACATTCTATACCATAGGGCATCATGCTCACCATATAAAGCTGAGGGAAGAAGATGGAAGGGGTGGATGTTTGGGGTTATGGCATTTGTCTTCCTAAGTAACCATTACATGTGATAAAGAGCCCTGTTTTCTTGGAGATGGCTGAACACCTGTGTGCTGATGGGAAGTAGTGAATGAGTCCTTATTTTGCTTTGTTTCAGTGCATGGCTTTCACTTTACCTGTTAAACTGTCTTTATCTTGAACCATGAGTTTTCTCACTTTTACCCTTCTGATTTTCTCATCCATCCTACCTGGGGGAGAGGGAGCAAGTGGCTCTGTGGTGCTTATTTGCTAGCTGGGGTTAAACCATGACAATTGGTATGTGGGATTGCTCCTCCCCAAGTGTAGGACTTTGCACTTCCCCTTGTTGAAATTTATGAGGTTCCTGTCAGCCCATTTCTCCAGCCTGCCTGAGGTCCCTCTGGATGGCTGCATGACCTTGAAGTTGATCTTCAATATGTCCAGTACATATTACTTATATCCAGCAGGATGGATTGAGAAAAGGATGCTTCCTTTACTTATTACTCCACTATATTTATCTATTATACTAAAGTGACATTAATGTGACAGAAGCTGTGCTGCCAAATACTTTTCTTTCCTTGGACAGCTCAACTCTATATCTCAATTCCATTGTGTGCAAGATGGGAACAATAATACTAAATTTTATTTGCTTTGTGTGACCAGTTATCTCCCAATCTTTAGTGATAATCTCAAATACTACTATGGTAAATGGCTTTTACATCCTTAATATTTGTAACTTTTTGTAGGCAAGAGATCCTAGGTAATGCTTAAGAGTAATTGTGCAAGGCACAGAAAGAGTATCAATTAATTACATACTGAATTTGCAGTGCTGATTGTAAGAACTATTGCAGGGGGTAGGGAGAACAGGAGTATGTAGACCTGTGGAGGTTACAGCTTGCACTGAAGTTAGCAAGGTAAATTTAAGCCTAAGCAGGCTAACTAAGCTAACTTTTAGCTCTAACACTAAGAAGAACCTTCTCTCAGTTAGGACTTTATTAAGAGTTAGCTAATTTCAGGTGAGAATTCATTCCCACATTCGCATTTCCTCTCTTCCTTCCGTAAAACAGAGCCAAGAGCAAAAACCTGGTATTAGAGGATACTGATTTTATTATTTTCTTATTCAGCCATTTTTAAGCATAGTTCAGATTTGGGAAGTAAACCTTAAATACAGAGCCTACACAAAACTCCATGCTTATCATATATTCCTTGGTAGTACCCTGTCTGATTCAACTTTTTTATTTGAAAATTAAAAGTGTCTATCTCCACATTAACTGTCCCCAGGTTAAATTTGTAAGATGAACTAAGAGGCAAGCAGTCTTTTTTTCTTGTTCTCCAAATTTAGTCATCTTATAAAATAAAATGTTGCAAAGCACACTAGGTATCAAAACAGTAAGAGATCAGCACTGCATGATGAGAACTCTCACACATCGATACAACGATTTTACATGGTAGTAAGTAAAACAAATATATTCAATTGTGATGGGTTTCAAAATCAGATAGTAATGGCTCTGCTTCCTGATGGGATTACTGAAAATTTTAAAGCATGGAAATAAGAAATACCTCAAACAAAACTCTTTTTGATGCAGCTTTTCAGATCCTAATAATCAGACAAATTTAAGGACTGATAGAAATTTATGAATATAAAAATCTTCTCAACTGAAAAAAGTGTTCCAGGAATAGCAATGGAGTGAGGGATGTGATGTTCATGTTCCCCTCTCTGGAGAATTTAAAAACTATCTCTAGATACCATATTTAACAGTTCAATAACATCACTGAATGTTATATGGTCGGGTTCCCAAAAGATATGAAGTGCTAGCCATATGGGTAAGTCTGATTACCTTTGCTACTTTCTGAAGTAGGGGATGGGGAGAACAAGCTAAAGTAGCTTCTTATAGCGAGTTGAGAATGAAGAGCTCTGGAATAGGCTGCCCAGAGAGGTGGTAGAGTCCTTATCCCTGGAGGTATTTAAAAGAAGGATAGATGAGGTGCTTAGGGACATGGTTTAGTGGTGGGATGGCAGGGTTAGGTTAAAGGTTGGACTCGATGGTCTTAAAGGTCTTTTCCAACCAAAGTGATTCTATGATTCTATGATATCACTCTAACATTGTAGCTGAGGATGATTTGCTTAAATCTGTATAAACAATTCTGAGATTTTGGTAATTTTTTTTCAAAAAAGGAGACAATTCTGTATATAAAGTTCACATACGCTAACAACAGCTGTAGATTTTCTAAACATTTATTTAAAAAATACTTGGGACTGGCATTTGTGGATTGCTTACTTTCTTTCTCACCTACCTTGAAAACAAACTCTTCATTATAATGTTTTGAGAGTGAGCTACAAAGGGATTTTTTAAGTAGAAAAGCTTTAAAGGACTGAGCACTGCCGAAGTCTTGTGCCAGTTCAAATTCAAACACAATATGGGATGCAAGAGCTGTAGTACTGTGTCATCCCACTGCCAAGGTGCAAGCTGAGCACTGCCATCAGCACAGCCTGACAACGTGCCTAGAAGATCATGCTTCACACATGAGGTTTCCAGGGGAGTCTGAGAATCCCTCTGGGGTTTAAATACTTTATTGAACAGTGTCACTAGGATTTGAGCAGTTGCATGCATGTCTTGTCAAAGAAATATTGGCAATTAAGGTACTTCATGGGCAGAAACATGGGGTCAAGGGTATTTAGGAGTCTTCAGTATTAGACTGCACCTGTGCAAATGATTCTGTCAGATGAATGGGCAATTTCTTTACTACCATTTTCAGATCCCAGTAAATCATTACCTTCATATTATTTCTTTAATAATTTTTGGATGCCTTTGTTTCTTTTTTTTCTTTAGTGATACTTAAGACCTGATCTGACAAGACTTAATGTCAATTAAATGCAATTACACTGTAACTTTTATGTTGGAGACTTGGAGACTTTCCCAGCATCTGTGTGAAAAAAGCAGAAATGGTTTGGTTCCCAACATGACAGATCATCAAAGTTTCCATTGCTTTGTATGTAAACTGCCATATACTACTTCTTTTTAAATTATCCAGCACACCTACATAAGAATAGTTCATATTCTTGCTCAGTCTCAAGTGTAAAAAGACACCTGCTCGTTGTTAAGAAGTATTTATAATACCACAGCACATGGTGTTTCCACCCTGTAAAACCACCTCCATTAACAGGATCTGAACTCATCATGGGCTCTGTTCCAGCTACCGTGTAAAACCAAATTACTAGGAAACCACAGTCACTCACTGCATTGCCTGTGATTATGTTTTCTGCACTCAGTGATATGCAGAAAACCCCTCATTTTCTTCAACTCATTTGGAAAAACACTTATTTTCAATTGCTTGAACTTACCTTCTGCATGGTCAGCACGGTGTTACATCTGCAGACAATCTAGTATGAGATTTTTCCACTTTTGTCCAAGGAATCTTTTCCTGCTCTAACACAGAGAGGCTGTATCTCCTCTTATGATTATCAGGTCTTACAGTTTGCAATTCCCCACGACTGCATAGTGGCTTCTAAATCATCTGGGTCTTACTGAAATGGGCTGATTTTTTAAAGTTTTTTTTAAACTTATCTCTGGATCCAAAACATTATATCTAACCATACTTCTTTATGCTAATCACTTCCACTCAAGTAGCTGTTGTAATTAGTGAAGAGTGAATAGACTCTTATGGCTGTAAACTCTGTAACAAAGCCCTGCCTCTGTCATAGTGTGAACAGTAAGTTCAATACTCTTGTCTAGTAGCTATACTAACCCTCATTTTGTCTATGAACTGCTTGGCACCTTTCCTCTCTACAGCTTTAACAGAAGACATCCTCAGTCTGCTTTTTTTATTTTTAGTATTTTACAGGCAGATGTTCAGTCATGGGAATATATTCCCATGATACTATGCTAAAGTTCACTCTAAAGCAGACTTCAAGCACTTCAAGATCATATAGGATGCTGTTGAAAAGCTGAGTTTCAACTTTCTTCCCTCGCATCATCCATGATAACCTGGGTTTAATTCAGATGTATGCTTCCATTAGATAAGCAGAAAGTAACAGCACATTTATGTGCTGAAGGAAGATGAAATGTGTACTCACCCATTAGCGATCAAGCAGAACAAAGTTACACACACTTGTACCATGATTACATTACAATTGCTGAAGGACCATCGTTCAGATTTTGCTTTGTCAGTCAGCCATGTGTTTGCTGTGGATAGATTAATACAGGATTTAAGGAAGAGATTAACATCATCCTATTTATCCCCATTTCCAGAGAAGTTGTCGCAGATAAACACCAGTAATATCTGGTTCTGATCTGCCTTCAGAGCGTAAGCCTACTAAGACACAGACTTACTGCATATACATTCAGACTGTTTGCATGGTCATGCACCAACAAAGATTTGGGCAAGGGGATAAGGACAGAGAGCATAGACCCAAACATGGAATTGTTTAGAGTATGGATGGGTCAGACACATTCATTTCTCTTTAGCTGAAATCTAGCACCAAGTATATCTCATAACATTTTGTCCTTCCTCAGCACTAGGCAATAAACAGGACATGGCTGTTCTAGATGCTCCCTCCTAGTTGCTATGTGCAGCAAAGAATGATGAGGTAAACAGGACAGCCTGAACTTAACAAGGGCATGTTGTACTTCAGGACAGGTACATTGGCTTAGCTGGCTTTCCAATAGACAACCCACCCTTTAGGTCATCACACACAGCCAAGGTGGCCTATCAAAATGAACTTAGGAAATACTCAGCAGCAATAAAATACACCATTTTTCTTGACACTTTGCTTCTGTTGGTATTACTTCTCATATATCTGATGGATGTAGTCAGTGTATTTTCATTATTATCATGGTACAATGCCTGAACGCAGGTGGATAAGAAGTTTCTTCTGAGAACAGCACTACATCATTCCTCTACTGTAACATGAGTAGTTTATAAGGAGAGTGGAAGAATACTGTTTGGAGACAGAATAGAGAGATTACCGTCAGGGTGTCTTGATTCATGTCAGCAACTTGTGTTGATTCATTTTTGCTTGATATATCAACCCCCTGAATCACCTAGATAACCCAATGTGTTTCATATATTGTAAGACTACATTACAGGATACAGTACATTACAGGATGACAGCATCTGTTCTTAGGACTTACTTTGCACACCTTTTCCAAATTAAGGCACATGCATTGCAGCACAACACTTTTCACTCTTTTTGCCACTGTAATGAAATGTCATCAAATAGAGAGTACCAAATACTAACTAGAAAAGGATTTTCAAGGCTTCAAACATCTCCATGTGCCCTAAGGAACACAGACCCTATTTATTATATAGATCCATTTGGGAATTTGCACGAAGCCTGGCCCCACAGACTAACTGAGCAAAACCACGTTCAGGAGCACAGAAAAACTGGGAGTGGAAGGACTACCTAAGCTCAGTGCTGCCCACATGAAAAGAAGAAAAAAAAAAGGGGCTATAGTTTTGTCATACTAAATCAGTGAATCTTCAGTTAAACTCTTGTTGAATTATTATGCAGCTGCAATGAAAGTATTCTCAGAAGGACTTGAAAAGCAAGAACAACTGGTTGCAGATGTTATAATCAGTTGCATCCTTGAAATAAGGGAGTTCAAGATACCAAACTAGCAGAGTACAGACCCTAGATTTCAGCTGAGCAGATTTCAGTTTCTCCAGGAAAGTGGTGTGTAGGATTCCATAAGAGGAAGCTCTAAAGTGAACTCTAAAGGAGCTCAGGAAAACCTGTACTTCTTTAAGGACAGGATCCCCTGTGCAAGAACAGTTTATCCCAATACTCAAGAATACAAATAGGTGACTCAGGAGATCAGTTTGGCTAAGCAGGGAATTCATGATGAAGCTCCGATGAAAAAAGGCAGCATACCGAATGGAAATAAAGATCAGGTTACAAAGGAGATATATATTGTATAAACAGGTAGGAATGGTGTTAGGAATGCTAAAACTCAACTACAGTTGACACTCACAAGGGTGTCAACATCAACAAAAAGAAGCTGGAACAAAGAAAATGATGTCATATTGTTGAATGGGTGGGTAATTTAGAGTCAGTGGACATAGAAAAGGCTGAGGTAGACAATGCCTTCTTGGCTCGGTCTTCATCAACGAACTCTTTGGGGCCTCTGTGCTTGGCAGGAGGGTTCAATGAGAAGGAGAACCACCAGTGGAAGACTGAGTCAATGATCACAGGCTGAATATCTTCACTTTAGTCACTGGACAAAATCATGGAGCAAGTCCTCTGGGGACATGAGAAGAAGGTGATTTGGAACAGTCAGCACAGATTTACCAAGGTTAAATCATGCCTAACCAACTTGATTGCTTTCTGTAATAAAATTATTTGATTTGTGGATAAGAGGTGAGCAATAGATGTTATTTACATCAAATTTGGCAAAGCCCTCAATGCTTTCTTGCTCAATATTCTTGTATTCAAGTTAGGGCATTGTGATCCAGATTGGTGGACAACAATGTACATAAAAACTGATTAAAAAAAAGACAGTCAGGCTCAGATGGGGACTGAGTAGACTGTATTCTCCCTAGAAACCAGTAACCAGTGGGTTGTGGCAGGGGTTATTCCTGCAGCCTGTGTTGTTCAACAACTTTATCGGTGACCTGCAGGAGGTAACAGAGTGCTTGCTCATCAGCTTTACAGATGATGCCAAATTGAGAGGAGCAGTTGATAGATGTGAGAGAAGGACTGCCATCCAAAGGGGCCTAGGCAGGCTGGAAGAATCAACCAAAAAGAAGCTTCTGAAATTCAGCAAGTGTACAGTCAAAGTTTGCACTGCAACAGTGCAGGTTGGGAACTGATTGGCTGGGGAACAGTGCTGCTGAAAAGGATCTGGGTATTCTTGGTAAACAGCAAGCTGAATATGAACCAGCAGTGTACCCTGACAGAAAAGGAGGCAAACGATATCCTGGGCTGTATTCAAAGGCACATAACAAATAGACTGGGAGACATGATTATTGCCCTCTATGCAGCAATTCTTAGAACACATCTAGAGTACTGCATCCAGTTTTTGGTTCCCCAATACAAGGAAGACAAACTGAATGAGACAAGAGGAAGGCCATGAAGATAGTCAGAGGAATGGAACATTTGCCATGTGAGCAGATGATGGAGGAACTGTGCTTGTTCAGCCCAGGCAAGGGAAGGCTTCAAGCAGACCTAATAGTAGCCTTCAAGTCATGAAGAAGTTATTGAGAAGATGGACCCAGGTTCTTCACAGCACTGCATGGTGTGAGGACAAGTGTCAAGAGACAAAGTTAAAATGAGAGGTTCCAACCGGATATAAGGAAAAAGCTTTTCACTGTGAGGAGAGTTTGTAGAGAACCATTACTGAATGTAGTTTGTCTCGACATCGTCATTGTACTACCGCTTCCCGCTACTCAGAAGATCCTGCCCTCACAGTCTGCAGACAAACAACACCATGCACCTGCGAAAGGCCCAAGGCGTGAAAAAGCTAGAAGGCATCCGAAGGAGACAGCACGTATGGCATGAACTGCACGTATGCCAGTGTGATCTGCGCATGAGCAAGGGACCCCAACCCCTATAAAAGGAGTGCGTGCGCTCCAGTAAGGGGGCTCTTTCCCGTCTTCGTCCCTCCCCTTCGGACCTCTTGGAACCTGCCTTGTCAAAGCCAGCATCATGTGGACTGAACCTGGAGTAGAAGACGGAGGCACCGGAACATCGCTGGACCCAGGGTGGTGGTACCTAGTCCTCTCTTTCTATCTCTCTTTCTCTCTCTCTCATTCACCCCGTCCTCCCTGATGTAAACCCACTCCCTTTCTAGCTCTCCTTTCCTCTCATCCCCCCCTTCCCCCCCTCTTTTTTCCTCAGTTCTTCCCCTTTGCCTTGCCCCATTCACCTCCTCTGTTACCTTCTCACGCGGTTCCCTCCTCCCTCTGACTCAAAAATCGGGACGTCTTTTATTGGTGTCACGGTCCCGATCCAATGTCGGGGAGGTTTCAATACGATCCCAAGGATGAGATTAAGACACTGAATCCGATCAAATGTCGTACAACCTTTCAACTTTATTTTCTCTGTAGTTTGGGTTTTTAAGGCACTTATTTGGTGTTCAGAAGGTCAAAGCCAGATCTTTTTTTCAATGACTAATGACAAAAAAGTTGAGTAGCTTCATGAGAACAAGGGATTGTATCTTGAAAATAAGTTGAATCATTTTCAGACCCCTAAGTCCAAAGAAGTTTTGAGAGCCGCTGAGATATCTCCCTTTGATTTGACATTATCTGCCAAGAATACACAGGACTGTCTGGTCATCTCTCCACCCTTAAACATTTCTTATTTGCTGACTCAGATGGTTTCTCAACCAAGTTTCCATCTAGTATGAATTTCTTTTTTTTTGGTGTTTCACCATAGTGAGTTAACCTGAGTAGGCAGTTAAGCCCCACACAGACACTTGTTCACTCCCATCTAGTGGGATGGGAGAGAAAATCAGATGGGTAAAAGTGAGAAAACTTGTGGGCTGAGGTAAAGACAGTTTAAGAGGCAAAGAAAAAGCTGAATGTGCAAGCAAAGCAAAATAAAGAGTTCATTCACTGCTTCCCATCAGCAGGCAGTTGTTTAGCCATTTCCAGGAAAGCAGGGCTTCATCATGTGTAACAGCTTCTTGGGAAGGTAAACATTCCCCTCTTCCTCCTTCTTCCCCCAACTTTTACTTCTGAGCACAACATCATATGGTATGAATTATTCTTTTGGTTGGTTGGAGTCAGCTGTCCCAGATGTGTCCCCAAGTTCTTGTGCACACCCAGCCTACTCACTGGTGGGGCAATGTGAGAAACAGAAAAGGCCTTGATGCTGTGCAAGTGCTGCTCAGCAATAACTAACACATCCCCGTGTTATCAACACTGTTTTAATCACAAGTCTAAAACACATCACCATACAAGATATGAAGAAAACTCTATCCCAAGCAAAACCGGTACATTCAATTAATTTTCACTGTATATTATTGTGCAAGAAGCCTAGATGGCTAAATGATAGCAGAAGATACCAGTCTGGGAGAAAATCCAAACTTAGTCAGTACAATAATGATGTAACACCAGAGCCCAGCCCCCAAACCTCCAAACTCAGCCCAGATGTCCAATGAAGTAACGTGCAGCCCCAGGAGAATGATTTAAAGCAACATGCATTAAGTACCCAGTTACTTTATATGCTTTTATATCCTATTTGCACATTCTTCAGGTATGCCTACAGAAAAGAAAATAGTATGGAAATTACTTGAACCTTTCTGTAAGTCCTATGTTACTCTGTAGTTCTCAAAATGCTTTTGAAGTTGCTATGCAATTAACATTAAAAATAAAGATTCTAATAACATGCAGCATTTGTGTCTGATCATAAAGACAAGTTCAAGAGTAAAACTCCACAGTTCCTGAGAAGAAAATGCTTTGTATAAACAGAGGAGAACTTAGGTATAGGTGTCTTGCAAAAGTGATGGAATGTACAGACTTGTTAATGGATTTCAGCAGTTAGGAGTCTGCCAAGATGATAATTAAAAACTGGTTTGTAAATTGGTAAGCTATCTCATTTCTGACCTTCAGCAATGTCGCTCTGTATGATAAGTCCATTATGAGGAGGGGCATGGTAGCTTTTCACATTACTGTGTAAATTAAATGGTTATGCCTTTGACTCCATTTTTTTACTACTTCATTATACACAGTCAGCGCTGCAACAGGTGCAGTTATGTTTCTCTTTATTTCAGTTTTTTGCTTTTTATTATGAGCCTATACTCAATGTACTGCTTTGCATATATTTTGCATAGAACTCAGTGCAAAGATGGAGGTGCCCCACAGGCAAATACAATTCTAGGCTTCCTTGAATTTTATGTTACTCCAGAAGAAGCTTGTGAGTGAAGATGAAATTGATGTGATTAAGAGATAGATAGAAGACGACCCAGGGGAAAGTATATATGCGAGGAATATCTCAGAAGATTGAGATTTTTTCTGTATTTTAGCCCAGCATAAGATCTTCGTATAAAATCTTACTTTCTAACAGGCTATGCACATTAGTTTTAGCATCAGGTTATATGTAATATTAAAAAGGGATCTTTTATTTGTCACAGAGCTGCAAAACCCTCTAAAGCAGCTTGTAAGTATATCATGGAATAAAACTAGGGAAAGTCTTGATCACGTATTTTCCTGTCAGGGCATTTGGGATACAAATAGAGAGTTTTAAAAGACAAGCTGGCAGATTATTCCATATTCAAAGAATTATATGGAAATATGTACGCAAGGAGCTGCTGGAGTAGTGAACAAGGAGAAGGACAGAATCAGAAAAATACTTCTTCCCTCCTACTAAAGAAAATCCAGACATATAGGAAGCTAAAATATAAAGACAAATGCACATCTAGAGGAAATACTTCTTAGCATAGATTATGAAAAGGGGTGTCAAAACCACTTCTCACCAACAACACAGACATGACTGTTGTGAGTTAAAGGATTTAATTAGCTATTAGCAATATGCTTTGACCAGTCAATAAGTGAACTAGTCTCACATAGGCAGACACACTTAAATGTAAAGATTTTATTACTTTAGCATTCAGTCATATGTCTGAGTCTTTGGACTTAGGTCTTTGGAAAGCATTGGTAATGTAAGGTTTTAGAAAAGATCTTCCCAAGAAAATAGAGAGTTCCTGACTATACCACTTTACCTTTTTGCTTTTAATAGTGAAGAGTTGTGCTACAGTTAGAAAGTGCCCTCAGTTTTCAGCATTCATATATATTTGAGTTTAAATAGGTCACCCATTTTGTATTGTGAGGAGGTAGTTCTGACGCTAGATCATTTGGTCTGTACTGATTGTTCTGCCAATAAGAGAAGCACTGTTGTGGCTGCATTGGTACCTTCCTAAGGGAGTGCTTCCTCGGGCTCCCCTACCACCCAGTTCACCAACTGCTGGTATTGGAAAGCCCTCTTAAAAACACTCAAAAATCACTTCCAACAATGCTCGCTTCACCTGAGCAATGTTGAAGGCTATAGATCAAATATTCATGAAGAACAAATGTTGAACAAAGCCAGAATTGGCAACTCTTATTTGGAGGGATGAAGAGGGGGAAATAACTTGCTACCATATGTAAAAAACATTTCAAAAATATCCTGTCTTTGCCCTTCACAGAGAATAGGAGGACAACATCTAGGCTTGTTGTGAAAAGGTGGTGGCTAAAGATCTTAGCACAAACAAATAACCTTGACTGACCACATGCCTTCTTTCAGCATGGATTCCACCAGACCATGACTCTGATGAAACTGTTATGCTCTAAATCCACCTAGGATCACCATCTGCAAGCTGAGAGCCACTCCTTCCATCAGCCCGTCCCTAGTGAGATAAGTATTTGTTAAAGGTCACTTGCTTTAGAGTTATGACTGACACCCAGATATGTGTGTGCAGGCTGTCCAGAGCCAGTGCCAGCTGTTGACACAATGCCATGAAGGTGACCTTTCACACATTGACATTTATCATCCATTCCTGATTATTTCACACATGGAATATGATGTGGCCCTACCAATGCGAGTTGGTGAGGCCCATCCCAAACACTGGAGGAATAAGCATGCCAGTGTTCTCAAGCATCTCAGTTACAGACCCAGTGTATCACATTAGAATGACCCAGTCTCTATTGCTTCAACAGTCCAGGACACTGTCCCCAGGAGACCAAGCAAGCTAACAGCACCATGAGCATAGCCTGAATAAAGAACTAACTCTTATCTGAATCCATTAGATTCTGTTTCTTGTCTGTCATAAAGGATAATATGTGGAAGCAGTATGTACATCTATGTGCAGAAGCAGCATAGATGGAATTCTGGGAAAATTATGAACAGCTGTGAGCTCATTGCTTTGTAAAAATCAAAAAAAAGGAAACAGTTTCATAGTTCAAATTCTTCTGCTTGCATCTGCCTTGTACCTCCTTAAAACCTATTGTCAGTATATTATCTTTCAGTTCAAATGCAAGAAAATTAATTATATCCCACTTAGTCTTTTAATCTTTGAAATGTCTGGATTTGTAGCATTTAGTTTAAGTTCTACCATTTGAAATGTAAGTCATCATCTACAGCTAAAATTTTCATCTACAGCTAAAAGTTTATAACAGGTTTCTTCAGAAACCTAGTCTGAACTCACAGTTTGTAACCAGTTTAAACAAATAGTTGAAGAGAAAACTTTCAGCCTATAGTGCACATTCACATTGATTTAGTGTAAAAATTGCTTCAGTAATTGGATTTCTCTGATTCTTTTCCCTTTTCTGACTATAGCAGTACTATAAAACTCTTCATCTAATGAGAGAGAAAAAAAAACCTTTAAGGAGATGTTAAGGAGACATTTTTTGTACAGACAAAGTGGCCCTACTGTCATTTATTAAGAATGGATTTTTGCCTTGGTCAGGTAACAGCATGTCAACTCAACTTCAGCACTTCAGATGAAAAAAAAAGTCATATAGACCTCCTTCTGCCCCCCTCCCAGCTCTTTCATTTTTCCTCTCTCTCTCTCCCCCTTCCTTCTTCCCTCCCTCTCTCCCTCCCTCCTTTCTCCCTTCACTCCTTCCTTACTCCCTTCCCCTCTCCCTTCTTTTCTTCCCTCCTACCTTTCCCCTCCTTCATTCCTCCTTCTTTCCTCCTATATGATTTTATCATATCTAAACACGCATGTCTGTTCCTTGTTAATCCCCAAATATCTGCATCAGCACTTACTAAATTTTTATGATCACTAAATTAGTCTTATTTCTGCTTAAGTAGTGTTTCTCTTTTTTAGAATCTATCTACTCAAAGATATTAAAAATGTACCACAACCTCACAATATTATAAAATAGTTGTTCTTCAGTGTTTACCCATTTTATTGTCCCAAAGTTTAGAAACAATGTTTATAAAAATCCATTTTCGTGACTTACTCACAGGGATACTACTCTGAAAACTGTGTGAGTTTATTCTCCAGCATGTACAGGCCTAATCAACAGTACCAATATCTTTTCATTAGCCTGAGCCCAGCCATGGCCAGCAAGCTTGAGTAGACCCTGGGGTGGTGTTTTAAATGTTACATGTATGTGCTGTAAGCTTGGTGGAACCAGGGAAAATCTGAATTGTGAAAAATTCCACATGAACTACAATTTATGAAAAAGGTGCCAAGCTAAGGTGGGGTGCAGATTCAGTGACTTAGGAGGAAACCCTCATACTTTCCCTAATGACAGGCCAAACTATCACACGCTGATGGAGCTCACGCTCCTGACAGAAATGGGAAGAACAAAGAGTACAGTCAGGACTCTGAATTTTAGGAAAGCAAACTTCCAGCTCTTCAAGAAGATAGTGAGGACTCCCTGGGAAACGGTCCTCAGGAACAGGGGAGCAGAACAGAGCTGGCAGATCTTTAAGGATGTAATCCACAGAGCACAAAAGCTCTCAATCCCTAGGTGTAAGAAATTGGGCAAAGAAGGGAAAAGCCTGGCATGCCTGAGATGAGAGATGCTGGTCAAACTAAGGAGGAAGAGGGAACTGCACAGGCAGTGGAAGCAGGGTCAGGCATCCTGGGAACAGTATAGGGATGCTGCCCAGTTGTGTAGGGATGGGGTCAGGAAGGCCAAGGCGCAGCTGGAACTAAACTTGGCAAGGGATACGAAGAATAATAAGAAGGGTTTCTACAGGTCAATCAGTGGGAAATGGATGGTTAAAGAAAGCGTCCCCCCGCTGATGAGCGAGACGGGCAAACTGGTAACAGCAGATGAGGAGAAGGTTGAGGTACTCAACAACTTTTTTGCCTCAGTCTTCACTGACAACCTCTCTCCTCACCCCTCCCGAGTTGTTGGATGGCATGAGGGGGACTGGGAGGGTAAAACCCCTCCCGCTGTAAGAGAAGATCAGGTTCATGACCACCTGAGGAACCTGAACACACAGAAGTCCATGGGAGCTGATGAGATGCATCCCAGAATCCTGAGGGAATTGGCCGATGTAGTCACCAAGCCACTCTCCATGATATTTGAAAAGTCATGGCAGTCAGATGA
>NW_009259718.1:4439223-4472141 GCF_000687185.1 Egretta garzetta | reverse complement strand
GAAGGGATGTCATCCAAAGAGACCTGGACAGGCTGGAGAGGTGGGCCTGTGTGAACCTCATGAGGTTCAACAAGGCCAAGTGCAAGGTCCTCCACCTGGGTTGGGGTAACCCTTGGTATCAATACTGGCTGGGGGAAGAAAGGATCGAGAGTAGCCCTGCCGAGAGAGACTTGGGGGTACTGATGGACAAAAAGCTGGACATGAGCCGGCAATGTGCGCTGGCAGCCCAGAAGGCCAACTGTACCCTGGGTTGCATCAGGAGAAGCGTGGCCAGCAGGTCGAGTGAGGTTATTCTGCCCCTCTACTCTGCTCTGGTGAGACCTCACCTGGAGTACTGCATCCAGCTCTGGAGCCCTCAGCACAAGAAGGACATGGAAGTGTTGGAGTGGGTCCAGAGGAGGGCTACGAAAATGATCCGAGGGCTGGAGCACCTCTCCTGTGAGGAAAGGCTGAGGGAGTTGGGCTTGTTCAGCCTGGAGAGGAGAAGGCTGCAGGGAGACCTGATTGCAGCCTTTCAGTACTTAAAGGGGGCCTATAGGAAAGATAGGGAAAATCTTTTTAGTAGGGCCAGATGTGACAAGACAAGGGGTAATGGTTTTAAACTGAAGCAGGGTAGATCTAGACTGGATATAAGGAAGAAATTCTTTACAATGAGGGTGGTGAAACACTGGAACGGGTTGCCCAGAGAGGTAGTGGGGGCCTCATCCCTGGCAACATTCAAGACCAAGTTGGATGGGGCTCTGAGCAACCTGATGTAATTAGCAGTGCCCCTGCTCACTGCAGGGGGGGTCAGACTAGATGACCTCTAGGGGTCCCTTCCAACCCAAAACATTCTATGATTCTATTTAAGTCTTATCTTCTGCAAACTTTGCAAAATATGGTGATCTTAGCACTTCAGAAAGTTGTCTTTGAGGCTACAAAGCAAAACCAGCCTTCCATTGCCTTGTTGATGTGCCTTAAGGCACTCTTAAGCAGAGTTTTCAAAGTTCTTGTTCTGGTCCTAATTATTAATATATGATGCTTTGTGTGAAGCCTCCTAGGAAATTTATGAACACCCATACCCTCCAAATTACTTCCAGAGGCCTTTCTATATGTTTCAGCTGATGTCCCTCAGCAGGTAAAGGCTTCACAACTTACTAGTTTGTAAGGTGACCCATAAGGCTATCTGAATGGCACTAACAAGTATATCCTTAACCCCAGGGGATACAAGTTTATTGTTGATACCAAGGATCAGAAAAACACCAAGACAAATGTCCAGCTTTATAGTAAATATAAATATAAAACTCATCTCCTGTGGTTTGTATATGTATATATCTAAGTGAATACAAATTCATATTTATCTCTAAAATGCTGGTGGAGGACAAAATATAGTCACTAGACCAGATGGGAGAGGGTAAATTACAGGAGACAGTAAAGATGGACTTGCAACTTCATTTATTTTAAATCTTCATTTTCTGGGGGGATGAGGATTCAAAAAAAGAAGGCTATTAATGTCTGAATAATAAGGCAAAATGATCAATTGTGACTTGAGAGGTTCAGGTTGGATATTAGGAAAAATATTCTCACCACAAGGGTGGTACAGCACAGAAACAGATATACAGAGGAGTTTTGGATCTTTATTTTAAGATTTTCAAGACTCTGGAAGGCAAAGTCATGTCAGACATAGTCTGATTTTGGATGATCTCAGATGTCCTTTAGAACCAATTGTTCTATGAGCCAGTGGATAAATCTTGCTAGAAATCTGCTAATCTCAAATGTTTCATTCATTTTTTTAATCACTTGCTTTTCTTATATCTTCAAACCCAAGCTGGCCTGTAAAATTCTCCCATAGAAAATGCCACTGATTTGTGATCAGAATCATTGGTGTTTATTTGTGGGAAGAATTAGTCCAGTCTATTTCACCTCTAAGTGAAACCCTAGAGCTTTATTTGTCAAGCACTGAACACTAAAAGAAAGGATGAAGGGTGAAAAGAGTTAAATTTCCTCCCAGAGGATTTTTTCCAGACAAGCTAGTGAATTTTCTATTATTTGTCAGAAGCGTAATGGGAAAAGCCAGAGAATAGTTTACAATATAAATGAGAATAGCACTGGGCAAGTACTTTTTGTAACTTACTATTATTTCCTGAAAGGCAGGACTGTTTATTCTGCTCTGTAGAATTCACCATAAAATTCTTTTTGATACAGAATCAGATCTCATCTCTTCCTATTTAAAAAGTTTTCCAAATGGAGATAATTTGAAACAGTGAGGAGACAGTAACTAATACCCTGGTTGTGTCTGTAGGAAGCCTGAAACCACAGCTACAAAAGGTATAAAGTGCCTCAGTCATCTCAGTGAAAGCTTTAGATCTTCTGTACTTAAGCAGCTGGGAAGCTTGAAAACGTCTTTCTCAAGATGCTACAGAAATCAGCACATCTGACAAGGAATCTGTAACTTTTTCCATCTGATTGCTGACCTTTTATTTGCCCAGCTATTCCCTTTGCAATTCTAGTAAACTACCACTTTCTCTTCAACTTTCTCTCCATGTCCCAGACAGAAGCAAGGCTAGAATCAATGCACAGAATGGTTTAGCCAAGTGGCTGTCAGTCCTAGTTTGGCTATACCAGTAATATAATTGATTAGTATGTGTTGCATATATTGTTCCCCTAGAAACTTTAATCTACTGATATTTTATATTAAAATTCCTAGATCAACTTAGAATTTCCCAGAGATTTTTAAATATCATGCATTCTGATACTATACACTGCTTGAGCTTATGGAACACTGTAGTTTTTCTTTCCTGGTTCTGCTTCTTTCTGAGACACAGTCTCAATTAATACATTGTAACAAAAAGACAACTTCAGCCAACCAATGCCTTTGATTAATGAGTAGGAAGGTGTTCTAAGGACAAGGTTTTCATGTATGTAGAGGGATGATGGTAAAGTGTCCTGTTGGAGCAGCGGAGAGGAAAAAATAGCAGCAGATCTTACATAATTTGCAATTATCAACCCAGCATAAAACAGTAGCAAGACCAGAGGCTTATCATATGGCCCATCTCAGAGATGCTTGCTTACATCTTCACTAGTTTCTTGTCTTGGATTGGAGGTTTCTCAAGACAGGCCCAAAACTCTTGCCAAAGAGTTCTCTGTGCACAGTTGAGAGCTTGATTAAAATGCTATAATTTCAGAAATAAAAATAACCTTATTCTTAAAATCAATAGTTAATGGGTCTAAAAATTACCCTAAACTTCTATGAACCAAGTATTTGTTGAGTTAGTTTATTCCCATTTAAAAAGCTTTCAAAAAATTTGAAAACTTAAAGTGTTGGTTTAATTTGTTTACTTCTATACAAGACATAGATAAGGATGGTTTTGTTATTATATTTATTATAAAAATTTGAAAAAATAGCACATATATGCTGGGACTAAAATTAGATATTGCAAACAAGAGAAAAAACAAGTGCAAATGCAAAGCCCAATTAAACTATTGTTTCAGTATGATTGATATCTAACAAACAAGCAAGACCCTTTGTTTACAGCTGAATTTCTCAAGAGTGCAGAAGACACTTCAAAAGGTGTTTATCTAAATTCATTAATCAGGTTTCATCCCATTAGTCTGAATTGCAGCTTCTTTGCCTTTTTTGCTTTAGTGTATAACATAAGATTAAGCCTTTAACCAGGCCAGAAAAAAAATCATAGTAATCATTTAAGAAACATTGTAAACATCAAATTCAGGAAACTGTAATTATACATGCCAAACTGGGCTATCTGTATGTTTTGCATGTGTGTTACTGAAAAAACTTTCTGTACCTATGTGTATTTTATTGCAAGTAGCTATAGCAAGGACTATTGCCTCATTGTCTAAAATAGGTCATTCCACCAACATGAAAATATGGCTTCTTCTCCAAAGAGCTGTACTGCAGTTTTCACTAAATACTCAATGACTTTAAAATGTAAGGGCCTTGATAGTTCTTATTTTGAACTGGAAATCAGTATTTGAAACTCCATACAAATTTTGTATAAAGAAAATTCTCAAGTGGATTGCTGTGGAAAAACAGCTTTAATCCCAAAATTTTAACACCGACCCAAATATGACAATCCAAACAATTTGTCAACTAATGTCTGTGATTACTGCTAGAGAAACAAACAGAAAAATTGGCCCATGATATCTATTTTAGACATGAAGAAGCAGACAAGATAGTCCATATATTTAATACTTTTATTTTCAGCAAAATACTCCTCATTTTACTACAAGCAACTGGATCAAAACATTCATTCTTATCACATTATCATAAACCCAGAAGTTGCTTTAGTAACACAGAAGATAGTTTGAGGTTAGCAGTTTCAAGGAGGGGAGGAATGTCTGCTTTGAAATTATTGCAAAATTGTTAGGAGGGAGAGAAAAGACACCTGGCAACACCAAGGAGGAGCAATACTGTTTAGGAATTTTAGGATGTAACTCAAAATGCATAAAACAAAGCAAATCCTGAAGCAGCACATTCATGCAGAATATTACAGCAAAAGTGCTTTGCCTTTGTGTGGCTGTAGTCATTGCTGTTTCCAAGTCTGAGCCAGATTTCACTGAATCAGCTCAAATGTTACTCTGGTGCCTCCGGTTACTTCATCATCTGAGCTTCACATGGGCACAGTTTATGTGTATGCGTCCTAAGGGAAGAGGGTAGGTATTCCATATTTACATATTAAATTTAGTATTCTAGCTTCTGGTGTGCCCATTACATCTGCTGACTTTTCCCACCTCAAATTTTCTTCTATAGCTGTTTATCCTCCAGATCAAATAAATTATGCTCAGAATGGTCTGCACTACTCATCATCAACAAAAAGATTATGCAAAGTTGACTGGGGAATAATTTACTATTGGTAAAATATTCTGCCCCCTTTTGTATAAGGTCTTTTTCCAGATTTTTTTTTTTAATATGCAAGTCACCTCAGGAAACTGGAAGCCAAATTCCAATCACAGAATCACAGAATCACAGAATCGCAAGGGTTGGAAGGGACCTCGGGAGATCATCTAGTCCAACCCTCCTGCTAAAGCAGGTTCACCTAGAGCATGTTACACAGGACTTCATCCAGGTGGGCTTTGAATATCTTCAGAGAAGGAGACTCCACAACCCACCTGGGCAGCCTATTCCAGTGCTCTGTCACCCTCAGAGTAAAGAAGTTTTTCCTCATATTCAACTGAAACCTCTTATGTTTCAGTCTGTAACAGCAATACAATAGCAGTGAAGAAGAAATTTTTTATGATGAGGGTGGTAAAACACTGGGATGGGTTGCCCAGAGAGGTGGTAGATGCCCCATCCCTAGAAACATTCAAGGTCAGGTTGGACAGGGCTCTGAGCAACCTGATCTAGTTGAAGATGTCCCTCCAGGGGAGTTGGACTAGATGACCTTCAAAGGTCCCTTCCAACCCAAAAAATTCTATGATTCTATGATTCTCTATCTTATTTGCATTAGGCAACGCCAAAGACGGGAAATAAAGTTCTGATGCTGTTTCAAGCATGGGTTCTGTGCAAGCAGTTTGAAAGCTAACTATTACAGAATGTAATTTTACAAGAGAAGGCACTTCCTTAAAATATCTGCAACTGGATTTTTACTTTTCTTTTTATGAAGAGCAGATACAGAAATCTATAAAAGCCTAGCACTTTTAACTGAGTTCTGTTCTGCCTCCTGCAATGTCAATATGTTGTTTTCAGTTCCAAGGTAAATATTCTCATTATTGTTCATAGAAATGAAGAAGAAAGTCGTGGTTTAACCCCAGCTGGCAACTAAGCACCACACAGCCGCTTGCTCACTCTCCCCGCAATGGGATGGGGGAGAGAATCAGAGGAGTAGAAGTGAGAAAACTCGTGGGTTGAGATAAAGACAGTTTAATAGGGAAAGCAAAAGCCACGCACGCAAGCAGAGCAAAGCAAGGCATTCAATCACCACTTCCCATGGGCAGGCAGGTGTTCAGCCATCCCCAGGAAAGCAGGGCTCCATCACGCCTAATGGTTACTTGGGAAGACAGACGCCATCACTCTGAACATTGCCCCCTTCCTTCTTCTTCCCCCAGCTTATATACTGAGCATGACGTCATATGGTATGGAATAGCCCTTTGGTCAGTTTGGGTCAGCTGTCCTGGCTGTGTCCCCTCCCAGCTTCTCATGCACCTGGCAGAGCTGAGAGCTGAGAAGTCCTTGGCCAGTCTAAGCACTACCCAGCAACAACCAAAACATCAGTGTGTTATCAACATTCTTCTAGTACTAAATCCAAAACACAGCACTATACCAGCTACTAGGAAGAAAATCAACTCTGTCCCAGCAGAAACCAGGACAAATACAAAATCAGAACCAGGATTTACAGAGCTTATACTTCAAACTAGTTTTATTATTATTATTATTATGTCACAAAGAGGAGTTCTTTTGTAGAAATGGCTATATGTGGCTCCATCTTAATTGTATTTCTGCAGGTTTTCAAACTAGTGAAAAGACTACTATACTTGGGGGCAGGGGAAGGAGGAGGAAGTCATCAGTTCTCCCCTTCCTGCTATTTCCTATTCACTATGACAATTAGAGCAGCAATCCACAGTTCTGGTTAATGTGCCATATTGTTCCCATCTCCATGAACCATCAGTACAAACCCCAAAAGTCTGGGGAAGGACTGAACATACTTAAGTGAGCAAGACCAGGCAACACTTTCAATTCAACAAAATGAGTCAAAAATATACAGTTGAATTCCAGAGACACAGTCTTCTGTCAGTCTTCTATTGGAGCATAGATGCACATTCAAGTAAGAGAAAGGGGACATTTAAATAAACACTAACACATAACTAATTGCAAAGATCATGATGCTCATTACAACACCTGCAAGAGAGGAGATATAGGAGGTGTTTGCTGCGATCTTTCAATACAATCAGAAATCCACTGGATTCAGCTTTTTCATTATCTGCTTTGATTATCACAGCGTGATTTGGCTCACAGTCCAGTGCTATGTAATAAACCTTGGTTTCTCAAAAAACAAAGTTTCTGTTACTAGTCCTGTTGGAAGGAAATGTTAAGACCATGGATTGCTTTCCACCTACTTCTGCTACTGGAGTGAAACTCCACAGTCCTGAGAATACAAAAAAAACTGAAATGAAAGTCCATTTCTCTGAACATTTCTCCATTGTTCTTAAAGTGGCCCTAGGCAGGTGACAAGCTGACAGGCTGGCACAGCATCGTGCCTGGAAGAAAACTGTGTGGATGACTCAGTTGTTCATTGGATAGTTTTAGACTTACAGAGAGAGAGAAAGAGAGCACCAGTTTCTGAACTGCCTCTGCAATAGCTCTTACTCATCTATCAAACATTTCCTCTCCATTTCTTTTGGTGTTATATTGTAGGTTACTACCCAACCTTGCTGGCTCAGTAGTAAGTCAGAGAACCATGGTTCAGAATGCTACTCTTCCACAGAAAGCAAAAGACCCCCTTCAGCTCACTTGGGACATTAATAGCTCTGCTGAAATGTCACACTGCTGAAAGTCACCTAACCAAGTCATATATGCCTTCATTAGGAAAAGAATGTCCTACTTCAAATACTTCAGAATCCTCCCAGGAATAGCAATCACTTCTTTTCAAAAGCTTAAAGTGCATTCATGTGACAACAAAATAAAACAAACAAAAAAACTCACCACCGAAAAAACCCCAACCAAGCAAACCAAAACAAAATGAAACCAAAACCAAAAGAGTCCTTTAAGATAGCAATGTTGAAAATACAGCTAATAGAGACTGTGTTTTTTCAGAGGGTAAAATCTGTCAGGCCCTGAATGCCAGCTGAGTAGATACAGTCCTTTTAATTATCACAGTGTCAGCAACTACCTTCATTCCTGAGCTTAGTTACGTGGGTTTTTTTCAGTTCTGTACCAAATCATAAAACAGAACTTCAGTCAGCTGTCTTTGCTATGAGAGCATTGGGATTTTGTGAAATGGGAGGGAGAGATTATACTGTATGTAATAGCCTGGGAGAGGGCTTACTGGTCACTTCTTTGTAAATGGATGAAATACCATTGGTGGCTTCTTTTGTTCATTTCTGTAGGGCATTGCAAAACATAACAAACCACCACAGACCTTAGCTCAACAAGCACACCAGCTTGGTGCAAGTATCAGTGCAACAGCAGGGACACTTAGAAGTAGAAGAGAAAAGACTGCATTTGTATGTCATAGCATAGATGCCATGAACTGTTCATCAACTGTTCACCAGCAGAGTTCTTCAAGGATGACAAATGCGTGTAGCTGGAGTGCCTATGAACAGTTGGAGAAGACAACTGTTGTAGCAAAAGTGATCTGTGTTGTGGAGTAAAAAAAGAGGCTTCTTAGACATCATAAACCTCCTCTTCCATGGCATGACCCACCTCTCCACAAAGTTGGTGGAAGGTGTTGCGCCTCAGGATCTCCCAGCCACGGTGAGAACTAGTCCTGGATGTGCTTCGTGACAATGACAGAGCAGAAAGATCCTTCTTGTACAGGGTGTTCCTATTGATTTCCAGCTTTTCCAAACCTTTTTCACAGTTATCCCTATCCTGAGCTTTAAATGCTTCTGTGTAGCGCATCATCTTGTGTTTGTTGGGATCAACCCTGTCTTCAACTCTGTAAGAGGATTAAAAAACATAAACTGAATGAAGTAGAAATGTGCCAGTTTGTCAACCAAACCAAGCGGCCACAAGAAGCAATCCCGTCCCAAAAATATGCCTACTGACCCAGATATTCCAGAAAATCTACATAGGAACAGGAAACAGATTATAGGCATGATGCTAGCATCTGCAAGCACACAATTATCTCCTAGACCTTCATCCCTGTCATTGACTTCAGTACCCTTATCTGCCCATGGTTTCCTGTCCTTTAACTCATTTCCCAGTCATGATTTGCCCTTTCCATTTTGCCAGATGTAAGCTGTTGGCAGACCTACTCCACCTGACTCTAGCTCCAGATCCTTTGTATATATGCATATATTCATTCATTTCCTTTGTTCTTGTCTTTCTTTCTCCGATACTCCATGGTTGCTAGATTCGCCATGTCACTTATCTTTTGCTGAACTTTTATTTAACTGCTCCGCTTCCACCAACCCTTCACTACATTACTTATAACTTGTCTTCTGAAATACTATCCCACACTATATACAAGGAACGTACATGTAATTTGACAGAACTAGATCACACCAACACTGTTTTCTCATAGCATCCAATGAAGAATTGTTGCTGGGATATTGCTCTTGCAAAATTATATTCTGCACCTTGGACTGAAGGTGTTGCATATTGGTATCACTTTAGGTCTGCTTGCTCTGCTTAGCAAACCTGAAAATCCACAATGAAAATCCTCTGCTAAAACCTGCAAAATCCTATTTCATATAGGCAACACTCCCCCTTCTGGCTTTATCAGCAAAGTTAGAAAAGTCACATGCACAAAAAAAATTTAATCTTTTCTCACCCTGGTGAGAAAATCAATATTAAATATTGATTAAAATCAGAAATAATGAGGAATCTAGATTTATATAGGCTGCAGATAGTTTGTTATTTCAGTGCCTAAACTCAAGTCCTGGACCTAAGACTTTGCCATCTGATGCAGTCTTTGCAAAGTATAATATAGTTACTAGGTTCACACCAGAAAGAAATCTTATCTTCAATTATTCCTGTTCTGGTTTTTAATCATCTGCAGTGCAGTTCATTGCTGCTGAATGCCTAATTGATCAATTTTGCCTCTGCCATTTCATGCAATTAGCAGGTAGGGAGACCCAACCGAGCACAGCACTGAAGCTTTGTGATACTCATTGTAAGAAGCTGAAAAGAAAATTCTGGCCATGTAATTTCTGGGGTCTGTCTCCTGTCACTCCTGGATAAGAAAACATCAGCTGATTTCACAAGGAATTGCACAGCAGAGCTTTCTAAGGGGAACAGTGCTTGTCTATCAGTCACAGACAGAAAGAGATTGGGGTCTGTATTCTCTAAGGGAAGGGCTCCAAACACTTGTCCCCAGGCCACTGGAAAGGTTCAGGCTCTTTATTAACATCCAGACATTGGATTCTTAGAATCATAGAATCATTTGGTCGGGAAAGACCTTTAAGATTATCAAGTCCAACTGTACCTGTCCGCTACTAAACCATGTCTCTAAGCACCTCGTCTACCTGTCTTTTAGATACCTTTAGGGATGGTGACTTGACCACTTTCCCGGGCAGCCCGTTCCAGTGCCTGATAACCTTTTCTGTAGAAGAAATTTTTTCTAATATCTAAACTAAACCTCCCCTGGTGCAACTTGAGGCTATTTCCTCTCGTCCTATTGCCCGTTACTTGGGAAAAGAGGCTGACACCCACCTCTTTACAGCTTCATTTCAGGCAGTTGTAGGGGGCGATAAGGTCATCCCTCAGCCTCCTTTTCTCCAGGCTAATCAACCCCAGTTCCCTCAGCCACTCCTCATAAGACTTGTGCTCCAGACCCCTCACCAGCTTCATTGCCCTTCTCTGGACACATTCCAGTGCCTCAGTGTCCTTCTTGTAGTGAGGGGCTCAAAACTGAACACAGTATTTGAGGTGCAGCCCCACTCTAGTGCCAAGTAGAGAGGAAGGATAACTTCCCTGGTCCTTCTGGTCGCACTATTCCTGATACAAGCCAGGATGCTGTTGGCCCTCTTGGCCACCTGGCCACACTGCTGGCTTATATTCAGTCAGCTGTCAACCAGTACCCCCAGATCCCTCTCTGCCAAGCAGCTTCCCAGCCACTCATTCCCAAGCCTGTAGCATTGCATGGGGTTGTTGTGACCTGCAGCATTGCATGGGGTTGTTGTGACCCAAGTGCAAGACCCGGTACTTGGCCTTGTTGAATCTCATACAATTGGCTGCAGCCCATTGATCCTGACTGTCCAGATCCCTCTGAATGGCCTTCCTAACCTCAAGCAGATCAACACTTAGTGTCACATGTAAACTTGCTGAGGGTATACTCAATCCCCTTGTCCAGGTCATTCTTCTTCTGGGATCCTTATGTAAACATACTAGAAGAGAACTCACCTGAGATACCATCGGTCCCCTAGCCCATATTCCCGCCCACAGATTCCAGAGCGAGGCCAGAGACACCGTGGCAGTTTCCGCTCCAGCATGACAGTAGTAGCAACAACCTTTAAAATAAAAAAAAAAGACAGAACTCAGATGAATTAGGAAAAAAATCAGACTCTTTTTCAATATTATCAGTCTCATGAGTATTGATCCATTACCATACGTCATTACAGCTCCATATGTAATGAAGAAAAATCATAGAGTCAATACTCCCTTAATTATAGGGCAATTCACTATTTTATTCCTAACTGTGCCATGTTTTGAGGAAGCAATGGTACTCTTAAAACACTGTTAAATTTCTTTCCTTTTATACCTGATGACAAGAAGTAGGGTAATTAATTTGCAAGCTAGAGGAGGGTATTTATATCTGCATTAACTATCATCAGAACTTATTGGTGTGGCCATACAACTACATTTAACCATTTGACTTATTGCTTTCTCACAGAAAAACACTAGGAAATGGATTTCCTGTTGAGCAGCTATATAACTGATCTAGCTGATTTTTTCTGCCTTTTGAGCAAGAAAGTCAGGCCAACTTCTCTCAGTGGATCTAACGACGTTACTGACCTACTTGTAATCATTATTTTGCATTCTATCTCCCCTCACTCAATCCATCTAATTATAATTTAAGTCTCAGATACACAGAAATGTGATTTGTAAAAAAAAAGGTGTAACTTTAATTGGATTTCACAAGAGATTACATGTGTAAGGAACGAACAGCTAGGGAGACACAAGATGGAAAAGAAAGGCTGGATGGGCTTCTAGCTGCTATTTGAAATAAGATAGGAATACCCGCATAGGAAAGATACACTGGAAGACAGTTTCATATGGGAAGATGTGCAGAATAGTAGTCTTGCACTTAGACACTTCAGACTCATAGAAAGGATGAAAGAAATTTGGTAGCTGATGTACAAAAGCTGTAAAACGGGATTAAAAGGATATGGCTTATTGTATTAGCTTCTGAGAAAAATGAAGGCCAGGGAAGGTTTCAAAGTACCTCCTTCAGAGCATGGATGGCAGAGTAAGTAATTGCACTGTAACTTTTCCCCTTCCTTATTCAAAGCAATCCCCCTACCATCTAAATTAGGTTACCTGGGCTCTCCAGAGCTCATCCCGCTCATGGGCCACTCTCCAATGAGTGTCACCCATCATGGCAATTAACAAGTTGAGCATAAGAAGGGTGGCAATGATGGCAAAGGCAAAGTATACCACGCTGTACATAAAGGGCAGGTCCACATCATAGTTTGCAGGGCCATCAATGATAGTGAGGAACAGCTCAAAGGTAGTGAACAAGGACATGGGATAATTGTAGAACTGCCCAAGGTTTTCAGGGTTCTCTGTCTGGAAGATGATGTAAAAAGCTAGAGGAGAGCAATGGGGAAAAAAAAGAGATAGTTTAACAACAGGAATCACATTCCAAGAGCAACAACAGGGTGCTATAAGAAATGCTGACAACAAAAAGTGGTCTGGGAAGGAGCTGCATGTGTTTCTATGCTAGTGCAGTACCTGTCATAACAAGGACAAATCCCTGACTAGAACCACAGGTCTTCATTATAAAATTACTCAGAATTACTTTGATTATTTATTTTTTCACAAAATACTGATCTTTTCTTCTTCAAGCTATGTGTGTTAATCTCATTTTCCAAAGACAGATATCATAAATGCAATATGGTTTTAAATGTTGACTTACATATATGTGGACTTATCTTTATTGTCCTAATTTCTGTTACACTGGAAAAAGCAATAATTTAAAACCAAACTCACATTAACAGAAATCAGTACTGTAAAATGACCATGCTCAAAGAAATAGAAGCTATACATCATCACCACCTTTGCTGGCTAACTCAAAGGGCAACTTGAGAAAAAAATCAAACCCCACACATTTAATTTATACTAAAGAAGTTGGCAAAGGGTAACATAATGCTGTTTTCCTTTTGGAGACTCACCTGATGCAAAGCCTAGTATCACCACAGCCATGAGCCAGCAAAAGCGCATAAGATCGCCAAATATCATCTGTAGAGCAAAGACAGAGCCACTATAAGGCCCAGCTGTCCCACCAAGCCACAATGCCATGCTATGTAAACCATTTTCCAGATTCTAAGACCATGAATGGACTAAAGGAAAATTCTGCACTAAAGAGAGAAAGTGAAAGTCCCAAACCTCCTGTGCAGACTTGTCCATTTGCCATTAATGCTAGTCCTGAGGGGGAAAAAGTATTTTTTCCATTCTCCCTATCTGCAAAGAGGTGTTAGGATGTGTGTAACAAGCCCACATTTGTTTGTGTCTTATACCTTCTGAATCATGATGGTAAAGGGTCCAAGCATCTGGAAGCCTCGTGCAAAGTACATGACATTGCACCACCCTAGCACCAGGGCAAAGGACATGGGCACCACTTCACCAGTTGTGCTGGTGAGACGCATCACCATGGTTACTAGAATCATGCAAGCATATGTGATGCTGCAAGGGAAGAAGAGACAGTTAAAAAAGTTCAGTAAAGGAATCTTACCCTCCTTTTTCTTTTCAAAAATTCCAAGACAGGCATGTATAGCCACCACCAGCCCAATAAACAGAGACCTCTCAGCACTATCAACTCTAACTGCCCACTCACCTGGCTTCCTACATACCAGCTGAGCCAGTAAGAGAAGTAAATCAAGAGAAGGAGTGCTCTAAAAGAATGGAGAAAGTGACTGATCTGGCTAAAGACAGCAGTGGGGAAAATGAGAGACAATATATTTATTAGACTTAAAAAGCAGTGTACTTACACAATTATGTGAAAAGGCCCTCCTAGGATAGTTTGTCCAAAGTATTTCGCTGCTCCAACTCTAAGGATATCTGGAATCTAAGAAAGACATCCTATTGACTTTAGGACCCAGACGGATTCGATTATACTATTAAATGTCATTGTAAACATCAGTATTCACAGGATCATTCCATTCATGGTAAGGAGAACAGAAAGTATTTGATAGCATGCCAAAGCCTTCTAATTGTTTCTTCCACACTAGTCTTACTAGTACATTGTCACAGTCTCTGTTTCATCCAATATATTGTTGACAGTGTCTATTGCCATAGGCATATATCAAAGCACTTAGACTAAGCAAATGACCCGTACCAAGTTGTGAGCAGAAACTCATGTTTGTCTAGTAAAATGTCTTGATTAAACTCGAGACTATATAGCTCACTGTTTCTCTTACCTCAAGGATCAAAATTACTACAGCTCCAATGACTGTAATCAGCTCCCCCACCAGCCTCAGCTCATCCTCATATGTCATATAGGATTCCTGGAAAAAAAAAAAAACCAAAGAGTGAAAGGAAATTAAAATTAAATTTTAAAGGGAGTGAAAGGAAATTTAAAAAAAGGATGAGGAAAAGTGTAATAAACATGAGTAGACATGACAAGGACACAGGAACCGGCCCAGCCCCAGCAACAGAGAACAGAGCATACCCCATGTTCCTCACTGACAAAGGTCATCTGGCGGAAAGAGGACAGCTGCAGTAGCTGACAACTGGGAAAGGCTTCCAGTTAAGTAGGTTAGATTAGAATGGCACAGTGCTGCCTATGGGGTCCTGACTCCTATAGACACAGTACCTGTAGCATTTTCTGGACATAGATTGTATTGTCTCTGCTACTTGTTTTGTTGCCCATTCGGGGTTTCAGTGGTCGGTAGACACAGCACATAGTGAAGCAGACCATGTAGAGTATATAGAATAAAGCCAGGAAACAGAAATAGGGACGGCCATACATATTCCACTTCAGGCTCACCAGCTCCTTCACAGGTGTTAGGTCCAAGATCTGGCGTGCCTGAGAAAGAAATAAAGAAAGAAAGAAGGAATTAATTGCCAAAAGGACATTTGTTTATAAGCATCATTCACACTGTTTCCTGGGAGAATGTTAACAAACTATTCTCACCTATTCTATTCAGCATTAGGAAGCCAAATTTATTTTGCAAAAATGGAATGCTCATATGGGTTTGGATTTGCTCATTTTGCCAGTAAAGAGCTTTGAAAAAAAGTAAAAAACATATCCTGCAGAGAACAGCTTTTGAGTACCACTGGGAAGTGCAAGAGAAACATGTTAGATACTGGAATAAGTTTGTTGTCTGTGTAGGCATGGATGCATATAAACACTTGAGACAGACCTATGATATAGGTCCATGACGATGTGTTACAGAAAATAAAAGGTATATACAAGCTGGAGTTGGGATTCTGTCAAAGATATGCATATATCCATACATACTGTGTAGCTGAGGAATTCTATACAAAAAAAGAAAACATCATCAAAAAAGTCGAGACCGTAGTTTTAGAAGTGACAAAGAGGCTCTATAAAAAGTAAGAGCAGTGGAGTTATGAACACTGAAGGGAAGAATCATCTTCTATCATACCATCCCATTTCAAAACTAACAGGAAGAATCCAGAAAGTTTCTCAAGTGCCCTCATGGTCGATCTGGTTGATTTGCATACATGCATATAAAGGACAAAGAAAATACAGTGAGAAGATATGGAAAAAAAAAATTCAACATCCGTTCCTCTGTTGAACATTGCTAATCTATGCCTCTGAGTGAATCTATTGATTTGCTTCTGGAATAACAAATACAAAATTTGGAAAGATCAATGTCACTCCACTCTTTTAAATTGTTTTCCTAGGAAAAGATGAAATTGTGGCTACATGAACTATCTAATAAATATCATTACTTCTTCCTACAAACTTTGCCTCATCTATGTCCTTAGAGTATCACTACTACAAGTAAGGCCATCACATAACTTTAGGCACGAAAAGGAGGTATCTTCATTAGTGATGTGGTTATCCTAAGATTTCTCTCCTTGTAGGCAATAGGGTCCTACAGGCTGCCATTCATCTCACCTAAGATCTAAATTAGTTACTTGCATTTCTTTATCAACCACATGTAAAACTTAGGGAATCTGTATTGCTTAATTAAACGCCTCAGTTGGATGCTACTGACTCAGGTTATCAAGGCCTCCAAGATCTGCAGTAGCTGAAGAGCTAGAACTCTACTTTGGAATCAAATGGATCACCTTGAAGTATTTTCAAAACAAAATTTCTCTTAAATCCAGTTATAAGCCATATTCTGTTAAAATGAAACAAAGGTATTTTGTTTATTGGCACCTGCAAGCCCAGAAAATGCGCATGGACTCTTTTTGTGTTTTCCCATCATCTCGTTATAACTGTTTAGGGTCCATTCCCAATCTGGAAGAAATCAGTATAGCTGAACTGAAGCTATAATTGTAATGGTTTTCTACAGATGAAGACTGAGCCTGTAGTCCTTCGTCTGTCTTCCATATGAGGAAGTATAATTTCTCTCGATATAAGTAGAAAATGTAAATACTCAAAAATCTAGAAACAGGACTATGGCTGGTATTTTTATGAAGGATCAAAGTTTGCTTTGTAGGTCAAGGGTCCTGGTCTACTCCAGAGATAGTCAAAAGCAGTTGGATTCAGCTACTTTAAGACAGTCAGTATTATTTCATTTGCAGTTTCTCTACCTACAAAAAAGGGAAATATTTGGCCATTCTCACAGAACATAAGCAGGGCTCACATGAGCAATAAGCTACTTTTACAAGAATCCTTTTTGAGGTTGCCAACCAAACACCAAAATGTCAACAAGGCCTTTTCTGTAAAAGGGAAACAAAGATATATATATAATTGATTGGAATTTACCCTCAGTTCTGATGGCATCTTGAGGGTAAAACAAAAGAGTAACAACTAATATTCGTCTGATAAACCTTTGAAAAGTTTTTGTTTTGTGTGGGAACATAGAACTGAGGATGACAGAATATTCCTGTTAGTACAGCAATACACATCTTTTGTAGCAGATGATTTAGGATAAGAAAATTGGAACATTTTTCCAAATGAGATTAGTACTTGTCTAAAGCTCCCTGGCTTATGTAAAAGTATTACATTTTAAGTTTCTGCATTATTATCTGGGTGATACTTAATTGAATCATCTATATCAAGCCTTCAGCTTCTGCTAGAAGACTGACCCTTAAGAGCATAAGTAGGACAAACAGCATGTACTTTACACATTGCTTATGAATTTGACCCACAGATTTTATGAAATGCTTCTAGACTTAATTGCTATTGTAATGTTTAGGGGACCACTGCAATAAGCAAGAAGGAGATGTAAATCAAAGCGGCATGAGTGGGTTACTTCAAAGGAAAACTTGTTGCACTCTATGTATTTTCCTCCTTTTGCTGCATTGCCCTGTTTCCTCTAAGTAGGCCAAAGACACATTGCACAAAGTGCAAGGAATATGGATGTTTCAGTAAATGGACATGTCTCTTGAATGGACTAAGAAATATTCCAAGGGATCAAAAGGCAGTGAGAGATAATGAACCTAGCTAGATAGCTTTAGGTGTTTAGTTTTGTGTAGAAGTCAGTATTATAGAATTCTTTGCATATGAGAGTAAATTTCATTTTCAAAAGGATGATACATGTTTAGAAGCTTACTATAATCTTCCTGTAGCTTAAGTCCCTTCTATTTTTGACACTTTTTACCCACTTAAGGGTCAGAAAATATATCTTTGTATCTATTTGTGTATGCATCCCCCTTAATATAAGAGGAAGCTGCTTCTGATTGGGGCCTAAAGATGCTACTCTAGTCCAGTACTGGACTGGGAGGGTATGATAGGATGAAGTGACACACTGCATTCTTCTAGAGGAGACAGCAAACATTTTGGACCAAATATATACCAAATACAATGAAGAATTTCTATTTAGGCATGCAAAAATTGCAATTACACATAGTTAAAAGAATTCTGGAAAATAAAGAAATCATAATATCTCATAGTATTTGGAGACATCTTATGTTCTAAAATTAGGAAACTTGGATCTACATGCACTGTATGTTTTGGGATAAGACAGAGGCACAATATTTTTATTTCTTTTAGGTTTATGGTTTAGTCTTTTGGACAACTTCTAAGGTTGTTATTTTTTTTTTTTTTTTTGGCATAGACTTCTTTCCCCTGAATTTCTGTATGTGTCACCATGCATGGAAATTTAGAGGATTTTAAATAAAAGCAAATGAGAATTTCAGACTTTCTCCACATTGTGCAAAGCTCTCCATTAGCTGAAAATTTTCTTAGAAAAGTTTGACTAAAATTTTGGTAGATGGAAATGATACAGGACAGGTAGAATTGTGCTTATTAAAGTGTCTTCTGATTAATTTCCTGTCCTCTTAGGATTATTTAAGGTGATTAAAACTGATAGGGTGGTGTACCTTGAAAGTTCTAAGCAGATCTGTCTAAGCATGCCATTGCACTCTGCTATTTTTATCTTAGTCATCCTTTTACAAGTTTTTGAGCCTACAGCAGAGATAATTCTCCTACTTTGTTTTGAGTCAAAACCTGTACAAGCAATGACATTAAATGAAGGGAAGAATAATAATGAGTGGTTTTAAAATGCATTTCAGTTTAGGATTTCTGAACATAGTCATGTCTCACAGGGACATTGTGAGACTTCATCAGTATCACAGTTATAGAAAGCTACTTGCTGGTGCTGCTCTGGAGCTTCTTATTATTGATACCTTTGAGCCAGATGAAAGAGAGAGAACCCTTTACTGAATCACACAATGTCATTTCCTGTAGCTTGCTCATTCTAAGTTCTTTCAATCATCTGCAATTTTTGCACCTCAGAAGAAACTGTGTGTAAAGCATCAGATGTAGCCAGATCATTAAAACATTGCTACATTTCATGAATTTCCTGCAGCACATGGTACAAAGTCCTTGCTGTATGGATAATATGAAGCTTGAACCTTCAAACTTTTCATTCTTCTCTTTTTGTAATCACCATGGTTTGCACATAAGAAAGCATGTGGTACCCACAGTACCTCTCTCTTCTTGGTTGAGACAATGAGCTCAAGGAATGACTGATCTTCAGCCCAGGAGTCAATCTCTGTAAGATCATAGAGCACAGTAGTCAAGGGGCCAAAGGACCAGAGAATGTGCTTTCGCTTCTGCATAAGGTATTGAAACATCTGTGGAGAAAAGAAGGGGGTGGAGGATATCAGAAGCTTTCCAATCTATAGCATATTTGCAATGAAAACAAAGTTGTTTTAAACCCTGAATTACAATGTATTTTCCTTGAATTTATTGGTTGTGGTTCTCATATCTCTCAGAAGCAATTATAACAGGTTAAGAAGTGGAGGAACTTTTTCTCACTCCCATTTGATTATTAGTTCGTGCTTGAGGTAAAGGATGAGTGACTTTTATTCTAAATTCTAATCAAACTGCTAAAGTTATTTGATACAGTTATACATCTTGACAATAGGTTTCATATGGAACTATATGTTGATTAGATAAAAAAATTCTTTTATACTCTTCTACAAGTTATCAGGAAAGAGGTATGGCAAGGGAAATGATCCTGTCCTTTGTGGATCTACAGAAGAAACGCTAACCGTCTTTGTCTTTTTGTTAAGGGGACGGATGAGAGTTCTTGACTATGAATAAATATCTGTGGATACCTGAAGAAGTTTCCTGTGTGCCACATTAAGGGTAATGAAATCTAGACAACAGAGACAATAATTTCAGTTAGACTTCTAAAAAATTATTTGGAGTGGATCTTTCTGTTAATACCTGTTAAACTCAAATGCTCAAAAATTGGCTCAAAAGAGCACTCGTTTCTTCTATTAGGATAAAGAAATTTTTTATATAGGTTTTCTGGTCCCACATGAGACTTCTGGCAAAAAAAAAAAAGAAGGACTTCACAGAATCACAGAATCGCAAGGGTTGGAAGGGACCTTGAGAGATCATCTAGTCCAACCCTCCTGCTAAAGCAGGTTCACCTAGAGCATGTTACACAGGACTTCATCCAGGTGGGCTCTGAATATCTCCAGAGACGGAGACTCCACAACCTCCCTGGGCAGCCTGTTCCAGTGCTCTGTCACCCTCAGAGTAAAGAAGTTTTTCCTCATATTCAACTGAAACCTCTTATGTTTCAGTTTGTACCCATTGCCCCTTGTCCTGTTGCTGAACATCACTGCAAAGAGTCTGGCTCCGTCCTCATGACTTCCATCCTTAAGATATTTGTATGTATTGATGAGGTCCCCTCTTCAGGCTGAACAAGCCCAACTCTCTCAGCCTTTCCTCGTAGGGGAGATGCTCCAGTCCCTTAATCATCTTAGTTGCTCTCCTCTGGACTCTTTCTAGGAGTGCCTCATCTTTCTTGAACTGGGGAGCCCAGAACTGGACACAGTACTCCAGGTGGGGTCTCACCAGGGCAGAGTAGAGGGGGAGGATAACCTCCCTCGACCTGCTGGCCACACTCCTCTTGTTATGTATTTTCTACCCACTAAGAACATATACAAACTTGCTTGGTCTGGATGATGTTATTTCAAGCTCTGTGTTCCTGAATAACGTCTTCTCTATGAAGGCAACTGTGTCAAACTCACCACAGTGTTACCCTCGACTCCAGCCAGTTTGAATGGAGTAAGCCCCTCATTGTTAGGAATCAATTCAATTGATCCTGGTCCTTCTTTGTTCCTGTCATAGGAAAGTATCAGGCTGTACATGTGGCAGGCAAATGTCTTATTGGGTTGGAGAACCAGGATGTGAAGAACAGTGTTACCTACAAAGGAAGCAGATGAGATAAAGTATATGGAATAGCCCAGCCTTGTGCAAGGACTGGCAATTGACTGATGCCATTAATAGTGGCTATCATTTTCCTCACATCCCTCATCCCACAGCTGTTTGTAATGAGAGAAGAATATGTGCATGCACAGATGACAGAGCCTGATTTAAAGTGTCCAGATCCACTGTATGCAATTCACTAGGCCCCACAGCACATACCCAGATAGTCTTGAGCTCTAATGTCAGCTCCATTTTCAATGAGCAACTGTACAATTTCCTCATTTCCCACACAGGCAGCAAATGATAAAACATGCTCTCCTGCAAAGAAAGCAATGGGGAGAATCAACATTAAGACCCTAAGAGGCAGGAGAGGTTGAAGCATGCTGAGGGAAAGCTATCCCTGCTATGAAGCCAGAGGTTATGAAAGGAAGATCTATTTCAGGTAACCTGTAAATTTCCTGCCCCACTCCTCATCCTACTCAGAAAGGAAAAGAAGACCCACCCCACACAATACTAAAAGGAAGAAGTATTCTTTTCAGATTCTCTTCATAAGAAGTTTGACAAGTAAGTTGCAGTATATGGAAGAAATTAAATTATAATTCTTATGCAGTATATATTTTATACATGCAAATATATAAAATGTGTATGATTTATATATTTATATTTATGCAGCATTTACAGACTCAGATGGAGTCTTGCTGTCTGCTAAAAGGTGTATGACTGATGGCACTTGGGAACAGGAGCCTCTGCTTATCAGTTTAGATGGTGACTAAAGCAAGCCTCCCCTATATTCCCTCATCACTCTGCAGGTTCCCTCCCATAGCAGCAAGGGGAGAAGATAAGAATGTACCAAAATAGAGAAGATTCTGGGAGCTGCGCCTGAAGAAGTGCCCAGTGGCCTGTCCTGTGCAGGCATTGGCCCCTCTCTTGAGTAATGCCTTCACCAAAGTGATGTTCTGGTTCACTGCTGCAATGTGGAGAGCTGTCTGCCCTGTAAGACACAGAAATAAAACCTTGCCTTCCAAGAATGCAACTTCTGGCTGATCAGTAGCCTGCAGTTCACATTTCATTTATGATAAATCGAAGTTTTTTGGAACTGCATTCATAGTGGCTATATAATTTAGCTTTGAAGTTATCCCTGTTGCGTGCAGAAGGTTGGACTACAGGTTTTCCAGAGGCCTCATTCTATTTAAACCTTTCATGAATTCATGAAAACTGGCTTTACAACCTGCCAAAAAAACCAACAGGACGCACTTTCTAGATTTTTTTCTGGGGGGAAACAAGACATGCCATGCTCTTCCAAGAAACACACTGAAAGCTCATGTCTCTCAGAAAGGAGTATGCTTTTCTTCATGGGACATGAAGGCCAGGTCAAGATAACACTCCCAAAGAAGACTTGCTCTAATCCATCAAACTAGGTATTAGAATTTTACAACTCCATCATTATAATTTTAGTGGTTTCAGGATTGTCTGGCATTTGTGTGTAGCCAGTCAGAACCATTCTTTAAAAACCTGGCTCAGAGTCTAGACTCAAAAGCAGTGGCCACATTTTCTTTCAATCCCTATTCTTTGTCAACCAAAGAACTACTTTTTCTCCTTTCAGAGGAGATCAGGTAAGTGTACCCTTTGTTACACATGACTATGGCAGAAAGCAAACTGTACATATCCTTGCAATCCCACTATGGCCAGCTGGCCCACCTGTGGTTAAAACTTTGTCAATTACACATTTCCATGTTTGCATATGCATGTACTTGGGTTTAATATAATTCCCCCTTCCACAAGTTGTCAGGAGCTATTTGTATGTTGGTTTTACTATATAACAGTTTAGCAATATATTGAACCAGAAACTCTATAAGCAACTTTCCTAAATCATAGAATCATAGAATGTTTTGGGTTGGAAGGGACCCCTAGAGGTCATCTAGTCCAACCCCCAAATATACAGGTAGTATTTCCTCCTCCACCCTGGAGAGAATCCCACCCATCCTCATTCCCTGAGATGTTACCTTCGTAGAGCTCTGATGTCATCATCTCATTGACAAGCTCCGGAGCTGCTTCCATCAGAGTCACTGCAGCCTCCACATTATCATACAAGGCAGCTACATGAAGGGCAGTCTCCCCCACTGCACCTAAAAATTGTAGGAAAAGCATATGAGTCATCTAGACATTCAACTATATGGGACAAAAGCAGAAATGGATTTATTGGGGTGGAAAATCATGGGAGTGCTAGGTCCCCCCTTGAGTACTGTCAGGTGCTGCCTCATCATATGACATGATAAGAGCCACATAACTTTCTGACCTTCACCCCATCAAAAGCTGAAAGCTGAACAGAGACTTCAGGTGTTCTTAAGTGACAGGAGACTAAGGCATGAAGTGAATGAGCACACAGCCCTTCCACTGACCACCTTCCACCGTAAACCACCTCCTTCAATTCTTCTAGAAAAAAGGCCCATTCAAGCTGCAAACCTCTGATGTCACCATTCCTTTAAGGTTTGATGAGTTCTCCAAGTTAGAAAGCTCACTTTGTTGCAAAGCTGCTGACATACAGTTAAGTAGTTTGAGTCTGCTAATGCAAATGTTTTAGCAAACTAAGAAACATACTACTCTACTCACTGTATCAGGCTCTTGCCTTCCACAGAAAATCATTTGTAGCAAATAATCGAGTTACCTCTCTGATATATATCACATGTTCCATCAGTGAGAAGTTTCCTAATGGCTGGAAGGTTGTTCTCTTTGGCAGCCTGGAGGAGTGGGGTTTCCCAGATCCTGTAGTCAAGAAAAAGTGGCTGATAAGAAACACAGTCAAACACATGGTGTCTCTCTCCAGAGCTAGCACGGCCTTTTCTTGAGACAGTATCTATCTTCAACATTTGCATTTAAAGATCAGCAATGTACACCTATTATCTGAGGTATTTTTTGAATACACAGAAAAAAAAAAAATAAAAAGAACCGGCAAAAGCAAACAAATGCAGTGTTAAAAATCCAGGTAGTTCATCATCCCTTGACTTACTGATGCTTAACCATACGGTGGCAGTCGAGGGAAAGATAGGAGAAACAAATAACCAAAATATTTCTGGTTTATACAGCCCACATTTTGAGGCACAGCAGACAGCAAACAACGGGTCATTTGGTACTCCTCCTGCCAATGGACTAGCTATCTCAGGAGCCAGAAAAAGGCAGTCAGTTTTTTATACAGCACAATAAATTAAAAAACAGTCAGCATCTGAATTACTCCTGTAATGGATGGAAAAGAAAAAGTACAAACAAGAATTGTCCCCATGTCATAGCAATGCTTTCTATGGTATAATCTATGGTATTTTTTTCTCTGATGTTGAGAAAATTGAGGAAATTGTGGAGAACAGAAATGTTTGCCTGAAAGAGCATGTCATCAAACAAGTTCCAGACTGAAAAATTCACTTATAGTTGAATAAGGCCCTTCGGTCTTCCATGAGGCTCTGGCTTATTTCAGTAGATCCTTTGGGGCTGATGAAAAGTTTACAAGTACAGTCACCAAATTTCACTACAGCACAGTCCTTTGATGCAAACAGCAGGTCAAGGGAGGTGATCCTCTCCCTCTGCTCAGCCCTGGTAAGGCCATACCTAGAGACCTGTGTCTAGTTCTAGGATCCTCAGTACAAAAGACATATGGAGCTACTGGACAGAGTTCAGCAAAGGGACACAAAGATGATTATGGGACTGGAGCATCTCTCATGTGAGGAAAGGCTGAGAGAGCTGGAACTGTCTAGCCTGGAGAAGAGAACTCTGGAGGGGTTCTTATCAATGTGTGTAAGTACCTGAAGGGAGAGTGCAGAGTTACATGCGATGCCTGCTTACTCAGCATCCAAATAAGCTTTGCCAATGTTCAAAATATTGAGTTGGCCACCCAAAAATCACAAAAAATAAAACAAAATCTTCCAGTCCAGGGTAAATATTTCTGTTATCCTTGAATAATTTTGATTTATCTTTTAATTCATAGGAAGTGTTTTGTTTTGGTTTTTTGTATAAAGAATTCTAAGTATCCCAAGTTCAGGAGCTAATGATTTAAGGGCAAGAAAGACCCTCAAACCCAAAGAAACAGCCTACATCTCATGAATTTTCAGTATGAAATAGAAACAGATTCCTTCCTCCAAGTAGGATAAGTTCTATTTTAGATCTCTGTTCAGATGCAAATTTTGTGCTTTTATCTCACCTCTGCTTTCTTGTAGTGCAGATGTTTAGTTTCTTCTTAGTTATCTAGCATGGCTCAGGTCAAGCTCTACTGTGTGATGTGGAATAAGTCTAAGGAACATGGTAGAACAATGACAAATCAAAGTTGATATGAACAAGGAGAACGTCAGCTCTCATTTTCCTACCAGCCCCAGTCTGTCCTTTTGCGACAATCTAATAATCACCAATAGACTGGATCTTAGTCTCACACACACACAAAAAAAAAGCGTGTGGGAAAAATACATTAGTCAAGCCATATACCTGGAGATATATTCGATGCTTTCTCCTTGTGATGTCCCAGATTTCTTCCTTGTATTCTGGCACTATTTGGTTACAAGATTTTGGGGGTACAGTTTGTAGGGCAAATACTATATAAAGCAATAGGTGTTTTGCATTAAGTGATAACACTGATGTTAGAATACATTATTTATGAATATACCTCTATTATAAGCCACAAGAAAACCCACATCAGAGAAAGAGACAGAATATAAATGGCCCATTGCATAAAATGTTTCTCAGAACTTGTGCTTATTAGATATAGGATAATTTAACAATAAAACCATAGGAAGGCAGGCAACATAAGTTCTGTGGCTTACAGAAATATATATATATCTTGCTTTAAATTATTCTTCTATAAAAGATAGAATCTTGTAGGAAAAAAAATGTTATGCCATTATCTCTGGATTTAATCCAGCTGAAATGTGCAAGTTCTGCACACCTTTATAGCAGAACGATACTGACACAATTGAGAAAACTTGGGGGATAAAGCAAAACAAAGAGAAGTATCAGAATTACACAGACAAAGGGGAATAATTTGAATAAGTGTAAATTAATGGGCATGGGCTACAAGTAATAAAAGCATAACTGAATACTGTATTTATCATTCCATAAAAGGACCATTTCCTGTCACCAACAGCACCCCATTATCTAAGTCAGTAGAAACTAGACTAGAAAAACGCTGAAGAACAGAGGAGAAATAAAAACATTCAGAATATAAAGAACTATCCTAACCAAACCAGGGAGCCATTCTGAGATATTTTTATGTGTCCTTCAAAATCTCAGCCTTGCTGTTTTGAGAAGTATTCCTTCTTTAGTTTACTCATGTGTCAGTTGTTAGTTGCCAATTACAGGATGATTTGATGCGAATATTGCATGTAGGAGCAGACAAATAGAAACAAAATAAAGAGGTACTCTGAGCAAGTGTTCTAAGATTCAATATCTGTGAAGCAAGCTTGCCACCTCTGCCAGTATTTTGGCTGAGAAAGACTCTGTTCCTGAAGAATTTAAGTTTCAGAGGCAGGAAGTGGGAAGGAGGTGGGGTTTCAATAGTATAAACAATGCTACAATTAATATGTTGATGCTTTACTGGGTATGCCTTTATCCCTCAAATGACCTCAGAGAGGAGGAAGGATTGGGTAAGAGACAATGTAGGAGGACACAAACACAATACCTTTCTCACAAAATTCTCCAAAGCCCTTGTAAACAACTGACTAAATTACAAACCTGCTAAGAGGGAGACACCTAATAACTATACTCAGCTTTCAGAAATTTAGTGCGAAATTGTCAAACCTTTCTACTATTGTATGAACCTCCAACCGGGCTTAAATAAACAGAGATCCTAGGCCAAAGAGCAAGCAAGAACCCCAAAGTGTTGGTAAATGTCATGGCACACTGCCTCTGATGCCTCAAAGGTCCATGACTTACATGTTTATACCATACGCTTTTACTCTCATTTAATTTTCTGTCCCGTAACTGGGGAAGCATTTTACTCTCATTTAAACATACCATTATTATTATCAACTCATTTTTAATACATTACAGCAATGTGCTGAGTATACATATGTCAAGTACTAGGTGAGTCAAATTCACTAATATAAAAAATAAAACAGTCATCCAAATCTAGAACCTTAAAAACAATTTATTTTCTTCAAGTTCTGGATATTTAGCCATTTTTCTTCTTGACCCATCAAACACCACATGAATTTTACATTTTACAACTCTAGTTCCTGTGTGTCAAAGCAGTAGCAGGTAAAATCTGTAACTTAGTCTTTTAACAGAGCTGCCTACAGTAGATGCTTAGTTTCCATAAAGTACCATTGAGTCACTAGATGGAGAAGGTGGTTTTCAGAGAATGATTCAACAGACACCTATTTAGACACTCTGAGAAGATAATTCAGCACATCTAAGTTAAGCTCCTGTGATAAATCATTCTCTTCATTGGCTATGCAGTCAAGGGACACTAAGCTCATAATTTAGCCAGCTAAATTAAGTCTGTAACACTAGGCAGTACTGATATTACCTTATAGGATCAGTTTAGGATAAGAACAGCTTCAAGCTAACCAGTAGTTATGATGAGCAATGAAAACCACAGCAGTATCCACCTGGAAGTGCTCCTGGGTTCTTTTTACTGAGCTAAGGAATGCAGCTGTCTTGAGGCACTTGGTAAGCTTTGATCACGCATTACTATCAGTCAGATGATTCAGTGATATGCTTAGGAAGCTGTGAGTTGTTTTTCAATATAGGTGAGAACAAAATCAGGAACACCCGAAAATCTATTGTGAAACAAAGAGAAGATAAACTGTAAGTCCGATTCTGACTGAGGGAATAGTGTAAAATAGTTTTAAACAAGATTAAGGCTTTCATAAGCACTTTCTGCTGGTAATATGTATCCTTTTGGATTTACATCTTCTTAAGCACTTCTTTTAGAGTGCATCCTGCTCATTATATTTATGAAGAGATAAAGAACGTGAGGACAAGTCCGTAAGTCTTAACTCTGTTATAAAAAGAATTTGGATTTATAGGGTTATTCTTCTAAAATAAGGAAATATGTTAAATATGTGAACTGTCTGGACAACAACCAATCTGAAGCTTCTTTTTCAAGACTGAGCTCACCAAAGGTGCAACGAAGCACCTCTTTCTCCTCTTTACTTCCCTTCTCAGATTCTACTACTTGAGTCATTCACTGTATGGAAATTTCCTATTGTTTGCTCTAGTTTAAGTTTGGCATTTGCTAGCTTCATGCTTTATACCCGTAGCTATGTCAGTGACTGAGGGTCTAAAGCAAGCCTTTCTAACTGGGCTATAAAATTATCATCAGCATATTATTTCAGCTCTTTTCTTTCCTTGCTGTGCTGCTCAGTTTGTCAGCATCATCAAATTGCCAAAGGAAATCCATCTTCTCCCTTCCTTCTGCTAGTATGTTTATGTAGTTGTGTGCAAGACTTCAGGAGAGCAGAGGAGTGCTCAGAGGAAGCTAACCAGACAGAAAGAGGAACAATGCAATCATCTAACAAGATGCTAAGGAATTACTTAGGAAGTAAAGGAGTAAAGGAAGTTGAAAAGGTGACAGGTAATGGGCTTGGACAATCAACACAGGGACAGGGCCAGCAAATTTCTTCAGCACTGACAGTAAGTCTCAGCAAACTAACTGGAGCATCTTGTGCATGTATGTTGAAGCTTCTTCAAGCCAACAGCAAACAGAGCTTCTCTGGAAATAAATTAAACCTGTTACTAATTGCTAATGCTACTAGACAAGAAACTGATACAGAAATCTTATCCCTTCAGATATTTAGCTATCTACCACACTAAGCAATAGAAATCTTGCTCGGTCACTTCCTGATCTAGTTAGTGGTGTCCCTGATCACTGCAGGGGGGTTGGACTAAATGACCTCTAAGGGTCCCTTCCAACCCAAAACATTCTATGATTAATCTTTTCTTAATTCTGAATCTGAGACCATCCTAAAAATAATCTCATGATAGAATTGGATTAACAGTTCAGCAGATGTTAAGTTATTGTTTATTATCACTAAGTTATTCATAAAACAAATTTGTTCTCTGAAGCATAACCTCATCCTGCATGAAAACTTCCAACCCTCTTCAATGGGGATTTTCTTTCAATTTTATTCTAGGTTGTGTTCCTCACCCTGTGTCTAATTAGTTTTCTCTAATAACTTTTTAATTTGGGGTGAGTTTTTTTCAGAGCACAAATTTCATGTTTATTTCTTCGCAAGGAAACCTATAGCCAAGTTTAAGGCGGTAAATAGCTTCCTAAATCTATGAGGCTAAACCACGTCTTAGGCACTGAGGTCAGATGTATGTACGCCTGTGCATTGTTGGGGAAATGTGACTTCTGGAGGACCTTTACACTTGTGAAATTTAGGAGGCTTGTTTTCCATTATTAGACTCAAAACTTCCATTAGGATGAAGGTGTAACAGCATAAGAAAAGACCAGAAATGCTGCCAGTGAAGCCTTTGTCTTTAATTTACATGCAGCAGCAGAGTTTCCAACCAGCTGTGCTTTGCATCTCGACTACTCAGAAGCACTGTTACCAAAACATATTACAAATGAAGTGGTGGAACTCGGAGCTGGCGTCTTTATTTCACGGTCACCTTTGGGAGCAAAAGGAACCAATGAATACTGACAGGCATTGTGGATTTTAAGACAGGACAGTCCTACATTAATTTGTGCACTGAAAACTCAGTAATGTTGTTTAGACAAATGAACAGCAAAACTATGGTGACATCTCTCATTCACTACCAGCTTGAGATTTGTCTAGAAGCTGAAGGCTCTCTGTGTGCCTGTACATCTCTTAAGCAATTCAGTTTAATAGTTTTAGGCTGAGCTACTTTTTATTTGTGCCCTGTTTGTTTCCAGGGTAAGCAAAGCACTTCGTGAATATGTCTGTGAGGCTAAAGAGCCACAAAAAAAAAATCGGAAACTGAACGGAATATAAAGTTTTTACTATGACATGTTTGGAATGACCACAGCTCTCCAAGTTACGCAAATTGTCCCAAGAACCTCTAATGCATTATTTCTCATAGAACAGACTTCTACAGTTAATAAATGTGTAAAAATGATTTGGTTTTTTTTGGATTTTTTTTAAGATACACCACACAAGTTAAATGCTTTATTGTCATTAGAATTGCTAAGCCTCAGAGCATCCCACAGAGGCAAGGTGATACCATTAATCCCTAAGCAGCAGCTGTGAGAGAGGAGACAGACAGAAGATAGATTATTTATCAATCAAAGTTACAAAGGTAGGCAATAGCAGAAAGAAAAACATAACATAATTGTCCTGGATCCATGTACTCACTTGCTTTTATTTGTTAGTTATTTTTTATGAACAATGCAATTCTCATATGGTGGAATTTCTAAAATTACATCTTAGGGAGATTTTGTTCACATTGCCTTAGAATCTCTTACATTGAAAGCCAGACTAAAAAAAATAAATGAAGCAATGGCTCTCAGAGTTTCTGGAAGATCTATTAGACCATGACAGGCATGTGATTCCTCTTCACCTCTACCAGGCCTGAATTTTCATAAGTATTTCTCTCTTTGTTCCTCATCATTATGACCTATATTGGGGTTTTATGTTCATATGCTCCAGGCTGTGTAGATCCCAGAGTTTACTTCCAAAGATAATTCTAGAAAGGACGTATGAGAGGTGACTACTGTCCCTGGGACTCCACACTGAGCTACAGGCTGTTTAAAAAGGAAAGCCTTAAACATAAAGAGACTAGCAGAGTAAGGCAAAATAAACTCTAAATATTAGGAGATTGCGTCACATTTCCTGAACTTGGATGTCCCTTTGGGAAATGTTATACAGTGCAGGATCAAGTCAAAGGAAACCCTCACTGTGGATAATGATGAGATCAACTGCCAGTAAGAACTATTACACACGAAGAAAGAGAATGAACAGCAGTTCCAGTGAAGGTGAGAACTACCAAAACAGTTAGCTTTCAGGTATTATCATGACCAGTTGTAGGACAGGAAAAAGGATTGTTCTTCTCTTGCAGACTTTCTGTGTGCAGCCAGAGCATACTAGTTAAATAGTAACGTATTTACCCCAGGCTTTCAATAAGATAATAGTAGAATTTAATTGCCACTTATTAATGCATGTATTCCAGCACCATTAACTAAGAAGAACTCAAGCTGAAGCCGCAACGTGGCAATTAAACACAACAGAATGACAGGATGAAGTAAAAGCCCTCTTGGCTTAACAACAGTTTTTTTCCACAAAAGCGAAGGTTTTATAAGAGTAGTTCCCACATACAAATCACCACAGAAGGTTTTCCTGTTGTGTTTTTCTAGCTGTACATAATTAAGAAATGAAAGCAATAAAACAGTCCTCTGTGAAATGTTGATTTTCTTTCTCCTCAAACTCTGAGCATCTCTGGGCTCAAGAAAGGAAAGGAAAGGAAACAGTAGAATAGTAAGAGAGAAGAATGGTCCTGTCCCTCCTTAGGAAAAGAGTATCCACATATTGGCAGCATGTAATTTCTGACCAAATAGCAGAAGGCTAATTTATGTTAGTTGAAAGCTGTAGGAAACATATACACCTAAAATGGAAGGGAACAATTGTGTCCCCATGCAACTCTGATTTCACAGACAATGATATCGTATGCAGTACATGTGTTTTATGCAGAGTTTTATGAAGAAACAAAGAAGTGTTAGCTTGGGGAACCACTGGACTCTATACAGTCTATAGTGATCTAAGAGAAGTTTATGAAGATGGGTTTATATGCCTAATAGTTTTTCTGTTTTCCTCTATCAGTAGCAACACACAAGATGTTCATGGGCCTGCAGCACATGATTAATGAGGATTGTCAAGCAAAGAGAAGGTTGAATGGCAATCTAACAGCAGACTACGTGAAAGGGAGCAGCAAAAAGGGGCCAAACCTTCCTTGGTAACAGCAGAAGGTAAAACAAGGAGCTACAGCATCAAATGATGATTTTGGAGGTTCAAGTTAAACATAAGGAAAAAAAAAACTTTTTTCACTAGGAGGTTACTAGGTTACTACAACACTGTAAGCAGTACCTAAAGATACGGTGGAATCTCTGTCCTGGGAGGCTTTCAAGACTGAGCTAGACAAAGCCAAAGCAATGTGATCTATTGCTGGCAATAGTCAGCTTCAAGTGGGAGGTTAGACAGAGACCTTCAGAGGTCCCTTCCACATCTCTATGACTTAAAAATGTGAAGATAATGTTATAATTATAAAATATTTCTATATTTAGACTTTTCTTTTGCACACATTCATTTATTTGGATATTACAGAATCTGCTGATAACTTATTTTTCAGTTACCTGTGATGCTTTTCATGAACATACCAAAATGTAAACACTTCAGCATTCTGTGGACACTATTGTTCCCACTGTCCCTCCCACTTTAAGTGTATTTAAGTCCCACTGCTCCAAAGTAAAATAGAACAGACTTTTGTTATTTGGTGACAAGTTAGATGATGATATACATAAATTCTTTTCCTAAAGACAGACATGTACATTTGTCCCACTTAAGGTACTACCCTACTTATTTCTATATATATATGTGTGTATACATACATACATACACACATACAGATAGATAGACAGATTTTGTCCCACACAGCCACCTTTTTGTCCACAGAGATATTCAGAGTTTTGTGAGGAAAGAAAAAAACAAATTTTACAAGGGACTGGAAGAAATCTGTTATTTGAGTACTGCAGTGTGTGTGCATGCAAAAATGTATGCACACTCCTGCATTCCTCTGTGTGGAGTGAGCAACCCAGCACAGCAGTAGCAAACAACCTTGATTCAAGATTTCAAGATTTACATGTGAAGACACAGGCAATCTTCTTGATATTGTAAGGTCTCAGAGGAGTCACTGTACATGCTGACACCCAGGCCATGGGGGTGAGAAACAGCACTCCGACCCAGGAAGTGACTGACCACCAGAATGTGGAACAACATTCAGTCCGCTCTATCCCACAGTAAGGGCAACCTTTAGAGAGGCAGAAAGCAGAATCCTTGCAAAAACATCATAATTTCAGCTGACTGCAATATATACATCACAAACACTCTTAATAATAATTTTTAAAAGCCAAACAAACCCTTGCTGTATATTCTTGTGAGCTTTACCAATAAAGCAGGGAAGACAAGAGTATACATTAATTTGTGACTGAAGTCCTGCACTCAGGGTAATTCAATTGCAAACTAGTAAACCCACCTGTGAAAGCAGATAAGATTGGAACTCCAGAAGCATTCCACCTTGAAAGAAGAAATCTGATAGAGAAAAGTGCTCCAGGGTTGTTTAAAGTTTATCTACTGGCAG
>NW_009259718.1:4428365-4439171 GCF_000687185.1 Egretta garzetta | reverse complement strand
AAGCAGTCTGAAATGCACTGTACCTTTTCTGCTGAAGTAAGTAGATTTCGTCCAGATGTTTATCCCAGGATTTTTTGCCTTGCAACTTCTGACTTAGTCCATTCCACATCCGGAAATAGAAGGGCTTGCTATCCCCAAATAAAGGTACCCCCATATCACGTCCCTTTTTTTCTCTTGCCCAGCTGCCTGAAAGCCAGCAATCCCCACTTCGAAAAAGTCAGGGAAGGCTCACTACAGGTCACCACTCCTCCACCCCAGTCTGTTACTTACAGAGGAGACTCTCAGTCAGCTGCATCAGCTGATAAAAGTACGTGTAAAAACACAAAATAAAATCACTTGTCCCTAGCAGATCATACCTTGCGCCTCATCAAGTACTTAGTTTCCAAAACAGCCCAACCCAAAGGTGTGTCTGATTTAGAAGTAGCTTGTCAGTAGCCTCACAAAGACCCTATAGCAGCACTGAAGAATTCATACAGCATCAATGTCCTAGGCTTCTGGTATTTAGTTTCTGAAGTCTAGAATTTAGAAGTAATCATCCTCCTTACGTATCTCTGAATTCCTCTGGAAAGCAACATCTAAACAATTTTGAAATAGACAGCCAAACAAGTCAGGCAAAACACCTTTTAGTTGAGTGAACATGTGGGAACCTGCCCTAAAAGACACTCTGCTCTGTGAAGTTAGTGTAGAGGAGGACACACCTCCCACCCCAACTGTCTGCAAATCCCATTACAGAAATTATCATTACAGACTCCACCTTCTCTGTGCCAAACAAAATCACTTTACTTCACAAGTTGGAAGAAGAGTTTATGTAGATTACCATGTAAAGTTTGCATATTTAATTTTCCTATAGCGTTCTACAATCTCTTTTTGTTTCTTCACATTTTGTCACATTTCTTCCACAAAAAGGTTATTTAAGAAAGGAATGAAAAATTTTCTTTAACAAAAACTAGGTTTTGGTGTAGAAAAACATCATCAAAGTCATGGGAGGTGTCTGCAAAGAAGTAAACAAAATACCAGAATGAAGAAAGGAAGCATCCTTCTCCTTGTGAAGAAGCTGGAAGATATGTGGGAGAAAAAAAAAAAAAAAAAAAAAAAAAAAAAAAAAAGAAAAGAAAAGAAAAGAAAAGAAAAGAAAAGCTCCTAGTTTCTAATCTTTTTCCCCTAAAGACTTGTCCTAATATTCTTGCATCTTGAATCAATAGAAATGTCCCTTCATTCTTACTCCTGCTGTAGTGGAAAAGGATTCTGTTCAGGGTGCCTGGACGGAGGTAGGATCAGTGGGTAAGGAAGAAATATGTGTAAAGCAATAGGGCTGAGTCATCTCTTTGAAACTCCTCGTTTATTTAGAAATCACTTAGATTTACCAAAGCAGGATTCACATCCAAACTTCTGTAAACTCATGGTGTACCCTATCCTATAAAAACGTAAACTGACACACAGAAAAAACAATGCTTTAAGGCAAACTTGAAGAATCATATCCTAAAATGTAAGACTCATTGAATTGTCCAGTTTTAGGAGGAAGTGTCAGGTTAAACTGTCATAATGGAAAAAAATTATTACTCACTACATGGAGAGGTTAGAGCGCAACACCAGCCACATGTTATGAGCAAAATGTGAGGGTTTTTTAACAGTATCAATAATGTATCCCCAGGGATAATGCTTCCGGCGGGAAGCAACTCCACTCAAAGTTGAGAAAGATATTTAGAGACTGAAATGTTAAGTGCCTATGATAGACAAACACAATCTTTATTTTCCTGGGCTGTTCTTGCAAGCAGAGAATACTTTATACTGTCTCTCCAAGGAGTAAAAGCCCTAGGCAACAGGTATCAGCAGGACAAGCAAGCAGTGACACATTTCTCCCTCTTCTGGGCAGCAGTGCTACTGCCACCCAGACAGCAGCTCTAAGGTACAAGAAGTGAATAACAGCCAGCAGGCCGAGGAGAGAGTTCAAGGGAACAGGGCCAGCAGCCAGGGCAGTTCAAACAACTGCAAACCAGTACCTCAGGTGGACTCCCCACATAGTCATGGTGGGCTCATTAGAGCTCTCATTATAGCTTCAGACTGCAGTAAATCTGACTCAATAGTTTTCCTTTAGCCACTTGTATGGATATGAAGTCTTATTACTGCAAAAGAGTGCCATTTTCAAGGGTAATAGAATACAGAGATGAAAGATGGATGAAATATGTAAGAATACTGCATGGTTCAAAGTCTCTTTAGCAGATCATGGCCATACTCTTAAGCACTGCTGGACTTTCAGTCTAGCAGGAGACTGTAAAGAGTTTTAAAAAACTAAGGATCAGATAAGGCCTAGTAGTTGAGGGATGGATTTTAAGTCTGTATATTTTTGATGCATGTGGTTTCCCACATACTTGATATCTGCTTTTAACTCTTTGTAACCCTTTCCATGGCTCCTGAGTCATATTGTGACTCTGGCTCCTAGCCCCCATTCTCAAGGCCTACCTTTAGCTGCTGACATTATTCTAGCTCTACTTGTTCCTTGTTCCAAGCTCCTACTGCAAATAAGGTCTTTATCCTGGTGCCGGTGATGCCGTTTCCTGGTGTGTATTTTGACTTCTCTTGCTTGTGACTTGGGCTGATTCTGACTGACTTGATTCCAGGAATATCTTGATTCCAGCTTGAACCTACCTAACAAATAAGACAGCTGATGTCAAAATCTCTTTACACACCATTTCCCTTCTATGTCCATAGGCCATGAATAGCAATGTAAGCATGAAGAAATACAAAGCACAACGTGGCCAAATGTGTTCCTCACACCCCAGTATCTAACAACACAAAATTAGGAGCAGACTAGCAATGACAGGATGATGTCGGCTCCATGCAGTTCTGTCACTATTCTAGGGGTCTATCAATATTACATATGGTACAGTTAGGATGTCCTGCCCTTTGTAGAGCTATATAAACTGTGTAAGTAAGCCAATATGTGGAAATACTTCAGCAACAACCAAGGAATTCCTATTTTCACATACCTGTTACAAATACAAGCGCACAAGAATGCCAATTCTGTCACTGGAGATTGTGATCTTGCCAGAGACACTACTCTACACATTTTTATAGTGCATTGCCTTTCTTTTAGGTCAGCCTAGATTAAAGAAAAAAAAATAGCATAAATCTGAATATTTGAGTATGAATGAACTGACTTTTGGTGACCCTGGAGCTTAAGTTAGCCTTTTCCAGCTACATGCCTGAAAAGGAAAAATTATTACAAAAAAAGACTACAGGAAAATTTTCTACATAGCTTCCAGATTCCTCTTCAGTTTCTTCTTTCTTTCAAACATAAATGAAAACGGCTATTACTTGGCCTACCATAAAAGCAATTTCAGTGCTAATGTAGAGACAGACATAATTTGCACAGTACATGGCACAGATTCCTTTCCTTCTGAATGGCCCTGACCCTTACATTCCATGTTCTCACATAACCCCTGTTAACCTTCCTGGAAATTTTGAGTGCTGAAGGTATGTAGGATTGAATCCAATGTGCTTAACTTGTCACAAATCAAGATGGGAGTGCATTTCTCCTTTTTTTCTTTTTCTGTTTTTCTCTTGCAGTTTCTTTAGAGGGGCAAAAATTGTAAGAGCTGGGTGATATTTTAAAGTTACTACAAAGACAGAAGTGTGATCTTAGTCTTTCACAAAATCCATGAGAATGTGAACTGTGATTAGCAGGAAACTAAGAAGATAAAAGGCATTGTAAAAGTAAGGAAGCCTGTCGAACCTAAAGGAGAAACAATATTAGCTGCACATGGTTGAAGTCACCCTTTTTATCTTCTGAAAAGATTTTAAAGGTTTCTGTTAAGCATAGAAGAGTATGTAATGAATGGTATCAGAAAAACTTACACAAAGTGGCTTTTGAAGAGAAAGGAAAGAAAGTGAAGTCAACTTATTACGATGAACTGAAATTCTCTTCTACATTCACCTTCCAGATTTGTCCCCCAAATCCATGTTAAGCATCTGGTACACAAATGAAGTAGCATAACTAGATGCTTAACACATCTTCAGAACATTGTACAGCCATTGAGTAGCCAAGTTGTCTTGGCTAGCCTATAGCCAACCCAAGCTGTCTATGTCAGAGACATGTATTGCCCCAACCCTTCCGTTTGGACAAATTTCAGCACAAAGATTTGCCTATTTTGCTGTCTTAGGAACAGCATCAGAGCCACGGGCTGCCAGGCCATTTCAGAAGCTCTTATTCTTCCACTGCATATTTCTCCCTGTCTTGTTCCATATTTTTTTCTGAATCACATATATGTTCAAATCTTAAAAATAAGATTACATTTTCTACCTTTTGCTCCAATTCACAAAAATATTTCACCTTAATTCTCATAAAAATTTGCTCTTAAAAAATTCCCACTTCAGAAATTACAAGAGAAATTCTGTCATTTCAGCAACAGCAAAAACAAAGCTCATGGATTCCATACCAAAGTTTAGGCTACCGCCTTAAGAGCAAGAGTGGAAGTGCAGCCTACAACCAGACTTCAGTCTTTCAACATCGTCCCTGTACATTTCTGGTTGTATTGCAATTCTTTGTCTAAAATCGCAGCATCTGATAAAAGCTCTAAACATGTGAGTTGTGAGAGAAAAGAATGACAGAAGCAGAAGTACAGGAAAAAGCAATGAAAAATAAAACAGTTTCTGAGTACAGACAGAACAGGAAGTCAAGAACTCACCAAGTCAGCAGTAGGTAGTGATGTAATTTCTCCATGTGTATAATGGATAATCTTCATCAGAGAAGGTTGTAATAATGACTAGCCAACAACTGCTTGATGTATTACAGATATGTTACGGAATCCTGTTGGACTGTGATATTTCCAGTCATTCAAGTTATAGTATCTTAGTTGTGTAGCATAGGAAAACAAAGTTGTGGATGATTGTATGCAAATGCACAGCACTACGTACAGTTTGATATCACACAACTGAGTGGTGATATATATCAAAAAAATAAAATGAAGTCTCAGAGAAAAATAACTAGATATTCTGGAAGAAGCATACTAGTAGTGTTATATCCACAGGTCTTAAGAAACTCTTATCTTCACAAGATGCAGAGGAGGGGCCATGAAGATGATCAGAGGGCTGGAGCACCTTTCCCATGAAGACAGAGAGTTGGGGTTGTTCTGCCTGGAGAAGAGAAGGCCCTGGGGAGACCTTATAGCAGCCTTCCAGTACCCAGAGGGGGCCTGTACAAGAAAGCTGGAGAGGCACTTTTTACAAGGGCATGTAGTGTTAGGACAAGGGGTAATGGCTTTAAACTGAATGAGCATAGATTTAGATTAGACACAAGGAAGAAATTCTTCACTATGAGGATGGTGAGGCACTGGAACAGGTTGCCAGAGAAGCTGTGGATGCCCCATCCCTGGAAGTGTTCAAGGCCAGGTTGGATGGGGTTTTGAGCTGCCTGGTCTGGTGGAAGGTGTCCCTGCCCATGGCAAGGGGGTTGGAACTAGGTGATCTTTAAAGTCTCTTCCAACCCAAACCATTTTATGATTCTACAATCTTGTTTACTGTGTAAATAGGAATTACTGAACCACCAGTAAGTCACAGATAATTCAGAAGTAACTTAACAATGCATTAAAAACTATACCAGGGCATACATGTCCTTTAAGGATCTACTATATATTATGCAACTAATCCTGATACATAATTCTGTGAATCCATCTCCTGGCTTGAAGGAATGCAAAAGGCTAGAGGCAAGCTTGTTCAAAATAAAACATTAATCTGAATTATCTTAATTGATAGTGCGTGTTTGTTGTGTGTGAACATGTGTGTGTAGTAAGACAGGTTAAGAAGAGACTTAAAGTGGAGTGGGTAGCAGAAGCAAGGACAACTACATGTGGTGGAGAATGACAGCAGAGGCACAGACTCCTTTTAAAGATGCATTCCCAAGGTCCTGGTGAGATGGATGAGGGATCAGCTATAGTTTCATTGGCCATTTCAGAAAATCCTGGTGCAGCGTCACAAAGATCACTGGACTTCATAAAACTGACCCCACCAACATTTGCAGCAGACTTTGTAGCATTTCCAGGAAAAGCCAAAGGAGAGAACAGCAAGAACTGAAGGTTTCTGGTGAGTGCAGCTATACTGACAACTTAAAGGAGAGCTCTTAGTGAAACAGGATCAACAAGAAACTTCCTAATTCATAAGCAACCTTGAATACATCGGTCAGTAGGATTCTGCTTCACTGGAGAAGCCTGGCCAAATATCCTGGATGTTTTCCTACTGTTGTGATTTGAGCTGTTAGCTTAAGTCAGAAAGCTTTCTGTTGGTGAGTTGGGAAGCTTACCGTTGGTTTAGGTAAGAAAACAATCCCCCAGCCTCCTGTCAAGAGAGAGTGTCTCAGGGACTTATGTACTCAATAAAAGCAGAAGCATATTCCTTTGGAAAAGGTGGAATGAGCTAACATGAAACATATATTCTAGTCCTGCACACAGGATAGTGGGTCCTAGCATAAAAATAGGTAACACAGAAAAAGTAGAAAAGGGCTTGGAACCTCACCTGGACTGTAGACTAACATAAAAACTGTGACAGTAGTATTTGAAGCTATAAGATATTGAAATTAAGCCATGAGAACTTTCTAATTTGGATTTCCTCAAAGGAGGTCTGGTATTTTAAGATAGCCCAAGGGTGTTACCAGGAATCTCTAAACTAGCCTGTAACACAGTGGGAGAAAGTATTATCAAAAAAGAGCACCTCACTAATTAGTTTTACCTTGTGGTCAGGAGTGTCAGGAGTTCCATAAGAATACCTAAGTCTTTAATTCAGTAACTGTAAAGTTCTGTGTGAGAGTCTTTGAATTGGTAGCCCCTGCTTTTTTAGTAGAAGTTCTCCTTGCTCCTAAAGATACACAAAAGGGTGAAAGTATGTATCTGGGATACATCCATGGCAATGTTAAACCCCCAAACTGTGACTAGCAACATTTTTTCAGTTTGGAAAAAGGAAGACAGCTGCTTACTGTTCATGCCTTACACTCTTGAACTAAGGCTGGGTGCAAGTACACTGGCTCCCAACTTCATAGCTGGCATCAGGCTTTAAAGATTCTCAGAAACCTCTGAAAAAGGAATCCATCCTGATTTGACTTTGAGTTTTTTGAGTCTTAGCCTGTATTAATTGTGCTACTATGTCAGGGTAACAGACAGGAAATGAAACTTGGATTGTGACTGGTTTATTTGTGTGACAACAGGTGACACCACTTAGTACTTGGAACACACAGCCCTCAGTTATGCTGTTGTCTAAAGCATCATTAGGGAGGTCCTGAATATATATTTTGGTGGAAGAGGGAGAATTTTGAAGGTAACTGCTGATGATAAGGGTTTACCTTTGGCCCTAGCTAACATGGGAAATCTGGGCTCTGTTAAATGTTCATCTTTAAGAACATTGCTTGCTATGGCTTGGTAGAGCCATTCAACTATACATCACAGATTACAGGGCATGCTACAAACATCTGTAACCTGTGAAATCCCAGAGCAGAGTCAAAATATTTTACTTCTTTTTATTCCCCTCTCCCACCTTGGTCAGGTTCCTGAGTGTACTAAAATGTTTTAATGGCCCTGACCAGCTTTACCTGGGGTCTCCACCCACACACTCACCACTTCAAAGCCTGTCAAGCCTCCCAGGTTTCCTACGGGTAATTTGGAGCCTTTCCCCTTCCCTGCCCTTCTCTGCACCTACCCCACTGGACTCCCCCCCGCCCAAGCTTGTCAGGGATAGCATGAATTTCTGCCCCCCTTATCCCCCCTTGCCTCTCAAGCCCACCTTGCCTTTAGGGATCTCATAGGCAGCCTGAGCTCTGCTACCCAGCTCCAAGTCTCCCATGCCTTCTCTCCTTCCTCCTTATCTCCGTGTCCCCTGAAATATGAAAATCCACAACAATTAAATCACTCTACAAACAGTCCTTTCTGACCACAGATCCCTGTAAGGTATCAGGACACGTGTTTCTGGGAGGGCACACTATTGTTAGATTCATAATTGCTTTGGTGGCCCTGACCAGTCTAACCCAGGGCCTTCACAAACACGCACATATGCCCTGCCCATGATCTGTCTTGGACCTTCAGTTTCTACCTGAGCTATTTTGTAGGAGCATAAACTTTTAGCTCAGCTACAGTTATGCTTGTGTTTGGCCATGGGCTCCAATGATCTGGACTCTGACCTGCTGACTGACGTCTAGCTTGACTTCAACAGCAAAGTGGACCTTGGTTACCATCACTGAACATCGTTCTGATCAATGGATTAACTTCCTAGCTTGATCTGAGACCTGCCTCATCACCACAAAAATTGCCTGACAGTCTAGGCTTTTTCTTGAACATGGCTACTGTTTCCCTGTCTTCCTACTCACCTTGCTTGAGTAGTGTGGGGCTGTACACTAGCTGATGAGACCCCTGCATTGTCTGGTGTGAAGTCATGCTCAGCTTCCTATCCCTTTTGGTGCAGCCAGCCTTTGCTGCTTCCTAACATTTCTCTCACCATTTAAGAGATCCTATAAATACCTCTGCACTTCTTACTCTTCAAATTACAGAACTGAAGATTGTCTTGACCTGTTCTGAAAGTTTTGGCAGTAGCAAGAGACCATGGGAAGAGTTCAGATCTGACTTTTTTCTGCAGAATTAACTTTGCCAACCCACTGTTCCTAGACATAGTATTAAAGTAGAAACAAATATCTCTGCTTACCTGAACTTGTTGCTTTACACAACAGCAAAGAAATAACCACTGAAGAATAGTAGAGTCCACTTATAGTATCAGAAGAGCTACTTACAGAATTTTCCTGATAGAGAAGTGACAAAAGTGGTTTCTTGCATTAACTATTGGAAGGCCTTTGGTTAGGCGAGTAATATCAGACCTGGATCCCAAGCAGAGAGATTTTAAAAAGGTGCCCTCTGAAAATGGGCAGAGAAGCTAGAAATGTTCCTCTCAAGCAGGTTATCCCAAAGAAGGATATTCATCAAAGGACTTGCTCATAGTCAGAGGAGGTATTTGTCTATTAATCATCTTTGGTTAGCTAACTCAGGGAAGGTTCAGGTTACTGTGTTACTGTGTGAGAAAAGGATTACTCTTTCTGTGGACGTATGGTATTACAATAGTTAATAAAGATACTCAAAGGCTGTAGCACTCCTTGTCCTGAGCTTCTAGGAAAAGGACTGTTATACACCTCATGGAAAATTTTATGGTAGAAACTGAAAAGTGCTGTACACAAATTGGAACTGATACAGGGAGAAGGCAGTGAACTAAACTTTAATGAGATTTTAACAGCACTGAGAAAGGAAATGGCAAACTCCTGTAAAATGGAACTGGTTGCTTTCTATTTAATGCCTTTATTAAAGTAGCTACTAAAACTGAAATAATTTATTTGTAAATTTAGTTACTTATTGGCAATTAGTTATTTTCCACTTTATTTCTGCTGGAAAAGTTGGTGGTTGAGATTTTTTTGTTGTTTGGATTTTTGTTTTTCCTCAGATTCTTTTGTTTTCACCCTGTTTAATAATGCAGAATTCTTCTTTTTTGTGCCTGCCATAACACTGTGCTGGATCAGAGCATTTAATTTCATGATAATTCTTTTACACTTTTTGTAACATGTTGAGGTTTTCTTCACATTCGTGTTATCCAGTTAGACTTTGTCAGCTAATGAATTTTGAGCCTGATATGCCATGACACCCAAAGAGCTACAAGAGCTGTATTTGCATTGGTGATTTGTCCCCCCCCATCCCCACCAAGAAGTTAAGAGAAGTTTTACTCCATAGCAGAAACAGTTTTGTCATTACAACTACATAATTAAGAACATGACGAATGATTAAAATTAAACATTACCCTCTCTTCCCCCTGAGAATGTTGAATATACCAGAAAGCTGTTTCCTAAAACAGACCTTCACTTATTAAAAACTTGAGTACAGAACAAAAGTTACTCTAAGAAGTCAGATCTTCAGGCACTTGTACATACCCTGGGCACTGCCTGGGCTGAGCCAAAGTGATGAACCTGTTGCCTCTGGGTCTTTCTTCTTTTTCTTTTTCTTCTTCTTCTTCTTTTTTTTTTTCCCCAGGAACAGTTGGGTTTTTCTATTATGAAGGGTCTCCTGAAGCATATGAAGCATATGTTTGCAGCAACGGCTAATTAGGTTCTTAAAGGGAAAGAAGTTCCATTGGCTTACATAACTCTGAATAGATGAGACATTTAGAAAGCAAACTATTAGAGCAAGCGTTCTATCTTTCTGAGGGTTTCTCAGAATAGAATTTCAAATAAAAAGTTACCTTTCCTTTTGCAAGTATGATTCATGACCTTTTCCAGGCAGAGGCTCATTTATAGCCTTCCTGAAGTCTCTTACTGTCAGTGGCCACAGACCAAACAATTAAATATGTTTAAATCTTCCTTAAACTACATCTTAACTGAGGATTTCTTTCTTTTGTTGTTTAGATGATCCAAAATTACACTTTTTCCTTGGGTGAGGAACAAAAAAAATCACTCCTGCTGCTGAAGAGAGTATGGGTAATGTGACACAAAGATCGCAACTTAACAAAGCACCACAAATTTGATATCATAAAATGGCATTAAGAGATGACTCAGTAGTAACCTTACTTCAGTCCTTATGTCCCAATATGGAGGTGTGGTCCCTGTGCATCCACTATCAATAAACACAAGCTCAAGGCTCAATGTAATGCCCAACAGTTGAATAACAAACATAAACGCCTATTTTATTTTAGTTATTCCCGACTGTCTCCATCGTGGGTATCCTGTTTTTTAACCTACTTATTTATCTGTGAAACACAACAAGAGCTGGTGTAGGGGTGTGATGTACCCTTTGGCATTCC
>NW_009259718.1:4413193-4428349 GCF_000687185.1 Egretta garzetta | reverse complement strand
GCCCTCTACTGGACGGCGGAAAGGTCGTTCACATTGTTGATGGTTTCACAAATATTCGAAATACAAACGGCACCTTCGACAAGTTTGCAGGTGACACCAAAGTGTGGGGGGTAGTTGCTGTGCTGGAGGGCAAGGCTGCCATTCAGAGGCTACTTGTTAAAACGAAGTAACAGGCCAGCAGGAAGCTCGTGGAGTTCAACAAAGATAAATACCCAGTCCTGAGTCTGGGATAGAAAAACCTTTTCATGTCATTACAGGCTAGGGAAAGGTTGGCTGGGGAGCCTCTCTGCAGAAAAGAGTCTGCTAGCTGAACATAAGCCAGCAGTGTCCCCTTATAGCAATGAAGGTCAACCACACGCTAGACTGTATTAGCAATACTGTAGGCAGTACATGAAGAGAAATTATAATTTCCTTCAATTTCAGAGGGGTTACGCTGCATATAAGAGACTGCATCCAGGGTTGGGCCCCCCAGAGCAGGAGAGCTACAGGCTAACTCGAGCTTGTCAAACAGAGGGCCACTAAGATGGACAACATTGAGGAGAGACTGAGGGAGCTGGGTTTGTTCATCGTGGAGATAGCTAAGAGGGAGGGGGAGAAGGGGAGGGAAAAGCACAGGTCTAATTGCAGTGTCTAACTACCTTAATCAAGGTCATAGAGAAGATAGAGCCAGACTCTTCTCAGAGGTACCAAGGACAAAAAGCAACAACTTTCAAATACTGCAATGAGGATGGGTCAGCAGTAGAATAGGTTGTCAAATAGGCTGTGAAATCTTCAATCTTCTAGCTTTTCAAAACTCAGTTGAACCAGACTCTGAGCAAGCTGATCTAGTTTTGATGTTGGCACTGCTTTGAGCAAGAGGAGAGTACAGCCTTTTTAATTGACAACTCTTTAAAATTTGTATTTTGTTAATTAACATGTGAACTTTCTGTATCTGATCATAAACCTGTTCAGTGATGTTACTGCATGCTAGAGCTGTACAGCCATCAAAATTGCATCACTATCATCTTCTTCAAGCATTAGCCAAAACAGATACTGGAGGTGAACAACTATTCAATAAATGTGACTGTCGTCCTTCAGGGGTTTTTTGTGTGAACCAGCTCTATCTGTATTTTCAGTGCTTGCTGAGACCTGAATGCTGCTTGCAAACACACTTAATTTGTCATATAGTGATGAGCTGTTCTAACTAATTCAACAAATTGTACTTGCAAGTAGCAAAGAGCTAAAGCTGCATCTCTTATTTCTGCTGAAAAATAATTTTTAAAGGCTGACCTTAGGAAACACAAGAAAATTAACACTGTAAAATTAATTTTTTAATTATTTTCTCAGCTGAAATATATGAGGTTTGGAGGATTTGAATTTTGCTAAAATAAACTTACAAGCTCTCAGTCTGCAGGGGAAAACGAATTTGCCTTTCATAACACCTGGAAAACAACTGTCTTCCCAAGACATACCTTCTACCAAATAATTTTAACCTTGACCTATTTGGAATATATACACAGCAAGGGCACAACCATACCGTAGTCATGATATCTCTGTGTATTAGTTAAAAGTTTTTGGATGACAACCTGCCACCAAGCAGCCACAGCAGCTCAGAATTCAGTGTAAACTCATACCACTGCCAGCTAATTTAGAGCTAGCTCGGGTGTCTCACCACTACAGACTGCAGGGTAAACCTGCTTCAACAAAGACCCTTTTAGCTTTCTCTGCACACAAGAGACCCCTATGAACCATTCTGCTTCTTAATCTGCTGTCTCTTGAAGCATGTATGATCTTTGCATTTATAGTTAGGAAGATGCAACTTCTCATCTGCTCCTTGTGATCTCAGAGTCAAGTTGCTGCAGGTTCAAGGCCAGCATTCTCCAAAAAAAATAAAAAAGTAGCATGGCATTTTTTCAGAAGAGACCTCTTGAGGTATACAGTGTAACCTCTTACTTAGAGATGGACCTTCACAAACACTAAATCAGATCAGCTAAAGCTCTTAAGTAGATTATTTCCCATTAATATGGCAGAGTAACCAGCATTAGGGCCCAAGTCTTTGCCCATCTTCTGATTTTAAGTCTGTAAGATCAGAGGTCATGTCTCCAGAACTGCTGTAAGAACATTGTATCTGGGTGACCTTCATCCAAACCCTGGGGAAAAGACCACAAAGTATTTTTCCGCCTGAACATCCCCTGTGCACCCACGGCATTTTTCCATAATTTGCCCTTTGGAGTCACCAAGTTTACTGAAAAAGAAATGCTAACCAAATACACTTACTCCATTTGGCTTCTTCTGTAAGTGGGATTGCCAAGGAAAATTGTTATGAATTAAAGCTTTCTCTACCTCATAAGTTTCTTTTGAAGTTAACTATAAATATTGACTCCCAGTCTATTTTCATATGATGCCATATGATGCCATATTATGCCATATACACACTTTATTTGAAAACTGATTATTTCCATTACAGACCAGATCATCAGTTTAGTGTTTTGGTTCCAGTCTTTAAAAAGTGTAACATCACCTCTTGCTCTTTTCTTCTTTAGACTATGTAGTGTTCTTAAGCTTTCCCCATTTGGAAATTTCCTTTTCCCAAAAGTCTGAGGCATTTTAATTCCACCCTCCAGTAACAAAACTCTGACGCATGTTTCTTCTTCAGAAAAAATGTAATCAGAACATGGTATGATGAACACAAATTCTTAGTTGCATTTTTAGTTCACATGCTGCCATACAGGAAGGTATCTTAGTCTATGAATTGGGGCAGTCGTTCAGCTACTGTTGCTTTTTTGCATTACCTGTGGCAGATAAATTTGTAATAATAAATAGAGGAATTATAATCTGAAAATTTAACACTAAGTGGTCAGAGTTTTTCCACAGCTACTTACCCTAGTGGAGTGATATACATTGAAACTTACTCAAATGAACAAACAACTTTAAGAAACAGGAGTAACTTACTATAGGGCTAATAAAAGATCATTTTGCAACTTTAAGAACACTTCTCAGTGCCAGGAAGCAAATATAATTTCTACCATTTTATTTTTTGTGTCAGTTCTTTAATATTTCCTATGCTCTATGTAATATTATCCTTTCCTATGAAACTCTATAAAATATTTTTGTATTAATAGCATATTGATTATGTTATGTAGAAACAGCAAACATTCCAATCCGTGACTAGAAAGTCATGGGGAGAAAACCCTAAGAATACACCTATTAAGTATGTCATTTCACATTAAAAGAAGCTCAGAGGACAGTCACATAGTTTACTAAACATAAGGCATTTGAACTTCCCCACCTTTGTGGTTCATCTTCACAAAAACATTTATGAATCTGCTATCTTTGGAAAGAAGGAGGAACAGCAACAAAAAAATCTTCAGAACAACTCCTGCTATTTGTTTCCCCGGGCTAGACTATGAGACAAACATGAAGAAACTCAACATGAAGCTGAGCTGAGGTGCTGCAGTGGTGGGCACGGTTCACATTCCAAACCATACAGATCAGATTACAGATTGGGCATTATCTAAAGTATTGTGGGAAGAATGTATATTCTGGCAACTTCTGCCTTCTGTTGCAATTCTGAGAAAGCATAACAATATTAAGGTACTAGGAGTACCTCTGCCACAGCTACATTTTCAGAACATGTTCACTTGCATTATAAACAGGGAATGTCATTTGTTGGCAGTATCAATGTATTCCCATTTTGGAAGGAATATCTGTAAAAGGGAGGGCCCCAGGTTTAAAAGAGCTTTATCCGATAGATAAGAGAAGGTCAAGCACATTACAGAAGATGTACATAATACAAAGCATCTAAGATCACATCTTGGAGCCTGCAGCCATTACTTGTCCAGTCTATCCTGCAACACAGCCCTCTCAGCCCAAATGCTTCACAGTGGGACACAAATACTTCTCTCTCCCTCTCCAGACAACTCTGTTTACACAATTCAAATAATTTACCAAGAAATAACATTTAAACATTCAATTTTGGGTTGACTGGCTTTGTTTCAGCAAACTAAAAGCAAAAAAAAAAAGCACTCAGACTTCTAGAGTACTGTATTGTCTAACTACCTATGTCAGACACCCTGAAGACTATTTGTAATACTCCCATTTAGCTAATACACATACAGATACTATTTAAGCAAAATCTTGGCTCCAAATGAAGCCATTGCTCTTTTGCAATCGATTTCTTTTCAAAATGTGTATACAGTCACATTTAAAGGGGAAGTGTGGTCTCTTAGTCTATTCCACTACAGCAAGTCAGTATTGCAAAGCCAGGCTTATAAATACTAAAGGAAGAACAGTGAGACTGAAGAGACTGAACTTCCCTGAACAGAGAGAAACTGGAAGGCTATCTCTCCCATGGGAAATTCAGAAGTGAAACTCACTGAGGTTAACATACAGTATTCCATGGCTATTTAGAAAACACGATTAGAATAATAAGAATGAAATAAGACTCATTTTCTTAATAATAATATTTAATTGTTTAAACACAGAATTATTTATTTAGTTCTTTCTTTTAATATTAAATATTCTTCCTTGCTGGTAAGAGTGACTGAAATATATTGTATGACACAGATTGTGCAGCTTCAGGGGCAGTTCATAGTTAACACCTCTGACAGCAGTGAAGTATCACAGTCTTTCTGACAAATTACCTAATTATCTTGGATCTCCATCTTATCATTGTACTGCCCTCATTTACCCCAAACCAAATTACAGCCTGGAAGGGGACTGCAGCAGTGATTTGTGTACCTTATCTAATGAATAGTTACATCATGTGGTCAACTCTGGAACAGGTTCAAGAGAAATTAAGACAGAACCTTGTATAATTGCCCATTCATAAAGAAAACATGTCAGAACATCACTGATGTTTTGCCTGGGGAGAAGGGATTCAAGGCGCTGACAATGCACCTAGTAACTTTTGCACTCCCATGGTAGCTATACCATTTTTCTTCTCTATACTTTCAATAAGGGCATGGAGAGCTGCCTCACATGCTCATTTGTAGAAACCCTGGGCATATGCAGCCTCCACCCATTTGGAGGCCTCCTTCTATTGCCATAATGATATATATAAATTTATTAAAAGATAATGACCAATTATATTTATTAATTTAATTAAATAATAATGAAATTCTATCTTTTCCCACATAGGCCTTAGATCACTTCACAAATGAAGAAAAACATTAATATCTACATCATAAAAGCTGAATAAAAAACAGAGGGATGGATATAGGCAAATTCCATGGGAAATGAACATAACTTGCATTGTGCAAACACTACAATGCCTTCTGCAGAAAGACCTTTGAAGCCTACAATGCATATTGGACTAAGTCCCTGAATTTTGTCAGCTTTTAAAAAACTTGCTTCATAGATTTCATTAGAAAAAAAAGAACCCTGAAAATACTTAGCAAGCTTATTCAGAGAGCAGAAGGCAAACAAAATTTCCCATACTGTGTTTCTTATAATCTTAAAGATATTTTATTAATTTTCTTAAGAACTTACTTGAGAACTGTGACTTTATGAACTAGTGAGTATAAGAAGCTGAAACTCTTCTGAAGCCATTTATGTTTTATCTTGTGGCTGAATTTGGCCAGGGTAGTCTAAAGTAAATTAGAGAAAAAATGTGAGAATGCTTTAAAACAAACATGATAAGACCATTGTAAAGGAGATTCCAAGGTTTACTGAATACATAGGGAGGTGATTCATGATTGCCATAAAGATATTTGGATAAATGATGTGAGGCTTGCCAGGCCAGACAGAAGGGTGCTTCAACAGTTAAAGCTATGCTGACTCCTCTGCTGATGATGAAGGCATCAGGTTCTTCATGCATCTATAAGAAGGGGCCTGGCAGTGGAGTAGTTTGATGTAGGAGCTCCCAGCTGTGAACTTACTCTTTCATCTGAATTCACTTTCTTCAACATTATAAGCAGGTGCTTATCTCACTTAAGTCTAGATATTTAAAAATTAGTTAAGTCTGAGTTAGTGTATAAAGTAATTTATCCTGTCCTACTACAGCTGTTTGAGCTGGTTGGGAAGGATTGCCTACTGGAGGTGACTATTTCTCTTGCAGTTTTAATAGTTTTAATACAGGTTTGAACAATTAACAATTCAACATCTAAATTTCAGTGTGATGGCTTAGGGCCCCAGAACCCACCATTTGCTTTAAACATGTAAATTCCTAAGTCCAATTATCTGAATATCTTTTGAACATATTCTACATCCCCAAGTCACTTTTGACTTACCATCTTCTATAACCTCCAAACTACTTTTCTTCAGCACACATTACAAATGTTATGTAACTTTCAAAGTTGTTGCCAGTATAAGAGGCAGACCCAAGTTTGAAGCTGTGTAGAGTCTGATTTCTTTTTCCAAAATTCACACTATTCAACTTGCGTATGCTTTCACTCTTATTATTTTAAATAATTAATAGCAATCAAGACAAGAGCAGATAAAAACGGAAATGGCACAAGCAGAGAATGAGAAGAGAAAATGGCAATACAGCCCATGCTTCAGTGGAATTCCAATTCACTCTGGTTTTTTAATAATCATCAGCCCTTGTCACCATCATTCCCAGCTCAGGAGCTTTTCATTTCTTGTTACTGTGTCATGGTGAGATAGATGAAACCTCTGGGATAAGATATTATCTTTATCTCTTGCATGGGATACCACCTGACTGCTGGTATCTGCTGTTAGAAGAAGAACCAAGATATCTTCATAGATCTTCATTTTCAGGATCCAATATTAGAGGTGAAAAATGGTTGCATTTTGAAACCCCAGAGAGGTTTCTGCTCTTTATCACCCCTCTTTCTAGATTTTCTATGTACTGATGACCTTAGAAGCTGTGAATTCTTCTTGAGAAAGCAAAGAGGGAGAGTGCCTTGCTGTGTAATGCATGTGACAGTCATGAAAGACAGATTCCAGCAGACTACTTACTGTTCTGATAATAAGCATGACAGAAAAATGAAAAGAACTGTCTGCCAGAGGGGAACTAGTTTCTCAGAATTTGTAGTACTCTTTTTGACTCCCTGCAACACCAGATCAGTAGCCATAATACAGAAATGTCTGCAGTCACTTCACCACACACCTCCACTCACAACTGTTTGTGGTCTGATCTGCAGCAGTTCATTCATCTCAAACCCAGAACTTCCAACATCTATAATTTCTGTCCTGCAGCTGCCCAGTCATTCCCACCCTATGGTCGCTAAAAACCTCTGCCAATTCCCTCTGTCCTGCCCTGCATCTCTCCCCTTATTTCTGTTCTGGGCTCTTCACACAGTTCTACTTGTGCCATTCACCTCTACCCTATTCCCTCGCTTTTGTAGTTCTGGGCATTCCCAAGGGGATCTGCTCTCAGTCATGTTCTGGAGTCCCCCATCACAGGCTGGAGTATCCAAGTTATCCATCTCTCTGTCAGTTTTCTGATCATGGCATCAAAATCAGCCAGTGGGTGTGCCTTTAGTTGCCTGGCACTATCCTGTTCTCTGAGGAATACAGCCTTGGGGTAGGATGCAGAAATTCACTGATTATGATCTTTCGGTCCATTTCCTTTCTTCCCTCCATTGGCTCCTTTTTGCCTCAAGGCCCTCACTGCTCCATCTTGGGAATGACTTTACAGCCTCCTCCACCTCCTCATTACAAATTGAATGGGGTTTTGACCTCACATAGGAGAGTCATCTGATGCAGACAGTGATAACCTTCCTGGTGCTGCCAATTGTCCTGTGCTTCACTGGACCGGAGAGCTGCTTTACTAGATTTCATGCACCAGCTCTTTCAGTCTGAGGAGGGAGAAAGCATACATTAACTACTTTGCCTTATCCCCCTCCCCCAGCCCAATCTGAGAGCAGTGGCCGATGTGCTGTACTGGCCTGGATATTTTGATTGTCTTTGCACCTCACACTGGGTCATGTTACAGAATCAGCTGAGAGAGGAAAACATGAAATATTGAGTCAAAATCCCTAGAAAGAGAAATTATTGTTTCAATGTATTCATCTCTCCTCATAGGCTGCTCATTCCCCCTCCACTCTTGGATCCACTGTCTGGACAGAGGAATCCATATCCACTGCTCTTTTCTACCTTGGAGCCTGGATTTCAGAGGAGTCTAAGGGCAGTCCTTTGGACTAGACTAAGAATCCACTCCACTGGCTACAGAAATGCACCTATATCTCTTGGTCTGGTTAGAAAAGCACAGCCTTAGGCAAGAATCTGTTGCCCACTGCAGTCAGTGTGACAATAAGCAGAAATGACCATGAGGATTCCAGAAAAGGACAAAGCCATGTGGAGTGGGATTTCTGAATGGAAGTCAGTCCTCTTCAGAAGCAGGAAGTTATGTTAACCTACTAGTGTGCAGGCCAGGGGACCCCAAGCACAAAAAGATTTAGTTCAAAATATGTCCATCTTAGGCACGATATCCAACAACTTTTTAAACAAATCAGTTTAATTAATCTATTGAAGATAGATTTGTATGATGTAGAGCAATCTTTGCCTCCACATGGAGTGGCAGTCTAACAAAGTGTGATTTAATTCTGGGAACAGAAATGAAGTGGAAAAAATAATATTATTTTTATTCTTTCAACCTTTTTTTCTCTATCTTTCTTGTGCTTAATGCATGCAAACTGAAATTTTTACACCTATTTGCACCCACACATGCAAAACACTGTAACAGGGAACACTGAGAGAAATACACATGCAAGGTCTGAAATGGACAGCTGAATATCCTGCTACTGTCAGCCACACTGAGTAAAACCCCATTTGCTAGGCAATCTGGTTCTGTTCTCCATCATTCTCCTTTTTTAAAAAAAGAATTTTGCATTTTGATTTTATGAACTCTTCAGCCATGGAACTGTGTTTAAGGAGCACTGATATTACCTTAAATCTTACTCATTTCACATTCATCTTAGTATATCCCTTTCCTATTTTCATTACACATATTCTTTGCTGGTCAACATATATAACCACAAATGAAGGAAAAGAAGAGTCAGAACTCTCTGAGGTCAAGTAAGGCTTGCATAGTCACTCTGTCTCTTTTTAAGGCCATTGAATTTGTATTGTCTGGTACTCAGTGTTTCTGCTGCCTAGCCACAGACTAGCATTTGTGTGACAGCACAGTTAACCGGATCCAAAACTTACCCATTGGAAAAGTGACCTAATAAAACCTGTATTTTAAATGGTTTTGTCACCTAATATGCCTCCTTAACTGAGCCACACCAATGCTAGTGTCAGCACGGGAAAATATGTAGGTGCAAGTGTCCTGTGGTAGGATCCCTTGCTGAGGCAGGAACCTGGACTTATGCCAGAATGAACATGTCATCATGACCTCAGTAGTAGGACGAATTTCCACATCTGGCATCTATTTACTTACCTACATTGGTTAAATAAAGAATTTCAGAGGTGCAGGTGAGGACCTGAAAGTATTCCACATTCCCTGTGAGGAATGCACAACACCTTTGATATACAATCTTACAATGAATTGGGTACAGATTCCTTTAGATCCAGAGATCTCTGTAGGAAGCATGCCCCTTGAAGTTGCTTTACTAGTAGCACTGCAGGACAAAAAATTTAACGTTCCTGTCCCGCTACCTCTTACTCTGTCTGATGCATTCTGTCTTCAGATCTGTTGAAGCTTCTGTCCTTCTCCTGTGTTAGACTGTGCAGCTGTGATAACTGGCATATTGATCTCACTCCTTATTACATATCATTCAGTAGGAGACAATATATAAGAAATTTAGACAGCCATGTAATACTCAACCATTCATCTTAATGAATGTTTCCGAAAAATTGATCTTCTAAGTTCCTGAAGTCTGGTTGTAATCAGCACTCTCAGGGCTGAGTGTAAAATCTTTTGAAAACTAGCTGGGAAAAAATCCTTTAATGTTTTGGATAGCAAGCTGAAGATGACCCAAGACCACTACCTGGTATAGAAATTTCAGTGTCTATAAATCAGAGTGTATATATCCTCGCATGTACTTACTTCTGAAGTGACTTTCATAGGCCTGGGATAATAATTATCTTGATTTGACAACCTAAATTTCTGACCCGCCTGAATTCCAGACAGGGTTTTGGGCATTTCAGAAAAAATGTGAAGGTCTTGAATAGAAAGACCATTACTAATAGTAGGAAAGGAAAAAGCACGAAGGAAAAGGGAAAGGCAATGGTAACATAAAACTCTGTGTAAATTCAGGAGGTGTGGAAGATACTTGGTACAGCAAATGATAGTTGGGCTTAAATGTGAGTTTAAAGTTGTCTCCCACACTAAATGGTGGAAAGTCATAATCAGATTGCTAAAATGTAGTCTGGACAGAGACTCAATTAGAGTGGGCAGTTTGGTCTGGCAAAATGAATGGCAGAGGTTGATAAGACATGAGGGGTTTTTTTTCCCCTGTAGAGTAAGTCCTTTGTAAGATAAGCTGTTTCTGCATTGATGTTGTTAGATCACCATCTAGAGGACATTTAAAAACACAGGCTTATCATTCTACTGTTGTTTTTTTAAAAATTTATTTCTATTCACAGAAACTGTGCAAGCCAAACAGCACAAAATACTAACAATTTTTTAAGCACTGAAGCGGGAAAGTCATTATATTTTCCTTTCCCCTCCACTCTCACCAGTCTTATAAAACATTTTTTGTCATTTCAGTCAGTTACTTGTGAGCACTACTTGTAAGGAGGAGCTACAAAAATGTCCAGGATTGCGATTTTTCATATCAGGTGGTGTCCTACTGTTATGATCCTATCCCCTTCATTCTATTTCTTTTTAACTTTGAGCAGAGACATACTCTTACTAATTCCCGAAAGCTTTCACACTCTTTTCATGTTTTAGGGTGTTCGCTACCTGTGACGCAAAGTCCATGGTCTTTCTGCCTAACAGCATATGACACCTTTGTATGTCAGAAGGGCCCAGTGATGTCACAATGTTCCCTGAGTAGGACTATGGTGCTAGGGAAATCCTGACTCCATTAGCTGAAAAGGGCTGAGGAGCAAAAGTGTCTTGTGCCAGACAGGAGAATTGGATGGGGTGTAATCTGACCCTAATAGGTTCCCTGGGATTTACCATCTATCTGGTGGCTATGTTCCCATCCACTTACTGCCTAGTCTTCTCTAATACCTTCGTACCACTGAAAAGCCAGGCCATGATTCACACAGCCAGGAATGGACAGCAAGAGGAGAACAGTCCATCATCAGGTGAGAGGTAGAGTTGAAGTGATGATGAGAAAGGCTTGGAGAGCAAATAAAGGCAGAAAACGAGATGGGGTATGGACACAGATGCTTGGTTTTGCAAAGATAAAAGCAGAAGAGGAATGAAAAGATATGTGTGGCATATGGCAGCGGAGATCAGATGGTCTGTAAGGAATTGGAAGCCAGAAAGTGAGTGTGATAACAAGGCCAGAAGGGCAGGGGCCTCACCTGCCAGGGCCCATTCCCCACAGCCCCGAGTAGGACAAGCAGGACAAGCCTGGGGATAGTAGTCAGGGTCAGACCAGGATCACCAAGGAAGTGATAAGGAATGCCTGTCAGTGTCAGGATCAGACACAGGGATGGTAATCAAGGTCAGACACAGCCCAGGGACTGCCCAGCCCTACACTTAAACTGGGCAGAGAATGGGAAGGAGGCACACATTCAGGCTGGTCAGGGCCATTGAGGCCTCTTAATTCACTCATGGCCCTGGCTGCCAACGCCCCTCTCAGCAGATCCTCCTCACATCCTACGGAGATCTGGGTTCAGAATGGACATGATGTAGGGTGATTTAATTGTATTGGGATGCCACAGGGCAATTTCCAAGCGTAAAGAGCCAGGCAAGGGATGAAAAACTGGGATATGGGGATGGCATATGGGGGGCTTAAAGCCTGGGAAAGGGGAGGAGGGTGTGGATCAGGTTGCCCATGAGGAGCTTTGGAGGCTCAGTGGGCTTGAAAAGAAAGGTCCAGGCCACCCCTGGGGAGCACCAGAGTCTGGGCAGCCAGGAGGGCAAGGGCTTCACTCAGAATCTTGGGGGCAGCACCCAGGGGTCAGGCTGGTCTCTCAGAAGGGCATCATAGGTCTTGTTCAGTGGTGGGCCCAGTTCTGTGGTGTTCACCTCAGTCCTCAGGAAAGCCCAAACTAACTTCCAGGGAGCCGTGATGTGCAGCTGTTTTCTAAGGGACAGGGAGTCAGCAGACAAGTGTCTGCTCAGCAAGGCTGGCAGGGCTGGGGCCTCACCAGCCAGGGCCCAGTCCCCACAGCCCCTGAGCAAGGCAAGCAAGGCAGGCCTTAGGTAGTTAAGTAGTTATTCTGTCAAGAATACAGATCGTCAGATAAGACCATAATCATGAGGCAGGCTCAAAGTCAAGCCAGGAATAGAAGTCAGCAAGCCAGGGTCAGTATCAGATCCAATGAAAGAAAGCCAGGGTCAGACACAGTCCCAAAACTGCCAGGCAAGTCCATAGTGATAAGCCATATGACCTTGAAAGTTCAAACCAGGAAGTCAATTGGTGGAACAGGATCCAGAATAACAGGATCCATGGCCAGGCACAGCTGTGATGGAGCTGGAGCTGGAGCTGGAGATAGGTATACTTGCAACAGACCACAAATAGAGATTGGAGACTCAGGCCTGAGCTTAAATGAAGCTTCTGGGCCCACAGGCAGAGGATAGCGGTGAAGGCTCCAGGTGAGGCTGGTAAGGGCCATTAAAGCCTATTACTGCAGTCACGGCCCTGAAAAGATAAAAGAATTAATCTGGGATGACTCTTGTAAGGGAAATATATAGGAAAGGACAAAAGGAAGAAGACACAAAGGAAGGATAGTGAGGATAAAGCAATTTCTGAAATAAAATATTTCAAAAGGCCTTTTTCAGGCAAGAACTCTCTTATTCATAGACGCAATGACCTTATATGAGTATTTCATTGCACTCTGTACTTGTCTTGTACAATGTTCTGATATTGATTTTGGGAGTTACATTTGCCACTGTGGTTGCAGTCTTCGGCATACCACCTCTCCTAACATTACTCAATAGGATGTAGTCTAAAGTAAAGTTCTTTGCCCAGAAACTGGTGGTTTCTCAAAACAGAGACACAAGGAAGCAGGCACTTTGTTTCAAGCCAAGCTTCCTCAGAGTGTGGTGGAACCAGGAAGCTGGAAGTCCTGTAAGAATCTTAGAGGCAAGGCAAGCATTAAAACTTTCTAAGGAGAAGATAATTTCTTAGAAGTTCCTATCTGTGATAAGAAGCAAGTGTTCCTAACACACAACTCCCTCTAAAAATCAGGCTACTGTTTGAAAGTGCAATATCTAAAACAACTTAAACTGCCCTGTGGCAAGTCAGTAATCACTGCCTCTAATTCCTGAAACAAGCTGACTGGCAATGGCTTCTGACCCTGATCTGCTATCTTTGGAGCCTTGGCTCACTTTAAGATCTGGCACCTTTTCTGAAGTGACCAGTTTCTCTCAACTTCATGATAGGTCCCTCTTAAAAAAAAATATTAGAGCTTGTGACATGCTGGCCATTCAAGTACTGTTTCCCAGAGAGTGTCTGAGACATGCTTCTCTTTCCTCTTCCTTCTCTTTGCTCTACTGGACACTTTTCTCCTGTCTGTCATGGAGCAATGAAATTGAGAAAGAAAAATGAGACATTATCACAGCACCCAGCATACCCAGGAAATTACCGAAGTGCAGCAATTCAGGGAGAACAAGTGTGAGAAGTAGGGCCAGTATGGGAAGAGAGAAAGCAAGATAGGCAACAGTCATGGAGGAAGTGTGTTGAGAAATAAGTGAGGAAATTGGCCAAATGCTTGAGTGAGAAAATTAGGGAAGAGAAAATCAATGGAAGACACACTTTCTTTCATTTTTTCCAACAAGAAGATGGGAAAGACTGTGCTGAAAAAAGACAGGAAAAGAAAAAAATCCTGCAAGTGTCAAACCACAGGAGTCCAGATTCCAGGCCCCAGCTCTTCCAATGCCTTGCTTTTCTGTTCCCCTTGTAAAATAGCACTAATTATGGTCTCCCCTTCCTGGATGAACACTTACTACCCTGCTGCAATTGCAGGTGCTTAGCAGGGCAAAGGTAGAGCTTAGTCCAGGTTTACACACTCACATCCATACACATCAAGAACCCACACTTGGGCATTATGTGGATGCTATGGGGAGGGTGAGCATAGAGGAATATACACTGAATGAGGAAGAATAGACACAAGAGAAGGACAAAGGAAGCAGAGAGTAGGAGGGGGGATGAATGAAAAGCTGCTCTGTATGAAGGAGAAAATGGACACACGGGTGAAATGGAGTTGAAAGTTTAAAAAGCATGGAGAGAAAAGAGGAAGGGAAGCAGAGTTGAAAAGGATCCAAGTATGAAAGAAGAGAACAAGAAGAAAGCTTATGTTGTCCCCACCCACCACTGGTTACAGGCTGGGAGCAAATGGAGGAAATATTTGTGGCCTCGTCAACAGGGGAAGGAATGGAGGTGATCAACATGGTGCAGCACGAGGACTCACAGAGGAATTCAGCGGTGAAGGATCTACTGTTTGATCTGGCTCTTCCCCTTAACACTGTCAGTGTTGTTCTCTTTTTTCATGTGTGACATAAAGCATGTAATAATTTCTATGGTCATGGATCTACCTGTGTTTCATTATCACCTATTAGGCATCATGGCTTCTCTTCACCAATCACATCCCAGGAAACTTGCAACACTGAGGACAAGGGCAGGGACCTTGCGTACATATTGAAAGTGTTTCCTTCTCTCCTTGGGAAACACAATAACTTCTTGGTCCAAGATTCATGGAATTTTTTTCTAAGTCAGACCTCCTTTCTTGCACTTCCCATATGCTCTTTGTATAAAACCATCATAGTTAGTAATGAATAAGAATTGATTCAACTCACCAGTTTCAAGGGTTACCCTGTCTTAAACAGAATATTCATAAATTCATACATTGTAAGAACAAGAAAATATTTCAGATTCCAGGGAACTGTCCCCCCATTCACTTAACAAGATAGTACAAGAAAAGTTAAACACTCCTGAAAATGCAGACTGTCAATAGCTTCTGCTTTTTTTATACATTATAAACAAAGAAATGAAGTAGTCTCAGTACACCGAAATAACTTTTATATTACACACAAGGTCTGGTACAAAGTTGATTGCTATTAGCATCTAAAAGAAAGGCAGTCTGAACATGCTGCTAGGATAAAATTGATTAAATGAGTGGAGGAAGAGTATACACTGTTTAAATGAT
>NW_009259718.1:4399413-4413125 GCF_000687185.1 Egretta garzetta | reverse complement strand
GGGGGGGCAATGGGTAAATAAATTCAATTATTTTGAGGTATTATTATTTATTACTTGTGAAGTTCAGCTAAGAACTCCAGTCATGTTGGGAACAGTACAAATATAGAAGAAGCAAGCCTGGTCATAAAGAGTTTGCAATCAAAGTAATTTTTTTCTCTGAAGCAAACACTTCATTAATATTTTAGTTAGTTAATGAAAACAAAATCTCTGCTCTTGGAAAATATTTTGCTGCATTATTCAGTATTTGGAAAGCATTAACAGAGTTATTAGGATTTTCACAATTTTTACAATGCCTACATTGATGAGGGATATTTCCACTTGCCATTACCTATTCCTCAAACAGTCCTCAGACAGCCAATATAATAAGTAAAATTAAAATGTTCTCATAATTAAGAAGAGTTTGAAGAATATGCAAAAGGTAGGAGTATTTTCTATACTTATTAACTTCGGTAAATTTTAGAACATTGGTATGAATTTTCAAATTATCAGAACATGAAATTGATGTAATTATTGTGTTGCTCTTGAAAATATGCTTTAAGCACTTCTCCTGCTACCCTGAAATATATCACTTCTTACTCTCTTTTTCCTCTGAAGTAAATGAATACCTAAAATTAAATTTCAAGTAGAAAGTAAAATCCTACAGCAGCTCTACTCCTCTGCTTGCATGGTAAATATTTATAAATGTACAGATGAGAGAACTTTTAGGGATGAGAGAACCAGGTTCAGAATCCAGAGAAGTTCTTGGAATTCTAATTGTTCAGTCTTCAGAGACTTCTAGAAACCCTTGTGACTGTCCCAGACTCCACCCTCAACCATATCCTCAACCCTAAATAGAGACTAAAAAAAGAAAATCTTGTTGGAAAAGGAAGAAAGAAGAAAGAGTATGTTCTCAGCTTGCAATCCCCCTCCCACCAACTGGGATGTTTTACTCTTTCCTATTCTGTCTCAGGAGTTTTGCTGATGAAACAAAAACAGAACAGGGAAGGCCTTCAGTAACTTTCATTATTAAGTGATTTACCTTTTGGCCTAGAAGCTGGAGTCACTGAGTCTTTCCTACTACCAATCTCCATTTATTGGCTGAAGGGAAGAGGATTCGTCCCTCTCTGGTAACTTACATGTGTGGCACATTAACCCATAGGATTTCTCTAGGAGCCATTCTTATATGAACAAGTCTTAGAGCTCCAGCTTATTGCCCTGTCCATTCAACATGACTGTGAGCCTGCTGGAGTACGCAGGGAAATGCACTGAATGGAGGGACTAATAATGTAACAGTTCTTCTGTTTACAGCTCCTCAGAAGCTGTTGCCTGCTAGAGACTGGCTAATCATCTTGCTACCTTGGGACTTGCTGAACTCCAGAGTTGTCGCATCTGTGACAGAGCAGTAGGAGGCAACCCTCTTCCCTTATGAGCTCAGTTTAAGAATTTTTCCACCATCAACTGCTGAGGAAAGGATAACAAGAAAAGGAAGGTAGAGGAGTGAATGAGAGCACCATGTCACCTTAGGGGTCCTGAGAAGATCAGGCCTGGGGTCATATCTCCCTCTTTCCATGCAGATTACCAGATGTGGCACTTGTTGTCTGGGTTCATTGGGGATCCACTGGAACAGTGGAAGTGCTTGGCAAAGTCCTGACTATTGCTGATAGGCCCACAGACACGAAGTGGCAAGGGACTGTGCACATCTGTGTTCAAGGAAAACTGTAGTTTCTCAGGATCCTGGCGTCCACACATTGCCTGGAAGGAAGCAAACCAGAAAAGTCAGTTTGTCTGGAAGTCTTCATGTGAACAAGGCTTAAGGGTCCTCATGCCTCTGCACACATGACTGAGGCTGCTGGCGTAAACAAGGAAACACACTGACATGGGTGCCAACAATGTTCAGATCTTTCCTTTCACCACCAAAATTTCTGAATTTCAAATATGGTATAGATATAGTCTCACTGTCTAGATTCAGCTTCTTAAGCAAAAGCAGCGAGTGAGAGGAGACCACTTACACAACATCCCATTACTACTCAAGAGACGGGGGGGGAAGGTTATGTGACTTTACTGGTGTTGAACTGGCAATCCAAGTCTTCGCTCTTGTGATTTAGTCTTTATTAATTGACAAATGATGCAGAAGCTGCCAGACAGCCTCTGAAATGCCAGCCTTGCCACCAAGACCCAATAATCTGTGATTTCAGAACGGCTTTTCTACACACTGCTCTGGCCTAATGTCAATACATGCACAAAATTTTTCCCTTTGCACAATTGCAGTGACTTATAAGGGTGTGACTTCTCTGGGCACAGAAATCCAATGACCTATCATGAGGAACTCAACTACACAACTATGCACAACTTTGCACAAATCCTTAAACCAGGTTCCCACAGAGATTTTGAACTATGTGTATATGTACTTCCGGTTCTTTATCTCTAAATAACTTTATAAACTCTTCATTATCAGTCACTCAGAATGACATGACAGAGAGGTGGATGAAGGAAGAGATGGAGAAATACCTGTCTTTTCCAGTTAAATTCCACTTCCCATGTGTAAGATTGCTCACAACAACAAAACAGCTGGCAAAGAAGCGTGCTTCCCCCGACACAGTTTGTCTGCTATAACTTAATTTTGGTAGACTTCAGAGTTTTTTAAAGGATATATTTGCAGACAGGCCTTTTATTAGCTTTGAGATCCATAACAGGCTAGGGGCCCTATATATGAATTTTCGCTTTCTAAATAAGATTCTGGATCTCACAGAAATTTTGGTCATTCCCAGTTCTGTGAAGAGGGGGAGATGTGACTGAATACTGAGAAAGATGAACTGTAATGATGTGGAAGAGCATGGAGAGTGAGAGAGACACATGACTAGCCTAGAATTCATTACATGAGCAAAACTGAGGTAGAAAAGCTGGTCATGTGAAAGTCCAATCTTAGGTAATTCCTTCTCTTCTTTGTGCTTTTTCAGCCAATTCTTATAGGCCTGTGGAGAGACAAAATTAATAATAATAAATCTCCCTTCAGATAATGTCCCAAAACCATGTCTTCAGTTAATGAAATATATCAACCTAATATATATTTAATAAATTAGCAAGTTTGTATCCTTCTCGCCTCATTTTGAGGCTCCCTTCTGCTGGCCATGACCCTAATAACTCTAAGATGGGAGAATAACAACATAGCTCCTTTGCTTCCCATTTCAGACACTACCACACATATATCATCATAAGAGAAGATGTGACTGCACTATGAAAGAATGAAAACTACTTTCAAAGAAAGTCACAAATATTTGATCAAAATTTAAAAGACTTCCTACCTCCCAGCATTCTTAGAGCAAGAATGTAACAAGTACCATCTGAGACCTAGACCCTGCTCTCAGTAATTAATTAAACTGCTAAACTGCATGAGGAAACAAAAATTCTCTCTAGACTAAAGCATTGCTGAAAACATCATTATGGAGTCATTTTAGCACCACACAGAATTCTAGTTCATGTCTCAGCTTAGTTCCTTAGGTATAACCTAAACACATAAATAATAACATCCTTCTGCATGCATGACATAAACAGGGAAGTTAAGAAAGGTTCACTCCAGAATTGGTGAAGGAGAGAAGTGGTCTTACATGAAATTAGTGAGGTTATGAGCAAAGCTTTGTGAGGAACCTATGTCTGGAATAGCAGAGGACATGCAGGGCACATGCTGCACTGGCACAGGTGTGCAAGAAATCTGGAACTGGAGCAGCATGTAGGAGAGGGATGCAGCAGAGCAATCTTGTGGCATGGTGGTTGAGTTGTGTGGTAAAACTATGAAATTAGAGAAATAAGTAGATTACAATACCTGGTAAGCAATGGCAAGCCCTCCAGTGTCAGCTATATTCTCCAACAGCGTAAAAGTACCATTGACCTTGATGTCATAGCTTTCATAGTGTTCAACCAAGCAGTCTCTAGATTTCTGTAGTGCACTCCTGTTGCATGTAGGACAGCCCTCAGGCAGCACTGTGAGGAAAAACCAAAATCCTAGAAAGTAAAGGTATTTCTGGCATTCACCTGTATTCCTCACATTAATCACTGAGTCTTCTTAGTAGTGAGCAGGGCCTGGAATGTGTTTTCCTTAGCTTCATCTGCCTTAATAATACACATATACATTGATATAGGTACCAGGATTTAAGATCCTCTGAGGGAATGTACCAGTGGGGACCTAGAAGAGTAAACAAAGACCCTACAGCTGGTACCCACCATAACCATAGAATGTGTGAAGAAGTTCATGCGCCATGAAGACCCCGATGGCTCCAAAGTTCACAGCACTGAAAAATAAGCATTAAAAGAGTGCTTTTGAAAAGAAAAAGAGACTAGGTGAGCATTCTTTATAGCCACAGAGCACAACTGTGGACTGCACAGGAGCATTCTACTCTGAGAGCACACAGAAACACTTTCAATTTATTGTCTCTCAGATGTGGTACACTCTGTAAAAATGCAAATATGTCTGTAAATTACTCTACCAATGATTAAAATTGTACTATAGGCTTGCATTAAAGTATTCATAGCTAATAAGCCATCATAATAATGAAGAGTCTGTGAATGAAATTCTGCCTTTATTAACTCTAATGACACATATTGTTGTTGAGCTATGTCCTTATTTACCTACTACTGGCTGAACTGCTGCACAAACAGTAACTGCAATGGTAATCATACAAAAGCAGGATGGTTGGAGAAGCAATCTTGCAACAGTTGTCTAGTGAAAAATGATAGATAAAACTGGCAAGGCAAATTAAAATAATGAAGGTTTGACTACAGTTACTCTGGTCTAGCATTGATGATCTTGCTACAAGCAAGAGGTTGTACTAGAGACCTCCAGCAGTTCTTTCCAATCAGAATGTCTATGGTTCTATGCAATGAATTTACAAATAGTCACACAAGTAAGAATACACTCAAAATGCATTTCCATAATATGAAATGATGGGCTCATTCTTTCTTTACATGCACTGATTAACACTGCTGAAGCATGAAATGATTGTAGTAGATTGTTGCTACATCACTGGGAACTCCTTAGGAAGTGACAAGAACAGAACAACTAACCTTCTCCTAGAACTGCTCTTTCAGAAGCTCTGTAGCTGATAACTTACAATTGCTGCATAGAGAAGTTGTAGATGCCCCATCCCTGGAATTGTTCAAGGTCAGGTTGGATGGGGCTTTCAGCAACCTGATTTAGTGAAAGATGTCCCTGCCCATGGCAGGGCAATTGGACTAGATATCTTTAAAGGTCCGTTTCAACCCAAACCATTCTATGACTCTATAAAAATTGTACTGCTTTGCTGACTTCTTATTTTAAAAATGATCCTCACAGTCATCTGAATTGGCTTTTGTCAGTAAAGTTTAAGTTTTGGAGCATCATCTGAGAAAATGCTACTGTGCCAACTCAACAAAAGCTGATCAAGTTTGACTTACAGGTCTGCTCAACTGGGATGACAGTGAGAAAAATATATTTTACTAACACTGAATACAAAAGGAATAAGAAGCTGTAGACACTTTTTCAGAGGGAAAGAATATGGTAGAGTGACAGTCTATACAACTGGGAAAAATATTTTTTTCTGTTATTCTTTTGAGGTGTCCTGTTCTTCACACTATAATGAATTCATGAAATACTGCAAGCAGGAGAAGATGTCATACAACTGCTGGTAGAAGATCACCATGGAGAAAATAATTACTTTTAACTGAAATGTGTTACTTTCAAACTTCTGTGTCTGGCCACAGTGTAAGCTTATCTTTCAATACAATGGGATTAGAAGAAGTATCTATCCATTGTCATGCAAAAAAGGACATCAAATAGTATTTTTAAAGTCAACTGTTTTAAGTGTTTTAAATATCAGAAAAACATTGCTTAACAGATCTGTTCCATATGATGAAAGAACCCAACCATAAGAGTATGGTCTGCAGAAGTGTCATTGTTGCAGGGGAAGATTCAGAATTAAAAATGTATTTGCTTGTTAAAGAAGGTTTCTTTTAAAAAAAGGAAGAGAAGAACTGTGTTTGATCCATTTCAGAAAGACTTCTGACAAGAAGTTGCTTTGTGAGGCTCCTATTTTCTCTGGGTTAGATTTCTATGGGTTAGATTTCAGGAACTCTTGGAATCTAGGAAATGAGAGGCAAAGGTGAAATGTCGTCTTTGCAGTTAACCTACAGGAGACTTCTGCCTCTTTGCTCTGGGGTAATATACTTGGCTTATCTTAGTTTCACCTAGATTCTGGTTTTGCTCCAGCAGAGTCAATGATCCCACTCTTTCAGAATTCATAAGGCAGTATCCATCCAGCTTTAGAAAAAGCTACTTTTCTCCCCTTTATTGTGTCTTTCTGGGATGCAATAAGAAAAAGAGGCTAAAGACAGATCCGTTAAGATTATTCCTGGAAACATGTCGCAGCCAAGAGACTACATTCAGCTTCCACCTTTACAGTCCCTCCATACCTGGGAAATTCCATGTGGAAAAAAGGGCTGCGGAACATTCCAGCAGGAAAGACCACCATATGGTGCCTTATTGAGTAGTATGAATGCACAGTCCAGGGGAACACATGCCAGCTAGAAGTAGAAAAAGAGAAATGAGAGAATGTATTAAATCCTTATCTCATACCTTGCTCCTTCCCTTTGCAGCTCCACTGGGCTTGCAAAAATGGTCTGTTTAGTACAACTGTTCACAAAGCAGCAGCAAATTATGAAAGTCCCATTATCTAGAGTTAAACGTGTTTGAAATAAACCTTCACTTGTTTACAGATGGTCAGAGCTAGTAGCTTATCTTTCATACACATTTAGGGATTCACTCTCACAACTTCCTTATCAAATAAGTCAGAACTACGAACCTCCTGTGAAGTGCTGTACAGAATACTCTTCAGGAGGTGTAAGGTCCCAAGCATGCCTGTCAATGCCGCCTGCCTTCTGAAGCTTCCTATGTCCTGCCTTTGAGGTGACCCTGCCAGCATTCACTTCATCACAGTGCTCTGCCGCTTGCTTTGCTGCTAAGTCTAGGAGAACCAGATATCCCCCTTACTCAAGGGTTCATGGGAAAAAAAGGTTCTTTTTTCATGGGTCTGGGCCTCCCTCCACAGCAGTGGCATTTGTTGGTAGCATGAGGCCAGGCTGAATACAAGACAGGCTGCCAGATTCAAGGCTTTTTTAAGCAGGATGCAGCAATGCAGCCTTGCAGCAAAGAAGGACAACATCATCTTGTCTTGCATTATGAGAAATGCCACCAGCAGTCAAGAGGTGATTATGCCTATTCAGGGCTGGTGAAACCACATCTGGAATTACTGTGTCCATTTCTGCCCTGTCCCCTGCCTGCCCTCTACCTCCTTCTCCAGTACAAGAGAGATATAGACATACAACTGGGCACAGTCCTCAGTGACCTGCTCTAGCTGATCCTGCTTTGAGCGGGAGGGTTGGACTAGGTGATCTCCACAGGTCCCTTCCAACCTTAGTTAGTCCATAAGTGTGTAATTCTTTTACATTTTTCAGATCAGTATCTGACACTTACTTATCCTGTGAGTGATGCTGAAGGAGTTTCAAGAAGGAATTTTCCCTCAGTATTTTCAAGCAAGCCACCACATTGAGGAAAAAAGTGTCTTCATTTATCTCCAACTGAGGGAAGAGACAGGTAAGGTGACTGTCATAGGGCATGAGCGGGAATTAATTGGACAGTAAGAGAAAAATTCCCATGGGTCAAAAAACGGTTCATCAAAAGACAACCAATGGAATACTTGTGGGTTTTTTTCTCTCCCAGTTCTAAAGACCTTTAATTTTAGATATGACAGGAGTGTTATGTGCAAGCCAAACAGAACATACAAGCAGGTCACAACCAAACTCTATCAGATCAGGAGATAGGAGACAACTTAGGCAACAATACAGAAGCAATAGATAAAGGTTCTCTGGGCCCATATATTCTCAGAAAATGAACAGTAGGAAATACACATTTCTCCAGAGGTCATAGCCTCCTTTAGCAGCAGCAGCCAAGACAGCATTTGGTACGAGTAAACTGCCAATAATGAGGCAGGTATTTTTACATTACATGCTCACATTTTGGTATTCCAGGTTCACTTTGGCAGACTGGAGTATGTGAGCTGGATAGCCAATCTCCACTTGCAGTTTGGAAACCTAAAATCATAAAAAACAAACAAATGAACAAAAAGAAACATGGCTTTCCATTCCACAAGTCCCTTTTAAACTCTATTTCTAAACAACCTTAATATGGTCTGTGAATCAGCCATTTAAAATGATAGCTACTCTGTTTCAACAAGACATCTTTTCTTGCTGCTTTGCTTTCTCAACTCAATGATCTGAGACCTAATGTTGTTCTACTCTTCTTTTTCTTTCTAGCATTGTTTTCTGGCATTCAGCTTCATAGTTTTTAACCTCTCTAGGTGTATAAAACAAATAATTCAGAGTTATCCATGAACGAATACTGAGCTTCTCTATGCCTACACATCAATGTATGATCACACATGCATGATGACACTTATAAAACCACCTACAACTTCCAGTGTGTATAAGATATCTGTTTAGGATTGTGTGTCTGTAAAGTAGGTAGGGCTATGTGAAGGTGCAGGTCCTTTCTAATCCTTCCCCAAAGGCTTCAGGGACAGGAAGGCCTCAGTAACTTCTGCCTTCTGCACGCACCAAGACTTTAGCCTCTTGGCGAGTCTGTTCATCCATCCACTCCACCTGATCCAGTTGGCCATAGAGGGCATTTTGGATCTCAGAGAACATCTGCTCAGCCTGCCATGGAGAAAAGAAGGCATGGTCAGAACTGCAGAAAAACATCGTTCACAGGCTTAGCTACCATCTTCCCATGTTCCAGCAATTCATCTACAGAATAACTGGGGGAAAATTCCTCTTCTTGCGATGAAAGAGGAGATTTCAGTTTCTAGAATGATTTAGGCTTAAGTTATTTGGCATCGAGTGGTTCCTCACAAGGCTCATAATTCTCTCCCACACACCTTTTCGTCTTGCCTCTCATGGTAACTAAGAGCGAAACATAATTCTTTTTTATTCAATCCCTGTTGGGATAGGAATGGATCAAATGATTGCCCCACTTCTTGAGTGAGATGAAAATTCAGTATCTACAAGTATTTCATGCTGGTGTCTCCCTTTCTGAAGTTATGCCGATCTGAGTGTCTCCTTCACAAAATTATGTTTTGTGCATTCAGCTTTGTGCTTCACTACATGTTCTCTTAGTTTTCCCATTAACTTTTCTTGGGGTTATTTACTCTTGCCACTTTATACATTGCAAACTCTTCATAAAAATTTGTGCCTACATTAACTTCCCTAAAAAGAAAAAGGAACTCTAATTATCAAAGGGAAAAAAAAGAAATCTTTTCCACACTGCAGTCAGGCGTTCCTTACTGTGGATCCACTCAGAATGTTTTGACATTGATTTGTTTCTGTACAACTGGTCATATGATGGCATAATGGCTTTGCAATTGAAAATCTCATTTAAATATGTCATATTGGTCATGAATACTGTTAATAACTAACTGTCATTATTCCAGGAAGCACACTGAGGTTGCATGCATTTGTAGGGCTGTCACAGGTATTGGTGCTGCACAGACGACTTTGCTAACAGTTGAGATAAAGATAATAACTGGTATTTTAGAATTTATTATTCTAGCCATGACATAAATGTCTTGTTCTGGCATCTTTCATTCCTAAAAAAGGAGGGGAAGTGTGTAAGGGCAGGAATATGTAAAAAGGTATAAAACCTACACATGATTTTGCTGCCTTGGTATGGTCTTAAGTTGGCATGTCAAAAAAGAAAAGAGATGAAGCTGAACTCTGCTTGGGGTTAAGAGGATGAATACCTACAAGTTTCTTGGTCGTCTGAGGGAAAATCTCTTGCACAATCATCTGCCCTAGAACTGGCTCAAAGAAAGAGCTGGTATCAGTCAAGCACTTCCTCCAGCGCTCAGCTGGGATCTGTAAAAACAGAGAAAGAAACCAAGACACATCAGAGTGAGGGCAAGGTGGTAGGAAGACAGTAAAAAGGTATGTAAATGTGCAATCAGTAGCATATATGCTGCTATCTAAAAATGACAGCAGTGAATTATGAGTAATGTTGTTCCATTTAAGCTACCTCAGAAAACTTTAATCAGGTAAAACATTGATTTCCTTATGATTTACTCCACTTACTTTCACATAAGATGAAGGTTCATATGCTAGCTGACACAAACACATAGAAGAAAGGTGACAATCTATCTGTTTTTCCCTACTCCATGATACAGTGCACATAGCGCTCTCAAGTTTTGTATGTCATGTCTACTCCCACATTTAAGAAAAAAGAAGCATTTAATGGCCTAGTGAGAGTAGTTTTCCTCCCCACATTTAAGAAACTCCATCCAGACAAGACATCAAGAGAACATCCAGTGTGTCCTAGGGTGTTGAGCTGTTGAGGAGGCTGAAGAAGATGGTTAAAGGCTAACTCACCATTCTAGATCCTGTTTTTCCATAAAGAATCTTAGATAGCTCCAGGCGTGCATCTTGGAATCGACTGTCAAGGGCTGGGGAGAGATTCCCAACCAGACAAACAATCATGTAAATGTGAAGGACCCTGTAGGAAAATGACATTTTAAAAGACAAGATTGAAGGCTGGTTACTATAAACACAGAGACATGGCAAGTGTCAGAGGAATAATTTGAGGCAGAGGAACCCCTAGTAACCTGAATAATGGCAACAAAGTACCCTGAATGGGCTACCCCTGGGGCTATCAAAGGAGGATGATTTGACATGAGCAAAGAAACTGTCTCTCCAAGAAGACTCAAGGGGTAACTGCCTGCTGGGGCACAGGATTCTTTATGGGAAGCAAGAGAAAGAGCATTTTTAGGACTGTGTGAAACTTATTATAGAATATTTTGAGGGGTCTGTGGGATTCTGTGAGACTTCTGGGAACATGCATGGGAAAGTGGAGAGGAAAGGTGGTAAGAGAGAAGGGTTGAGTGCAAATTTGTGGCTTGCCAGGGCATTTGTCTGATTGTGCCCTACATCTTATTAAATGCTTTTCTTAAATAACATTCTACTCGCCGTGTGGGAGGATGGGACTGGATATTGGAGAGACAAGGAGTCTGAGAGTTGACTACCAGAGGGGTTTTGGTTCAAGCTAGCTGCTGGAGAGAGCAGGGATCTGAGAGTTGGGTATTGGAGAGACTAGCAGTTTGTATCAGCTACTGGAGAGATCTGCTTGTATATGTATGTTTGTAACAAGAAAAGACCAGAGTACCAGCAACCAAAGTACAGCTGCAAGACTAAGGGGCTCATATATATCCAGGTGCCAGAATCTGTGGATACAAGGGGATCTGGGGCCAGCTTCTGGACAGACTGAATATCTAAGACCAGCTGGAGAGGATGAATAGGATCAGGCTGTCTGAGCTGTTCCTGTTTGTATGAGTGCTATGGGTGAGTGGGTGCCAGTAGAGGCACTGCGCTCCATCTCTGTTGACCTGTGTGACACCTATATACACACATATATATGTGTGTGTGTGTGTGTGTGTGTACATATATAATGTGTGCATGTGCAAGCCTATTGGGAATATATGATAAGCCTTAGTACTGGCTAAACCTGTGGATATAGAGAAACAGCAGCCTTCCAATTGTTAGGCCACTGGATTCAGCAGCCTCTAACACAGACATCTTTAATTTATGGTATCTGAAGTTAGTATTTCTTTAGGCATGAACAAGTACAACCATAGATATTCTTTACAATGAGGGTAGTGAAACACTGGAATGGGTTGCCCAGAGAGGTAGTGGAGGCCCCATCCCTGGCAACATTCAAGACCAGGTTGGACGGGGCTCTGAGCAACCTGATCTAGTTAGCGGTGCCCCTGCTCACTGCAGCAGGCTTGGACCAGATAACTTGAGGGGTCCCTTCCAACCCAAAACATTCTATGATTCTGTATTGACTCCTACCTTTCGTTGTGCCATTGTTCAATGAGCTGTGACATGCCTCTTAAGTAATCCATGTCATGCACTGCAATTGGCTGAGAGAGGTTCATTGGCATAGGATAGAAGACAGCCTGGAGACATGACAGCCAGTCAATAGCAGGTGCCATTTCCTAGAAGTAGAACAAAGCTTACATGCTGACCTATGAATCTAAATTGACTGTTGAGAAATAATAGGTAAACTGAGATAGTCTCTAATACCATTAAGAGATACTTACAACAAATTAAACTGTTTTATGATGTAGTATTGATTACAGTAGAAAAAGAGAATTGACTTTTTATTGAATTAACACAGGGGGGAGGAGAGAGCTGTCTGAAAAATCCAAGTGTAGTCAATAAAAGACGTAAGTTAATAGGTTATTTAAATCTCAATGGACTCCAGCTGTAAGTTGCAAGGGAATGGCATCTAAAAAAAGTGTCTCATATCTCTTTTGATCTGGATCTTCAGAATCTAAATGTCACATGTAATTGTGTTGCTGAAGTTCTAAGGCTGTTCTATACCTGTAGCTCCCTGATGGTAGTGCGAAAGAACAGCATCCCTCTCTGTTGTCTCTCCTGCAGTGGGGTGACAACTCGCTGGAGGTTAGATATGAAGGACAAGGTAAGGGAAAAGGAATCAGGGGGACCATCCTGTGGCCCTCCAAGGAGGCTCCCCAGTTTCTTCAAATATGAGAGATACACTCGGAGAACCTGCAATACAGAGTATATGACCAATGGGAGAAGCATGACTGAAAATTAGTCATCCCATTCATCCATCCATCCATCTTGACCATATCAGGTTCAATATTTCAAAATCACTGCAGCCCCATCCCTAAAATTGCCCTCTTCACTGCAACATCCTTATGTAACTCTTCATGTGGATACAGTTTGCAAGTACAGCTCCTCTCTCAGTGAAGAACACTGAATTCCCAAAAGATTATTTTTGTCCCAGCTTACAAATACCTTAAATAGCAGAATCATTTTAGAGATGTAGACTTGCCATCTCTGGAGTCAAAGCAGAGAGATATAGTGATATAATGAGCCAGTATTTTTGATGGAGAGAAAAAAGCAGCTTCTTCATCACGTATCAAAGGAATGCTTGTGATGGGTAAAAAGGCTTGTTTTTTGAAGACTCTTCTGAAAGAGTCAGACTGAGAAACTGAAATCAACCTATTTTTTATAAAGTCCAGAAAAATGACAGAGCTGTGATGAAATTAACTTTGTTGCAATAACTCCCAAGGTCAAAGAGCTTGTTTCTCAACCTTAGGTTAAAACATTTTAAAACAACTTTTAAAATGTTAGCTACCCCTCCCCCAATACATAAAGTTATAAAGCCTTACTTTGGACAAGAATATTTTTTTTAAACATTCATTCAAAATGAGACCTACAGGGAAGCCCAGGTTCATATTACATAGCAAATGCAAATTAAAGCTATAATGTTCTGTTTCTACGCTAGAAGTTTTAAACCCAGCATCTAAAAATGGGTTACATTTTACAGACTAACTTTGGAAAAGTGGAAGGTTCTGTAAAAAATTCCTTCTGGAGACATTTTCAGAGGTCACTGACCGTAACCCATGGAAACAGACCACTTTGAACCTGGAGGCAATTCAAGGAGATCCCTACACCAAATAGATATTTTTACCTTTCTTCAGCCTCTAATATGTTACCTCAAGATAATTTTTCTCTTTGAATTTACTCTCAGATGGCATCTCAAACTCAGGATGGTCAATCTGCAAAAGGAGCAAAGGAAAAACTTCTCACTATTTCCAGAAACACTGGAAATGTGAGGATACGTTCAGCAG
>NW_009259718.1:4369991-4399401 GCF_000687185.1 Egretta garzetta | reverse complement strand
CAGCAGGATTTGTTAATTTCTGTGTCACAGAATTTGAAATGTTAATAAATTGGGTTTACTTTTGGAAAATGTTTGCTATGTAATTTTTATGGATCTATCATATTCCACAGCTGATTTACAAGCTCATTACAAATCTGTAGTGACTGATATTCAAATGTAAATCACATTGTTAAATATTTCTACTTGGTGCACTGGTTTTGGCTGGGATAGAGTTAAATTTCTTCATAGTAGCTTGTATGGGGCTATGTTTTGGATTTGTCATGAAAACGGTGTTGATAACAAAGGGATATTTTAGTTATTGCTGAGCAGTGCTTACACCGTGTCAAGGGCTTTTCTGCTCCTCAAACCACCCCACCAGCAAATAGGCTGGGGGTGCACAAGAAGTTGGGAGGGGACACAGCTGGGACAGCTGACCCCAACTGACCAAAGGGTTATTCCATACCATATGACATCATACTCAACAATAAAAGTGGGGGTGAAGGAGGTTAGGCAAAGCTGCCATTGCTTGGGAACTGTCTGGGCAGTTGTTGGTTGGTGGTGAGCAACTGGGGTCTTTTTTGTGCGTCACTTCTATTTTTTCTTTCTTTTTTTTTTTTTTTAATTATTAAACTGTCTTTTTCTCGACCCATGAGTTTTCACACGTTTACCCTACTGATTTTCTCCCCCATCCAACTGGGTGGGGGAGTGAATCAGTGGCTGTGTGGTGGTTAGCTACCTACCAGCTTTAAACCACAACAGTGAGCTACAAAATTCATAGTACACTGTATGTATTAGACACTTAGCACTTAGAGTCTGTTATTGTACTAGTCATACCCATGAACATAAGAAGAACCAGACCCTTCCACAACAAAGTACAATCTACATGGTCAGGCAGAAGATAAGCAATTTATTCTTCCTCATTTGCTCATTTCCCAGAAATAAGTGGGTTTTATGTAATAAAATCAAGAAGTTTACTGAAATTTAGGAAAACTTTCTTCAGAGAAGAACATAGGCTTAACCTGTGCAAGCCTGGGTCTCATGGGCTGTGTAACAGACTCTTTATTCCCAGTGCTTCCTGACAATTTTCTTTCTTTGATCCACTCACCTGAATAATATTCGTCTTGAGGTCAAAAGGACTAGGTCCCACATGGACTCTGAAAAAGGGAAAGGTGTTGTATCTGCCCATGAGAATCTGAAGAGTTTCATTAAAATCTTTTGCTTTCCCCACACCTGTCATATTCCAACCACCAACCTAGAGAAGGAGAGTGATAGCAGGTGAGAAAAACACTTGTTTGATCTATATTACAAAATCTTTTTTTCACTCCTATGAGCTCAGTCATTTTGACAACTGAGAAGAAACACAGCAAATAGCAACAGGGGAAACTCATGAAGATTTCTACTACTCTGTTGACTTTAAAATAACCTGTCACTTTCACTTAAGCAAAGCAACAAACTGCAAGATGACATAGGAATGATAATTATCAACAGAAAAAGGTGTACAGGAAAAAAGCAGGAGAAAAAGGAGAGAGGAAAGAGGCCTGATCTTTCTGAAGCCATCCAGAAGGACAACCAGGGATCAGGGATTAGAGCCCTCACCTCCCTGACAAGCAGATTCACAGGTGGGCCTGCAGTCAGCATTCCTTCAGCATTACTTAGAGACAGGGCATAAATGCCCTTTGCTGGCAGGAAGATGTAAAACCCTCCCTGGCACTGAGAGGAGTCTCCCAGAATGGAAAGAAAATCATTTTCCTCTTTAAACAAGCTCCCCTGAAGCCTGGAGTAGTGGATGGCCATCAGATCTTAGACACAAAAATATCACCCATTTTGCAAGACGTTCCCTGATCTGTAAGTTGGATCCTATTGAACTGAATGATCTCTCTTTGCAATCTTGGTTGTTGTGCAGTCCTAAAATAGTATGTAAGGTCATGAGGAAAGATTCAGGTACCTGATGTCAGAAAATCAAATCCTGAAACAGCATTTAAAGCTAGAAGATTTATCACGTAGAAGGTATGCTGTGAACCATGAGCTTATTTCAGGGTAAAATGCTAGCAAAATTCCATCATGTAGGGCCATATGACCCTGATGTCACACTTCCCTTTTCCTTGCAGGAATTATCTTCTGGAGGGAGAGGAAACAGCAGAAACATTCACCAGATTTAGGAGGTCCTTCAATGGTTGAGTTCCTTGGGATTCTATCCGTTGGGTATCCATGCAGGAGCGATAGAACTGGATTGCTTTCTCCTTAGCTGAGCCTCTTATCCCAAACTGTGGGCCCTCTGAGGACAAAAGAAATAGATTAAAAACTACAAAAGTGGTTAAAAAAAAAAAAAAGTTGGGGCAGTACTTGAGCAGAGAAAGGTTGTAACAAAATATTACACTGCACTTTGATTTGGAACAATTTAGTAAATATATCCACACTTCTCACAGTCACTCAGAGCAAGAGACCTTCTAGTTTCTTTGCATGGAAACAGGAGCACAACAGGAAGGCTTCAGCCCCACGTGGAGTCAGGACACATGACCAGTGTGCACATTCAGACAAGCACAGGGAAAAGGGTCTACTTTTACAAGGCAACAGAAAAATGGCTTGGGTTGCTGTCAGAATTTTAAAATGTGACTTTCATCTGTTACACTTGGCAAGGGAAACTAAAATTTTTAAAATGCAGCTACTGTAATATGACATACTCAAGAATAAATCTGTACCTGTAATGATAGAAGAACGAAGAGACTGGACTCAGTCCCTGTTAGGAATGGTTGTGCTCTCAGTTATTACTATTGTCAGCTCTGAGTAAGACTGAGTAAGATGCTGAAGGCAACACACCAATCATCTGTCCCTACCTAAAATCCTTTTCAGGATCAACTGGTTTTCTTCCAACAACACATCAAACACATTTAGTGATTCTTCTGTGGTTCTGCTTAACTGTTTGCCTTCCCAGCTTCCACAGGCATATTTGTAGAAATCTTCACAGGGGTCTACAGTGTCATTCCTAGAATTCAGGAGTCTGGCCAACAGTGTAAGGCCCAGCTTGACATCACAGGGTCCTGGGCAGGAAGTAAATAGGAGAGAACTGAGCAGTGACAGTGGAGAGTGAGAACAACTCCAAACAAAAAAAAAATCAGGAGTTATCTGTGAGACATTTCCGCCAAAAGATTTATTTGTGGTACAAACTCCTTTGCATACAGAGTGTTGAATTCTGTGTAAGTTTTTGCTGAATATGGAATAAAGTGTGTTCTGTCTTTCTCTTCACAGGAATATTGCCTTTGCCCTTTATAAGGGAGATTCTTTAAATAAAGGACAAGTACTCAGTCCAGAGGTGGTGTCCTCTGTTCATACTATCTAGGCAGTCACAGGTTGGATTATTCTGCTTTCTCAGTGTAATTTCTCTGAATGAGCCAAATTTGGCCAAATGATAAAGAAGAAGCAACTGATGGTGTCTACACATGAAGCAAAAGAAGGACATAGCAGAGAGAAAGTAAGGAAATAAGTTTAAAACATGGAGGGAGATGTTCAAGCATGGGAAACATTTTTTCAGCAATGACATTTGTTAAAACAGGACAAAGACTTTCTAATACATCTTGCTTTGATCTGAAATTCCCTTTATCTAAACTGCTGTGAATCACTGAGTATGGGTTCTCATTTTGGTTCAGTGCCTTGTATCAACAACAGATCAGATCAATTATTTACTGAAATAAGCCACTTGTAAATCAAAGTAAGACTTTCCATACTATGGTTTCAACAGTTGACATGGGAGGAGGTAGGCAGAGTAGAAACAGACAAGATCTAAACTAACAGTTTTTCCTTCATCTCTGTAGTGAACGGTCTCAAACATATAACAGGGGGGTAAAGAAAAATGCTAGGTGAAGAGTCAATAATGTTTATTTTGGAGCAGGGAATGTCTGTATCCACCAATATAAATGCACCTTCAGTACTGAGCATTCTATATGCATAAACATCTACATGGACTATTCTGGAGATAGCTGTTTAGCAAATTTGAAAGGCAAATTAATATTTCTGGCCTATGCTCCTAGCTCCCCCATTAGCAGGAGACTACAACTTTTCTCTCTACACTATGACTGTACTGGTCTGTGCTAGAAAACTAGGACTAGACTTATTAAGTCAGAAATGAAAAGGTAGAGGAAGAGCTCAAAATCTCAGATTCAGTCCAGTTTCCTGGAGGTGACTACAGACAGAGCATGACACAATGATGAGATGCAAGACAATATAATGATGCTCTCCCTCAAAACTGGGCCAAGGCATATTAAATGGGAGGCAGAGGAGGAGGGCAGGTGTGGGGATGACTCCCCACTATTACCCAAGGAAGAGGCAGAACAGTGTACCTTTTTTAGAACTGGTGTGATGATTCTTTGAAATTCTGACAGTCTAATTCTTAACACGGATGTTAAGTCTAATACATGATGGAGGCAGACAGGAGAGAAAGGGGTCTTACAAATGGGGCAGGTGAGGAAACAGGGAAAAGGATATCCCATATTATACCTAGACCACAAGTCATCATGATGTAGGTGATAAGCAGTGTAAAGCCAAGGACAGTACTGAGAAGAAGTGTACACAGTAGTAGGCTTTTCCCCTGAAGGCATCGTTCTTTCTTTGCACCTGTTCTCAGCTCCTGGTCACAGGTCTGAAGAGAGAAAAATGAGACAAACAGAAAAAATGAAGAAAGAAAATTTCATATTAAAGTTAGCACTGGTCATATACTCCATGTTCCACCTAATGTTACTAGAAAATCACTCACAGGACTAGTGCCAGAATACCAACAGTCGTCCAAGTCATCTAGGTGACTGTACTCCCTGGCACTTTCTCACCTCTTTAATTTCCCTGTCTTTTCCAGCTACAGTTGTTGCACAGTATTATGAATTACGCATCAAAAAGACAGCTTGCCATGAAGAGGCCTGTCCTTCCATAATTCCTTCTGATTTATGGAATCAACTTACGTATACCTCCTGAAGATGTCAAAACCTTTTTGAGCCCATAAAGCTAATAACAGGATGGCTAGGACTGGAGGTTCTTCATTATGTTACAGTCTGGCAACCTGAGCACTAATTTCAGATCTCGCCTCAAGAAATAAATCCTGCATCCTAAGCCCCTTAGTTCATTTCAAGTGAGAGAAAAGATTTGCCCTATTCTAAAAACTGCAGTGAGCTGTAAGTCACAGAGAAGATCTTATATACACACAGGTTTTATCTCACTTAAAATTAGTTGTGTTCATGATCTAGGTGTGTCTTTTTAGTCAGTGGAGAAGGCTAGGTACCTTATGAGTATAGCTTCTATTTTAGACATCTGTCTTAGGGTGAGTTGAGGCATCCTCCAGAGTTCCCTGCCTTTTTCTCTGCAAAGGAAGCTAGAATACTATGCTAGGATACACCTCTAATGCCTACCTGAACAGTTAGATAAAATGACATTTACTGTGTGTGTTCACTGCTTCTACTGGAGAAGAGCAGATTACAAGAGGACAGGCATGGGAATGGGTGCTAGTAACATAAGGAAAGGGAAAGAACTGAAAAAAATGAAAAGTGGAATAATTGAATATGAATATACAGTGAGAAAAAGGAAGCAGAAGGAAAAAAAAACCCACAGAGATAATGGAAAACCTGTGAGGAAGAGAGATAGCAAGCAAGGAGTAAATCTTGTAGGTGTGAAAGCTGATGGAAGTGGTACTTTGAGAGTCTTACACACCAGTGTCAGGGCCTGGCCTGTACTGTCCCACAGCCTCAGGTTTGGCTCCCTGTGCTCAAGCCTGGTTCTCTGGTAAAAGAAAGCTGTTTGAGAAACCTTGACAGGCCTTGGAACTCTTTAAAAAAAAGCTAGAAGCAGCCTTGGTGGAGGTGCCCACTTCTTCACTCAGTAACTGCTTTTTGCAGCTTTCATGTATGATCTCCATCTAAGCTGTGCTGCAGCAGCCATGCTGTCATGGTTTAACCTGGCTGGCAACTAAGCACCACGCAGCCGCTTGCTCACTCCCCCCTCCCTCAGTGGGATGGGGAAGAGAATCAGGAAGAAAAAAAAAAAAGTAAGAGCTGTGGGATGAGATAGAGACAGTTTAATAAGAGAAAAGAAAAATAATAGTAATAATGAGAATGGTAAGAAAATATACAGAATATACTAAATTAATGATGCACAATGCAATTGTTCACCACCCACCAACCGATGCCCATCCCATCCCAAGCAGCGATCACTCTTCCCCCTCTCCAACCAATTAACTCCCCCCAAGCATGACGTTATATGGCTCTTTGGTCAGTTTGGGTTAGCCCTCCTTGCTGTGCTCCCTCCCAGCTTGTTATGCACCTGGCTGAGCCAGAGAAGCTCAAAAAGTCCTTGAGTAGTCTAAAGCACTACTTAGCAACAACTAAAAACATCAGTGTGTTATCAACATTCTTCTAGTACTAAATCCAAAACACAGCTCTATGCTAGCTACTATGAAGAAAATTAACTCTAGCCCAGCTGAAACCAGGACACATGCCTATGGCTGGCCACGTACTGCATTGATCTGGATCCTTACCTTAACCGACAGACTTGATGCTGGAGGTTTGACCTTGGGCCTGCCTCCTCAATGGGCTTTCCTGGCAATCTACACTCTTGGTTGACCCTGGCTACTGTCACCAGAGCTGCCTTACCTGCCTCATTCCCGTACTCTGGGGGTGCACCCCTTGCTGGTTAAGTCAATACTTTTTTCCTTCCTTGTCGTGACTCAGGTTCTAGATTGTCTTCCTTTGTCTGCTGTTGCTGCTCCCTTACATGCAGCAGCTAAACTGCATTTGTCACCATACTCAGTATCTATCTTTTTTGCCACAAAACTAGAAAACATAGATCTTTACAAAAATCACAAGAAGAAATTAAGCAAAATCCTACAAGAATTAAGTGCCTTACAGCATATACCCCTTCACCTGAGGAAAGGCTAAGGAAATGAGTCTGCTGTTAATTATCTTGCCTAATATACTATATACAATTCCTGTAAAAAAACATTTACAGAACAGAAAACACAGAAAGAAATACAAAACCAGACGTCAACATTTTATAGCTTTCAAATGTGCATTTTATTCAATCACTAACAGAAGCCTCCCAAAAGCATGTGTCAGCTCACTTGACTCATGGAAACTGCTAACAAGAGTTAAATACCTAACTGCTTTTCTCCTTTTAAAATCCTATTCTCCTGACTTCTTTAGGCAGAAAACAGAATAACTAAGTGGAGAGCAAGTACATACAAGTGAATCCTGGCGTTAAAAGCTGCAAGGTACAGAACATGACCATACTGGCAAAGTACAGTGTAGGAAATACAAAGGAGGAAATCCAAATTCCTTTCATACACCCCTGTAGTAAAACACTTCAGCTTTTACTTCTCAAGTAGAGAGTAAGTGTTATGACCTAACAGTATGGCAGGAAGGTGAGTGAAAGAAAATTTGCTTGGCTGAAAAGGAGGAAGAAAAATTATTCTTTAACGTGCATGCCTTCATCTCTCAACCTTTAGGAGAGAGTGAATGATATACATTCACAATACTCCTGACTTTCTGTTGCAATAGACTTCATGTTTTTCACATTGAAAATCTGGCCTGTTCCTACTATGAAATATTTATAAATTTGCAATTCTATCATCTTATGTTATCCAAGGACATCTGTTTCTCTCTTTCAAGTACTAAATGGTATGGCTGTGGAGATACTAATAAGAAATTGGTATTTCAAGACTGTCACTGCAATTTCTGCCAACTGGTTCACAGTAGGTCTATATTGGGCCTATACATTATGTTCCTTTTGAAATGGAAAATGCATCAAACAACAGATTTTTAAAAATCTGTAAGAGAACTAGACTGTCCCCCTCAAGACTCCAGTGTGAAACAACTAGGGAAATAGCTGGCTGAGAAGAGCATACCCCAAAAGAGTAGCATATCCCAAAAGAAGAGACAGGGGAGTGGAAATTGGTTGTGTATCTTTACTTAGAAACTGTATTAAGGTCTGGGGTATGTGAGTAATAAGGATAAAAAGTGTTCTTTAAACACTTCACCTTCCATAAATAATGTCTTTCTAATCTTGCCTCTGTTATGGGGGCTGGATTTGAGAGAACTTGTTGACCTACATAAACAGAGAAAAAAGAGGAGGGCAGTCATACTTAGTTGTCCCTTATATCTTTTTCATGACAACAGCTTAAAGAAATCTAGACAGACAAAACCTGCTCTTTCAGTACTCTTATAAAGATACTGACCTGGGCAATATCTCTATCAGATTCTTTATCTAGTATGAACGTCACTTTTATGCTACAAATGGACTAAGTGATTCACAGAACAGAGACACTGAAATACAGAGACCGTCCTAGTTCAGTGATCCTTGGTCAAAAAGTATGGATTTAACTAGACGGAACTGGAGGTGAGATATACAAACTTCCAGGGTGCAGGATGTAGGAACATTAGATAGCTTGCAGGGAGCAGAAGCACTTTATTGTGGTATGTTTTGAGGTTTGGTTGCGTCATCCAGCATATAAAGAGACAAGTGAATAGTTTGAACAAGCCTGTCAAAAAGGATGAAGAGCCTTTAATCTCTGATCGAGCTTTTCAATATTGGCCTCACTTATGAGTAAGTGTGAAGAATGATTAGTAGTTTCATGCAGTTGAAGATGAATGCAATTTCCAGTACAGTTTCTGTTCTTTCATGCTTTTCTTCTAAGAATGTTCAAGTGCTCAAATTTAAATGACTTCACAGTAGCTGAAATCAAATGCCCATAAAATCACTAAAAGTTGACTTCTAATTGTCCTCAATTATAAAATGAATAATTTTGAAAATATGTACTACATGAATCACCCAATCCAAATGCAAGCATGACTTAGGCTAGCAGAATGTTGACAGGTAGTGTTATCACTAAAGCAAGAACTGTTTGATGCAACTAAATCAGCCAAACAATTTTATTTTCTTCAACATCTCCTTCTTTCTGTTTGTGAGCCATTCCTGAATTCTGCAGGGAGGTTGAAGTTCCTCTGCCTAATTCTTCCTCACATTGCATTTTCCCAGAAATCTGCCATTACAGAAAAAGAAGCATCTAACTTTTATGAAAATAAAGTAAATTAAAGTGAAAATATCAAAGGCAGGAAGTATTGTAGTTATTTTTTATAACTATTTACCAGACAATTTAGGGGTATTATTTTTGAGCCAGTAGATTATTCATGAATTACTGACTTTGGCTGTTACCCAAATTGTGTTTATCACATGTCATGTGGATGACATTTTCAGACAAATGCCCCAATAGTCACAAAAACCCTAACATTTTCTTAATTTTATCTTTTGTCAGCAAATCACTTAAGCACTTGAATTGAGCACATTAAGTGCCATTTGAGAAATAATATTTTAGCCTGTGTTCAAAATATAATACTTGCTAACATGAGAAATTAAACAGAAAGTTTGCTGAGTTATATTCTGGACTACTAAAAGTTTGAAGCATAACCATGGTCAATAACTATTTAAAATTATGATTGTTGTCTGATCTTTATCACACAGAAATATGAGAACAGACATACCAGCCAAACATTTCTGCAAACTTTTCAGCCAGAAAAATTCAGACAAGATAAATAGCGACCATTTGCATAACAAAACATACTCGTTTCCTTTTTTATATTATTTAATTATATAGAAAACTTTCATTAGCTCTACAGTCTTTGAATGTTTTGTACATTTTAGCAACCATGAACTAACAGTTTGGTTCAGTGTGATTTGTAAATTTCCAGTGTATAAGATTTCAGTGTAATGTAAATATGCAATTAACACTTTACTAGTTATTTATATAAGACATCAAATCAGGAAAAGGACACCACACTACATGGGGAGCAATTAGGCTTACCGTGTCATTCTCACATTCGGAAAACTATGCTGTGTTTACTCACAATTATTTGTGGGGGGGAAATTTGGATGTTTCTGCATAAGTACTTTCATAAAATAATTTTTTGAAAAAATAGGGATACAATAAGAGGCTATGATGATGATGATGATGTTGATGATGATTATTATGGTGAGTGCTTCAAACAGATCTGAATGCAGCTTCAGAATGGCCATTAGGATGACTAACAAGAAGGGTAAGAACCCCTAAATCCTTACACCACATCCCACATCATTAATTCTGAGACCCAGACAAGCCCCTTCTGGATACAAACTGTCAAAAACTCAACTGCTCCAGTTCCCTAGGGAAATAAGCAGCATAGCTGTGACAGGAGAAGAAGAGAGGGGTGCAATGAAGGTATCTCAGCAAACTGCAAGGCAGACCCACTTCCTTACCTCTGGAAGAGTCCTCATCCTTGTCACTGAGCAGGTTTTGCTCCTGCAGTTACCACTGTTGCCAACTCTGTTTACTTGTTTACTATCAGTCTTCTGTGCCAAGACACACTACTAAGTTTGGACACAATCTCTTCTTCCCAGCTTGGCTGATTGCTGTGGGGAGGAGAAAAGAAAGGAAAAGCTCTGAGAAAAACGCCCTTAAAGAAAATGGGAGGGAGGGAAATGGATACATTTCTGCAACTCTCCACCCACCTTCTCTTCCTAATGCCTCTACTTCTCATAAAAATGTATTTTTTTGCTCCCTTCTGCCTCTCCCTGTGACCCATGGGCCTTTCTGTCTCTTGGAGCTGCACTGAAATCTTTTTGAACAGAAGTATGTGATTCTCTATCTCCGCCAGCCTCTTCTCAACTTTGCTGCTGCTTTTCTCTTCAACAGCCCTACTATCCTGCCCACCCAAAAAGCCTGTTTTGGTCTGATATTCTCACTGCTACTAGCTTGTTTCAACCTGCTTCTCTGGGGCCTGGAGGCCTCTGCCTGTTGCAAGATAGTGTGGGTTATGGATCTTAGCACTCCTCCTGAAAAAGAAAGGCCAGTGTGCTGACTTTCCCTTTGCTCTCTTTCATCTGCATACAAAAGTCCATTCAAGGGGAGAACGCAAATCCACTTCTAATTTTCTTTATTTTGCATTAAGAGGCATAAAAGAAATAATTTCTTACTCATTCTGTTTGCAGTTGTTTGATGCTTCTCAGGTGATGGGCAGCCTGTGTGTCTTTGCTGCCTTAAGGATGCATGTTGGAAAGATTTGGGAGAGACGTTTCTCTGCTTTGAGGACTGGGAATGAGGACAACTTCCCTGAGACAATAAAAACTGAGTTGGGAGTTGGGAGTGGAGACCTTCTCGAGTGGCAGCTGGGAGCTGAGAGAGATGGTAGGGACCAGTTTGGTGTCAGCTTCCAAAATGACTGAAACAAGCAGAATACCAGGACAGAACTGTTTACCTCCCAACCTTGCTAGTCTCTCAGGGGAATACAATGTCTTGGTTCACTAGTCTGAAGATAATTAGATATCTGTTCAGAGCTTCCCAAATCTTTGGTCTCGCCCCTTAAGTCCAAGTCTTCTTCCCACCTTCATCAATCTGATTTTTTTCCCTATTCCTGTAGTGCTTGCAAAATTTCTTAACATTTTTGATTATACTGTGATGACAGACTTCTTATATGGCTGAAATGAGTTACTCCGAGTTCTTTCTACCTCTCAGGTCACTTGTAGCTATATATTTCTACATTTACCAAACAGCTCTAAATACTGTAAAAAAAAGTCCTTGTGTATGACAAAAAATGTCCTTATTGACCTCTCTTCCTTGCAATAGGTCACTTCCCTTCAGCTTAACATCAGAATCCAATCTGCAAATACTTCTTGCATAAATGATTGAGATGCAGCTTAGTGCAAGTAACAAAACACTCTTTTGGTAGTCACAAATCTTGCATCGCTGAGAGGAGCATTACTGCAATCCATACTGTCCAACAGATACAGAGGTGCTTTGTTCATTGTGCCCTCAATTTACAGCTAGTCAAACCCCAAATCTTTGTGCAAACTGAGAAATGGTAATATGTAACAAAATCCAGCCCTTATAATCCTTTGTTTCAACATAGCTTTAAGACTTCCAAGTGTTTCTGCCACATATGCCTTTGAGCCTTTTCCACTCTTCCCTACTTTACATCTTTTCTCCCAATAGCTACAGTTCTAATACTCTCTCACGGACACTTTTCAGTAATTGCCCTGATAGTATAGACAAAGAAATGGTATGAAAATATGTTTAGCAACCTGACTAGGTTTAATTATAAGTGATCTTACAGTGGAGATATCTTTGTAAACTGACTGGACAAATTTGTTCATGACAATATGGAGTTTATTTACGTGTTTTATCTCTGTGTCTGAACTCTTCCATCTTCATAATTACAGCATCTAACAGCTCCCAGGCTTGAAGTAATGAAGTTAATTTTACTTCTATTTTCTCTAATTAACACTATCCAGGTTTTAAAATTTCTCTGGGCAAGGAATTTATTGTCTTTTTGATTATAAAATGGCTATGATCATTTTGAACATAATATAATTTAAATGAAAGCAAGTAATAAAACCTTGGCTGAAGTATTCAGTTTTAAAATGAAACTTGAGAAGACCAAAAGGTCAATATGCTGATGAAACATGATTGGCTTTAGTATGGTTTCATGATCCAGTATCTTTTAAACAGGTTGTCTACCTCCTCTTGATTAAATGCAATTTTACTGCATAAATTGACAAAATGTTACATTGATATTTCTACACTATATCACTTGTCCCCACACACTATCTAGAAATACTCTGAATGTGTGTATATATAGACACTTGTAAACTAATCAGGACACATCTTGAAAAATTATTGGATCACAACCTCATTATAAGTGTCCATAGGATGTTTCAGGAAATGAAATGCACATCACTTTCTCAGTGAAGAGCATGCATCTTTGAATTAAATGTTTCAGTGGTGCTGTGATGCTGAGAAAGCTGTCTTGCCAGATCTGGCATGGAGGTGATGTTCCCTCTCCTAAGTCATCACAGACCGTAATAACATTATATACTGGATCTAACAGACACTACCGCTGGTTTCCGTTGGAAGAGTATGCTCCTGCATAGCATTCTGCTGCAGCAGAGTTTGTTAAATAATTCAGTAGGAAAGCTGAACTGTTAAGGAGAGAATCAAATTGTTACAACTTTTATTTATTCCAAAATTCATGCCTCTCTTTGGAGAGAATGTGGATTAATTTCACCTAGACTCCCTCTCTGTGCTTGTGCTCTGAGATATCCGGGTGTAAGACATACTTTATCAAGAATTATATGAGCCACACTTCAGAAAAATCTGTTTGACTGTAGCTATTAGCTGAAGCTGCGTAGTTCAGACACTGTACTTATGTACCTTTTCAAGCAGAGTTGCTTGTATCTATGAGAGTAAGGACAGAGCACATTTGCATCTGGCAACAATAAGCCAGGGAAGCGTATGTTACATTTTCCAGACTACCAATTGTATATGGAAGTCTTCTTCAGGTTAGGTGCCACAGGAAAGTGTAATGCCTGTATATGCATTTAAGCCTTGAAAAAGTTCTACCTTGGAGGGTATTGCATGATGGCAGTGTGCAGTCTGACATCTTCATTGAATATACAGCCTGTAGAGCTTTAGGGATCTTGTGAGCTGAATACATGAAGTATTCACGTATACAAGAATACGGTGCTGTATACGTGCAGTTGTTTTTTCCTGCTAGCACATAAGTTTCTCTGAAGACGCCTTTATCAACTAACAAAAGTGAAGACAAATTTTTCCCTGTAAACTTTCCCTGTAAACTTGTTGAGGGGTGGGGGGTGGAGGGAGACGCTACGAGTAATCCTTATCAACTGATTCCCTTCTTATCTTTAAGGCACAGATGACAGCTCTGCTCTCTTGAGTCCACAAATTAGTGAGAGGACCTCTGGCATTTTTCTCTGTGACAGACTTTCTCTTCTCTGTATAGTGCATTAGCTTTGCAAAAGTGACACTGATCAACACATTACAAAGAATACAGCGTTGGACATGCCTTCCAGCTGTCACACATAAAAATGTTTAATGGCAATTATCCTTTAGATACCTCTTAGATTTAAATAGATGTGTGATTCAAAGAAATGTGGAATTATTAAATGCATAGATATGTGTTTGACAGATGTTGTTGCAAGCATTTCTTACATGTTCAAGATGGTTAGGAATCTAGGCAGGTTTCAGAAAATTATTTCCTTAATATCTGTCCTGAAGTGAAATTGAATTGGGACTTTGATCTTCTATGTTGTGTTAATAGTAAATTCCCCTGCAACAGTTTGGTAGGGTGACGTTTTGTTTCATAGATTGATATTCCAGCTTCAACTTTCCAAAAATATATATTTATCATAGATGGCACAAAAATTGCCAACTTTATGTAATTAAATGAAAAAAAGAGCATTAGAAAAACATGAGGCAGCAATGTCAATGTCACTGGCCATCTTGAAAACTCACATGGAAAGGTTATAACTTACAAAGAGACTGTACTTAATTTTAAAAATAAACTTGCCTAACTCAAGCTTTTCTACCTCAAATGGTCACTGATGGTAATACCAGTGACCAGTGTGATTTGTGGATTACAGCAACATGAAAGAAATTTGCATTTATATGAAAGACTGTGTGCCAAAGGTTAGTTTTGGTAACCACCAAAAGCAAAAATTTGCTTTGAAAACATCAGAACACTGTAGCACTGTGCAAGCTTGTTGCTTCAATAGAGAGGTTCAGAAAACTGGAGGCAGGATAACCTGAGAGCCATAAAGTTTTCCATTGTGGATGTGAGGACTAGCGACAGGATAAATTAATTTCAAACAACCCAGAATTGGAGCTGCCAGTCAGGGATCTAGCAGGGTGTTCTAACTGCCCTGTGGGTGGCATAGAGCTCCCTTCTAGGGCAAAAATGTTCTCAGAGACTCTTAGTTACAAATGCAGATGGGAACTTTTCACTACCTTTTTTTCCCCACCAAATACTTGCTCTCTCATCTACCTTCAGTCCGTCAGGTGCATAGAGTCATAGACTCACAGAGCAATTAGGGTTGGCAGGGACCTTTTAAAGATCACCTAGTCCAATCTCTCTGCCATGGTCACAGACATCTTTCTCTAGATCAGATTGCTTAAAACCCTGTCCAACCTGACCTTGAACACTTCCAGTGATGGGGCATCCACAGCTTCCCTGGGCAACCTGTTCTTCCAACTTCTCTGAGCCACTTTTTCAACATCTTCATTCAGGAAAAAGGACTGAAAAGTTGCTGATACTTCTAAGCATTAACATCAGTCAAAACACATTGGGTTCAGAGGTGACAGGAAGAAGGGGAAAGACCATGGTTGTAAACATGGACTAGCTCAATGTATGGTGGTTCAGTTACCTGGCTGAATCTGTTAAAGATGATGAGAAAACAGGTGGGATAGCCTGATCTGTGTGGGTCCTTCAAATTGAAGATTCATCAATCCATCCAAAAGGAAGAGTATACTCAGACCTGGAAGCCAAGTGGATAGAATGGATGCAAGGTATGAGAATCAGGAAGCAGACAGGAAGGGTAGCCTTGATGACAGAATCAAAAGGGGTTGGTTTCAGGTACTAGAGAAGGGAAGTCTGAAAATGAAGATGAGAGGGTGGAGAAGATTAGGCAAGAAAGCCAGGAGAAGGGGAAAGAATTGAAAGTAAGAACGGCAGGAAAAGAAACTACAAAACACCCACCTTATTTTCTTGAGCTTCCCTGAGCATAATCCTGCCCTACATTAATGTCTTTTACCATTTTCTATGTTACTTTAATATCTCATTTTATTGCTTCACTGGGCAAAATATCTAAGAATAAATAGGCTTAATTATACTATCAGTTCAGGCTATTTTTAATGGTCTTGCAAGTTGTTGCAGTTACTGTACTAGTGAGAACTTGATTTTTTTTCTATGCAACAGGGTAAAGATTTATATTTAAAAAGGTTTTCTGTAGTTATATATCTTCTTACACTTTCAGACGTTAACTGTGAAATCATCCCAAAACACCCATGAGTCATTGTTTTCCATTCAGAAAAGCAAGCCCTAGCCTCTGAAACTTGTATTTAAAATGAAGGACCCCAAGAAAGAATAAAAAAATAATCCCTGAATAAGCAGACACACTTAGCATGCCTCCTCAATAGCAGGCTGTGTGGCTGCTGTAAGGACAAAATAGATGCTTGCCCCTATATAGTTTTTAGAAAGCTGAAAATGCAGTAGATAAAAATAAAAAAACATTGTGGTTCAAGTTGTAGACAGAGAATCTAAATTAAGAAATAGGCAAATGAAATGTCTGAGCCCAGCAGACTGCCAGAGGGACTCTGTTAGAATTCAGTCTGTACCAACTCTGTTCTTGCTTCTTCGCAATACACCACCTAGTGAAATACACCATAGAGAACTATTTTCCATAGTTCTTTAAAGTAATGGCTACCTACTTTGTCTATCACAATTGCTTACAGGCTGATTTAAAATGATATTTGCTCTAAAATTCAGTTCTGCTTCTGAAAAATCAGTAGAATAAGAAGCCCCCTTTCATATTCAACATAATCAAAAGTGGTGAATTTAATAATACAAAAGCTATGTCCTCTGTTTTACTACATTACCCCTAGAGGTTCAACTGAGATGAGAGACAACCTTGTGTGAGATGTGGAGTTCTTCATTAATATCTACTTATAGCAAACTCAGGCTAAGTTCTGTGCTTGGTGGCAGTGAATTTTTTGCATGTGTAAGCACTTTTGCAGATTTCTTATCTCTAAACTAAATAAGGCTGATGCTTTTAATTTTTGCAATTTTTTTAAAATTTTTTGCAGTTCTGCAACACAACCTTAACAGAGCTACATAGAACAGTGCAATGCCTTGATTTGTACAACAAACAAAAATTGCTGTTTATATATCCCAGCATGCCATTTGTCTTTTTTATGATTGTCTTCACAACTGTTGCTGTACCCACCAGATCCTTCCCTGCAGCTCTGCTGACAGCTTCTTCCCTATCCAGTATTTATGCATACGTTTATTCATATCTATAAGCATTTGTCCATATTTTTTTCAGTCTGCATCTCCAGTTTGTCAAGATGAATTTGAATTCTGAATTTGTCTTCCAAACACTTTGCGGCCAGTCCAAGCCTGGTGTTATCTGCAGATTTAATAGCCTCCAGCCACTAGAAAAATAAAATTACCCCTGAATATTCGATGCAGTATTCCAGACACTGTCTTAAAAAGTGCTGAGGGAAAGAATCAGTTCCCTTAAACTACTGGCTATGCTGCTGTTAAAACAGCCCAGAATACTGTACACTGTATACTTATTCTCTACACATTTACTGAACTACTTTATGTACTTAACTACCCATCTACTGCAGTAGTGAATTCTGTTTAAACAAACTGTTTTCTTGGTCAAACCTTTGGAATTTACTTGTGTGAATAGCACTGATATTATTCATTTTACCACCAGATGGTGAAAAGATGGTACTGGGATGGACTCATTGATAAAGTTCCCAGGTATTGCCATAGTGCATATTGTCAGGGCCTTGAGTGCATTCCCCCTCTCCTGCTTCTGGGGTTTTGGCTACCTAAATTCAGAGCCAGCTTTCACAGTGCAGCTGGATAACCTTAAATCAAATTGCTGTGAGAAGCCTCAGTGGGACTTGGCCCCCTCTACTTTCAGGAGCTGTTTCTAGGGCGCTCATACTTGGTGCCTACCTGAGCTATGCTGTAGCTATGCCTGTACATTTGCATGGGCTTAGCTGATCTGGTTACTGATCCTGACCTGCTGACTTGAATTCCTGTCTTGATCTTGGACATGCCTTATCACTAGGGACATGTCTGGCAATCACTGGACTGCTGGCTGACCCTAGTTACCATCACAGAGCTTCTCTGCTACCCTTGCTCATATGCTGTGGAACTGCACGCCTGACAGTGCTGTTACTGTCCCTGCCTGCCTTGTGGTGACGCTAAACTCCTGGCTCACCTTCTCTTATGGAACAGCTCCTCCTGCTGCTCCTTGATACACATGGCCATTGTAATCTATGCTTCAGAGATAATTCTCCCTTTGGACTTGCAGTATGTTGAGTAGTTTTTGAAATGGATGTACTGATAGTAGCCTCTCTGTAAACAGCATATGGGGATATGTACTTTGTTAATCATCTCCATGAGATGGGGACTTCAGGTTCAGCCTACACCCATCTGACCTCTGTGATGTTGTTTTTGACTCATGGGTAGACAGTCTGGAAGGTGGCCTGGGAGACGTCCATCTCCATCTGCACTACGGACTACAAATTGGCTAACTAGCAATCAGTGTTGAGATGGTAAGGCTATACAACGCAGTGAGGGACCTTCTTCACAGAATGTGATATGGTGATACTTGGTGACAGGCTCCAGGACACTGCATAGAACCTTGGAGGTGATCTTCATGTCAAAATTTGGCATTTCTTGCTGGTCCACCTAAGTGCACAACACAATATGACCCCGAGAACTGGAGGGTCATTTTCTGCAGCATGAAGAAATTATCTACCCTTCAGCAGTTCACTTTGCTCCTTCCTAGAGAAAAAGGTTGGTCCAGTACTTTCTAGATAATTCTTGAGCATGAACATAATTGAGAATACAGCAGCAGTAGAATCAAAAACAGGAGCAAGAATGGCAGCAGCATCAGCCAGCTTGCCAGTTAGTTGCCAGACAGGGTAGGCTTGGCCTGGATTTTGAGGTGCACAATGAGTATATGCATGTGAGTCACTCCAGGTCTCTCAACCATGGAAACAAGGATCATTCCCTGGAATGGGTCGCCAGGACAATAGAAAGTTGCATGAAACAACTGCAAGTTCTGTAGTTTAATTGCTACATATGGGATTAATTGTTACATACTAATAGTCTACCAAAATTAAATTAAGAATAATTTTTGTAACCTGTTTGCTGACATGATCTGTGTCCAATTCTCTAATTGTACAGACAACTTGTACCATTAGAATGGTCCTGTAGTATGTTAATAACTACTAACAGACATTAGTACATTGTGACATAATTGCATTAAATGTAGAACTAATCCATCCTGTTGAAACATCACCAGCATAGATGGTATTTATGATACTTGTTTAAAGTATACTTATTATTCTTCTTAAATAGATTCTATAATCTAAAGATTGTACTGCTACAGGTTGATGAAGCCATTAACCTGATTATGCATGGATGCTGTGGCTCTGTTTTCCTGAAGTCAAGCCAGTAGTGAGGCCGAACACATTACTCCTCAGGCATACACAGAAACACACACAAGCACATACATTGCTGAAGATTTGAAGAAACAAGTGCCAGCACAAATTACGCAGTGTGAGAGGCTTGCTGTGTACCTGGATGAAAGTACAGATCTTTCTAACGTCTGAGCTTATGGTGCTTGCTAGATTCTGTTTCGATAGTGAAATACACAAACTGCTTTCTGTGAGCCACCAAAGGAAAGATCTACCAGAGAAGATCTACCATTCTCAATAGTAAATTACTTCTTTAATAAAAATGTTTTATGGGAAAGCTGTGCAAGTGTAATGACTGGTGGAGCAGCTGCTTTGACTAAGAAAAGGATTGTGTGGTAAGGTTACATACACCACACCTGAGATTCATTCACTGCGTTCTTCATAGCCAAGCTATTGCAGCAAAGACATGGGAGCCAGGGATGCACGAAGTGCTACAGGATGTCACTGATGTGGTTAATTTCATAAAAACAAGACCTTGAAACAGTAGAATATTTACAATATTTTGTGATGAGGTGGGGAGTGACCATGAAAATCCTTTGTACCTGTAGTGGGTTGACCTTGGCTGTCTGCCAGGTGCCCACCAAGCCACTCTATACTCCCCCTCCTCGGCAGAACAGGAGGAGAAAATATGATGAACAGAGATGTAGCTACTTTCCCATCCAGAGTACTATTCACCTTAAAGTAGCAGTTAGGACATTTAACTGAAAGTTGGAAGGTTTGGCCAGATTGTCTTCTGGCCAGGGTGGGTAACCTATCCTCTGGACCATTATGCTCCAGCATGGCCTTTAAATAAAAACAGGGACAAGAAGTGGGCTGGCAGCAAAGCAAAGAAACGAGGCAGTAGATCATACGCATCATGACAGGTTGATCAGCAAGAGCAAATTGTGTGCTTGCTTCATCAATTAGCTGATAGGAATGAGTTGCCAATCAGTGCAAACCGTACCTTTCTCTTCAGTTGGCTTTGGTCCTTAAAGGTGTAGCTAGCCTCCTGGCTGCAGAACTTTATTGCTTAGGGGCTGGCGCTTCTGGCTGGTCAATACATAAACAAAACACCATAGATTTGGAGGAAAAAAACCCAAACTGTAAAACAAGTGTGCTAAAGCATCCAGTTCTCTGATGGACGGGATACTCTCCTTATATAAGTAGAACACTACTTATTCCATTACAAGTCCACAAATGGAGTTGAACCAAGGTCTGACTCCTTTGTTTTGTTAGGAAAAATCAAGCATATAGTAGCTAAGCTGTGAATGTCTTTTCTGCAAACCTAGGACCCACAGTGAGAATGCTTGCCACACCATTGCAGTAGTGAGGGAAGAGAAAGAATGCTGCATGATGACCAGACATGGAAATCAGATCACACTTCACAAACAGGTTTAAGAAACTTTAGGCATTTGTGTACAGAATGTAGTTCATTGTGTATTTTCGGAAAATGTCTTGTATTTCTTGCAATTTCTGATATTGAAATGATCTTTCTCTCCACCCAGATAGGGGTATGAGGCCAAATCCTAGCATGAGAGAGAATATACATATTTCAAACACTTTTCCATCTTTATATACATAAATACAGAGAGTTCTGTGAAAACTGGATTACAACATATTTTTAAAAATACATCAGAGCCATTTAAATGCAAATCCTTTCTCTGAATTGAAAAGACTGTAATTGAATCTTTATCCAATTTGCACACTTAGACTAAGCAGCTGAGCTAATAATCATCAAAAAATGTAAAATAAAAAATAGTAAATTATTTATTATGATACTTCCTCTGAGAGGAGTAGGTGAGCATGTGCTGATGACAGCTAGTTGGGATTAGCATTGTCTGGCAAATGTAAGGCTTTCAGGGATCCATGAATACTTGAATAAAAATTGTGATTTCTTGAGTTACTATGCCCAAATTATTTTCTCTCCTTTTTCTAACTATTGCTATAATTGAATCCATGGCAGGACTTCTTTGCTTTCCAACTAGCTGCATCAGGAGCAAAATATTGTCCGTGTATGATGTGATTATGGTCTTTCTGAGTTTATCCAGATTCTTTTTGCAGTCCTGGATGATGCTGGATTTGTTCCCAAGTCTGCTTTGTTAAACCTCCTATTAAGAAGAAAAATTGTCTGTAATTTTCGAGACAGCTTTTATGTTTCTGAACTACTTCAGCCTCTGTTTTTCTGCCTGTCTTCTATTGTACCAAGGTTGTTAGTTTTACTCAGTCTTTCTTCATCTGGCTGAAGCAAAGAATTTCCAGTCTCGTGCCCTGGATGCTGATAGCATCATCTCTTTTCTCCTTTGCAATCTGTCTTCCTTTTGCCTGGGATATCTACAACAGACACAACAACTTCACTGTTCCTTTAACCATGACAAACTCTTCAGAAAGAAGAGCCACAATGAAAGCTAGTTCGGTTTTATTGAGTCTTCTCTGTAATGATAGTATAGCTTTGCCTTTAGTAGTGTCTGTTGTTTCAAGTATCTTGCTGATTAGGTCTCTGTGAATACAGGTGCAAAATAATTCCATTGGCTTCAGGGATCCCAGCTTAGAGGCCTGTATTGGTGTCATTGAGTCAGTCTTTTCCTTCCCTATCCTTTATATTACATATTTTATTTCTTTGGTTCTCATTTTGTCCAACTTTTGGGCATTGGGAAGCCATATCTATAGCTGTAATGGTTGTTTGTCCTGCAGGACACTCTATGGTCTTAATCTGGAGCAACCCCAAACTTCAAGAGCTGCCAGCTAGGATTTTGCACCACACAAAGTGACATGTCAGAACTAGATCCATGTAAAAGATGCCGGGCTAGCCTGGGATTTCAAGTTTTGGTCCAAATTAATTAAATTGAAGTCACCGGAGGTATAAAATAATGAGTAGATTATGGCCCTGATCTGGACTCAGGAAGAATCTGGGAATTTGCTTTATTTGGATGTGATCCTTGAAATGAAGAATTCTGTAAGTCCTCTCCTATTTTAAAAGATGATTGCCTGCAGACTATAAGTACTATACTTGCTGTACTTTCTTTGGAAATCACCACTATTGCTCTAAGACAGAAGAAAAACAAGGCCAAGACTCAGACAATAATGTAATTGCTTGAAATGGTTTAAGTTACAAATCAGACTCTCATGGTACTGACAGAACAGACCTGCTTAAGCACAGGCGTGCTCAAATTTTACATGTGAATATGAAGCTTGAAGACTGTTTCTGATTAGTACAAGGACATAATGAGGATGTTAAGGAATTCCCAGGAATTTGGGAACTTCTTACTGATTGATTCTGTAAGTAGAAAAATATTTATTGATTCTAAAAGTATTTTTAAGATTCCAGTGTGATTCAGTAAAGAATGACACAGACTTTTAAGCTGCTTCTTATTGCTGAACTAGCAATAAGCGTCTGTGTTGCTTTGTTATGGAGAATAGATTCCTCAAATCAGAAGCATGGATTATGTCACTTAAATATTGACAAATATCATTAATTTACTAAAAAAAATAAAATTAATTAATTGGTATTACTGAGAAAATAGTTCACCAATGTTTAAATATATGTCTGGAAATTGTCTTTAAAAGTTTCTAGAAATTCTGCATCTCGTGAAGTGTCTCAATTTTGACAAGCTGTGTCCTGTAATCTTTTTCTACAAAAGAATTCCTCCGGCTTCAGAAATAAATCACAATTTCCTGGAAAAATCACGTATTTTGGAAGAGCCCAAAACTCATCATGATATCAGTACATTAGGACTGGAATTTTATGATCCTTTTCAGTTGCAGTGGGAGTTTACATTCTTTTAAAGTGATCATCACTGTAATATATATGGCTTGAGCCTTGTGTTGACTAAATCCATTCTGATTTAAAATATCCAGTTTTAATGTTGTCACAGTCAACCTATTTGAAGCAATGTATCTGTATTTAAACTGAGTTTGTGCCAGGATTGGGTTTTTTAAAAGATTTAAAAATACCAAGTTAAAGAATTATTTCTGCTGGAGTCTTTCTTCCGCTTCTGAGCAGAAGACTTTTGTATGGCATTTAACAGAGCTGGTGAAAATTCAGGACATGGCAATGACACCACGACCTGGCATTTTCACTGTCTGTGAAAGATGGTGGTTCCCAGCTTAGCACCATGAAACACACGTTGGGAGGTTTGGTCTATCCCCTGCCCCTCCATGGTGTCCCCTCACTGACCTCAGGGAAAAAAAATCAGATCTCCCTGACCACAGGAAGAAGCAAGACACATGGGGTATTGTCAACCCATAAAACACATATTTTGTCCTGCTCCAGGCTGAGTTATAAGGTGTGTGGCTGCTCAGGAGGGATACCCTGAACAGCCTCTATCACATGATTTGGTTTACATTTCCGCCTTCATGAACAAACAACCTAACCACATTCCTCAGTGGTTATGAGATTTGAAAGAGGTTCTTGTGTTATTTTTTAGACTCTGTAAGTGAGTCTTCCCTCCAAAATTCTCTTTGCACAGAGTAAAATGAAATTGTTACCTGTGCATCAGCATGGATTTTGGAACCTAAGAGGGAAGGTAGACAGAAATACCCGAAGGCACCTTATAGGATCAATCTTCTGATAGACCTTTCTTTCTGTAACTGGCCAGTTAACTAATTGTCATATTAATAAAAATATCTTTAAAATTCGTTTTATAAATGGTTTACTAAACTCTTGTTATTTTACATGATAAATTATTAAATAATGATGGCAAACCTTTGGTCTGGGAAAAAAAAACAACCCATGTAGGAAAATAATAGTCACTAGAGTTATGATTCTTTGGTGTGATGCATGTTTTCTGATAGTAGGCATTCTTCTTTTTTCTCTTTTTTTTTGTAAGCTGGAAGTTGGTTTGATTCCCCCATCTTAAACTTGCCTGTCTGCTACCTGAAGAAAGTTTGAAATTCTTCTTATCAGACCCTTCTAAAACGTCCCAACTGATTCCACATACCAATGCTACTTAGAGGCACTGGCAGCTCTATTTAAAATCTGGTATGGTAAATGAAACCAGGAAACAAGCAAAGTTCAAAGCTCATCCTGTTCTAACACTAGCAGAATGAGATGATAGAAATCATGTTGTCTTGTAGCTCTTTTAATTGAAGATCCAGAAGAAAAATTACAAGATTTTTCAGGAAACTGGTCAAATTTAGTATAAAGCAAAGATGCCGACATTTGAAACAAAGCTCTTTTCCAATAAAGAGACTTTTCTGAATTTCTGTAATTTGCTAGTTTAATCAGAAGCCTTTATTTTTGTCTGAGTAACAAATTCCTTGTAAATTGTTATGTGATGTGATTTCTGTTCCCTGAATAATTATTATAAAATTATACCATTATGAGTATATTTTAACAAGGTATGTGGCCTTTAGATTCCTTTGTAATGGACAGACAGAAAATTACTTCTATTGTACTTCATGGGACAGTGGGATATTGGATACTGCTGAAGCCATACACAGAAAAGGCCTTGAACAAAATGATTAAGGAAAGGGCTCACAGTCATGACTTCAGTTTTGTGGTAATATCATTATATGTAGTAGTGAAGTAGCCTATAGATGACTGGTAAATCGTAAAATCCTTCATAATGATAAAAAACCATCAATGAATAATTCAAAGAAAAAAGGACAACAGCCTTTATTTGTTTTCTAAATCACATTCTGGCCTCTTTTCCAAGTAATGAAACAACAATTTGATTCTAGTCATTAGCTCAAGGCAAGAAATACAAAGATGTGCCATGTAATTGACAGATCACTACAGGATCCTTCTCTGATTTGCATACCCCTAAGCACAGTTGGAATTTTCATAACTGAAATTCTGGAAAACATACTGTGGACTCTATGTTCAATGCTCATGAGAGCATGATTTTAAGAAATAGGAAAACCTATCAGTAGTACACAGATACAGGTCATTCCTCACACACCTTCCCGAAATGAACACTACATGTACACATGTAGGCACATACAGGCACAGTACATACTGGCAACAAGGCTTCTTGTATGATGGTTCCTTATACCCCTGATGTGCATATGAAAATGGAAGGCCAGACTTCAACACTAAACTGGATAGCTCCTTAAACCAAAATATACGTCTTTTAAAAGGCCATCGTTTCTTCATTACACTTCATTTTCTTCCATCTTCATGTGGCTTAATTTGTGGAGATATGGAAATGCAACTGTTACTCATGCCTGAACCAGTGTATCTGATATGGCAGGTTGCACAAGTCTTGCACAAGCACAATTTTGCTGTTTATTTAAGGCCAATTCACTGAGCTCTCTTTGCATCCACCTTCCTATTTTTTACTTAAACAGTGAAACCTCTTAGAACAGTATCTTTATTGCATGGAAGGGAGTTAAAATGGTGATACCTACACTCAGCATTCAAATTATTTTGCTCTATCCTATGAAATGGAATTATTTTCTTTCTTTTTTGACACCTGGAATGCTACACTAAGCTCAGAGATGAAAAATGGGATTTCTGTTCTCTTCAAGTTGTTGCAAAAGTATGTGTTAAATGAATCTAAAATACAGCATGGACAGAATTTCCAGTTTATTGTGATAGTTTATACGTGTTTGTGAAAGCCCAAGAACAGTTAACATCAGTTCCTCCAAAAATGAAGGAAATTTCTGCTAAAAGGTGTTGTCATCAAAACACAGTTTGTTGAAACACAATTGCAGTAAGAATGTATCTACAAGTATATCTCACATTCTTATGGATCACTTAGTTTAAAGGACAGAAAAAGACACCTGAATAGAAAATGCCATCTTTCCCAGTGATAATGTTCATTTTAACACATCTCAGCTACTCTGCATGTGTGAAAAGTTGTCCTGAAAGTACATATTTTGCCAAACCCATTTTCTGCAGAGATCACTTTTGTAAGGCTTCTAAATTTAAATTAATATATAAGAGGAATTAGATACCAAATTTTTTCCAACATTGTTTGAACAAAGCCTAAGAAGATCCCAGACAATCACGACACATACTAAGTGCAGAACAGAGAGAGCAAAAGGGTCAGAGAAAAACTGAAGTAAAAAAGTAGACTATTGTATGACTGGTTATGAGTACAAGAGACCAGCAATAGAAAGTGAATTAATTAATTAATTGGCGGAGCTTTCCTTAGTCATCTGTATTGTTTTTTTCTCAGCATCTGAGTACGTGTTTCTTCACCATTTATGTTGGAGGTCATCACATTTTTCAGCTCCTGGACAGGCAGGCTCATCAAAGTCTTCAATGTTTGACACGTTCCTTCCAAACACAGGCAGGAGAATAGGGACACATTATACAAATAGCCAATATTATTTCTCAATGGATTGTGTCTTTTATGGCAAAACTGGCTCATCTTCTGGAAGAGAAGCAGAGGGGGCAGCACATTCACACATGTTCCAGTTGCTGGAGCAGTATCACCTTTCTCAGGAAGCAAGAAAGTAAGAGAAGGACATTGAATTTTAGAAAAATTTCACGTACCTATGGATTTTCCCTGCATATTTGAAAGCAATTAAGACTGTATTTTTGAGGAAGTCACAGCTTTTTTGTCTAACATTCTTTAGCAGAGTAGCTTAGTCTTATAGTTACACCATAAATGAGGCAGAATTTTGTATATTCCTGCGCTCATTAAACACAAATGAGTCTCAAGGGTTAAGTGGATGACTTGAAACTCCATACAGACTTTTTATGTACCCAATATTTTAATCAATAACCGAGCATAAGGTATTGTTCAAATTTTTTGAAACTCCTTTGTATAGTTACCATATATTTATAATTATTTCATTTGAATGTAAGTTCTTACTGTAAATGGTATTACAGTTTTGCACTATATTTACATACAGTTTCAGACTTTTTATAAATAATTTCCTAAGTTTTAATACTTTTAGCTTTTGCATTTGTAAGGAAAACTTTTTATGATTAAATAAAGTAAACTGTGCTTAGCGCTGTATTTTTTTTTCATCAAATAATATCATTTTATAGATTAAAGCGTTCTACATCTCATATCCAAATTTATAGGCATATGGTATCTGTGTGGCTTTTTCACAGACTATTTTTTCAAGGTTTCCTGACAACAGTGACTTTGAGAATTTTGAAAATAAGATGACTGTTATGACTGCTGTTATCTGATGTAGTTTATCTTTAGTAATGGGTTAATCAAAACACGAACTGTTGTATGCGCCTGGTCTCTGACCACAATAAGAACTCAGAGATACCAGGGCTACAGAAACTACAAATAGCTACATATTTAGAAGAAGACTAGGAAGGAATTAACTTGAGAAACAGTATTATCAGTCGCATGTATGGGCATCATTATGCAAGCAGGTTTGCTATTCTTGAGAAGTAACTTTTCTCTGGTTACTGTTGCACTTCTTTACTTTTTTGTGACTTGCCAGCAATAAGTCATCCTAAATAATGGTAGTGTCAAATATAAAGATAAGTAATTGTCACTCTTGTAGGAGCAACAATCATGCTATTTCTGCAAGACAGAGGAGTACTTAAACCTTACTATTTCCTTACATAGGATGTAAGAAAGCCAGTTTTGAAATAGAAATTAAAAAAAGACTGGAAGAAACTCCTAAAATTTTCTAGATCTCTCATTGTTTGTCTTTGAAGTTTTTTTGTGCCTAGAGTTTCAGTTCTGCAAGCACCAAGAAGTGCTCTCTACTATTTCTGACTCGAATTCTGGTGGAATAAAAAAAAAAACAAACCACCCCTAGATAAAGCAGCACATACATTTGCCATGCATTATGTTTGCCCTGCCCACACACAGCATAAATCAATAGAGTTAAGAAGCTGCAAAGATCTAATCACAGCTGCCTTATTTTCAATAAGAGTTAGTAGGAGAGGAATGTGGTTCTCCTCCTTTTCCTTGTTTACTGTTTAGAATACTTCTTCAAGGAAGAGAGCCTGGATTTAGTGTCTTGTGCAACCTGATAACTTGAAAACAAACACAGCAGCAAGATGTTACCAGGCTGTAAGCATGAAGGGGGTTGGGCAAGTAGGAGATTCTCTCCACTTGCTTGGTGGAGATGCTTCCTATTACGATACTAATTGGACACAACAGAGAAAGTGACTGCCACTTAAAAAATTACATGTCCTGAGCTAAAATTCCTTTTCTATCCATGGATTATCAGGTTTACATGAAACATTTATTGGACAAAAATATAGTAGAAATGAGGGAGCGAGGGGGTGGGGGACTAACCAGATGCAATCCTACACATAGGAGCTGAAGTATCTTCCTGGGAATCTGATGTCATGCTCATGTTTGGGCTATACTCCCTGGGCCTACAATTTCTATAGAACAGTCCTAGGTGTTCTTTGTTTGTACATGGGTTATCATTTCCCTATGGGGATCCTATCACTTTGCATTACCAAATCAATTTCATACAACCTCCAGAGCCTTGGTTATTGATATTAGCTAGGTCAGCTCTAGTCTAGGTGTGCGATACTCAATTTTACTTTTGTAGACTGTTCAGGGAGCAGTCACAAAGCAGTTGCAGTTTAACTGGCACAGCTTGCAATGAATTCCTAATCTTTTTATTACCTATTCTTTCTGGGCACAAGATGGAACTGTACAGAAACATGATACGCACGTTAGACATAGAGTTAAATGATCCAATCAAGATATGCAAAAAGCCATCATTGTAGTTTTCATCCTTGTGGTTACTGATTGGGCTTTTACAATCAAAGCATTTTTTCCTGAGCTAAGAGAAATGGATGACAGTGAGCTGTTGGCACCAGTGTGTGCTGGTGACTGTGCACCCATTCAGCAGTCATGTTGTGTTCTGAATTTAATCAGTTCCTGTGGATTCTGCAGTACCACTGGTCTCTGGAGTGTATCACTTGTTGGGAGACTTTCTCATGACAGTTGTAGTTTTCAGTTCTTACACCTGCTGTTTTCTGGTAACTATTTCTCCATCTACACCCTACACAAACTCACACAGAACAATTTTGTGGTATAGTGATGATAATTTTTGCAAGATCTTGTGCTAGAACAGTGAGCATGAAGGGATGCTCACATCTTTTTTGTAATCTTCCTTCCCACTCCTTTAACTTCCTTTTTCCTACAGTACCAGATATAAATTTTTTTTCTGTATTTTTCCTGTACAAGTAGGATTCATTCACACAATCCTAATGTAATTACAAAAGAAAAACAGAAGTAAAGCATTAGCAATAATCAATCACTAGCACTGAAGGAATAAAATATACAAACATTGTGAGGAGCAGTAGAAAGTTGATTATTGACAGCTTTTCATCCCTAGGAGCACTGTCTGAAATCACTTTCTTAAGCTAGAACTGAGTTATTTTCCATCTCACTCTTTCGGAATCTTTCTTTGATACCTAGGGAAAAAATCCTAAAGAACAGATGTGCACTCATGCTCTAGAGTAAAACTTTTCAATCCAGAGTAATT
>NW_009259718.1:4345850-4369978 GCF_000687185.1 Egretta garzetta | reverse complement strand
GCCTGTGGAGTTTACCTGGGGAAAACCTTCCTCTAGTTTCTGAAATGTACTTCAAAATTACTTCTGAGAAGTAATTTCCTGTTGTCCTTAACACATCCTGAATGTTTAGTTGAATCATGCAGAAACCTAGTCACTGCAACTGTGTTAACAACGCTACTCTCTTCAGGCCAGATGCTCCTTTAATGTGATTTTAGCTGTCACCCTAAAGAGGTTCTATTATGGACTGTGACTTTTAACAAAAGTCATAAAACATTACTTTGATAATTAATACCACAGAACTCCAATGACACACAACCTTGAAAAACAATTGTTCTTAATTTTTCCATTTGTGTTCATTGGCTTTATTTCTGTTTCAAAATTGTTAACACCCTTATCTATCATTGTCAATTAACCCAGGTCACAGCATGTTTTAAGGGCAACTTGGAACCATGTTTCTTTCTTTCCCCAGTGAATTTCTGTGTCTCACTTTCTCCATGTATGAGCTGTAAAGCCAGCATAGACTCCAGCACTACAGGAGGTAGTGGTCTCCTTCCCCAACCCTACAGAAGGCTGTTGCAAATCAATATGAACATGCAAGATGTTTGACCCAATCTCCAGCATAGCCACCATCAGCAGCCCCATGTGCATGTCTATACTGTTTTTCTCTGTACGTTTGGGGAGGGGGGCAACAGAAAGATGTGCATGAAGTTTCTGGTAAAATTAAGGCCTTGGGTTCATAACTATAAGAACTTACAGGAGGTTCATGGTTTCCCATTCAAAGATCCTGCCACATGATCCACACAGCTCACCAAAAATGGAGGTTATGGGCTGCACATAGCAGTGCTGTCAACTCATCCATTCCCCAAACCAGAAGGACAAAAGTACATCCTGAGGAAGATTTCCTTTTATATCGTATTCAAGACTGCTGGCAGCTATATTCAGCAATACAGCTGTCTGGCAAGCTTCTTCAAGAGATTTCGGGTGTTTTATGAGTATTTCCTGGTGTTTTCTGGCATGTATATACCGTAGCAGCATGCGGGTACCTAAAGGTCTGAGTGTTTTGAGGCACAGCTCTCTCCACAACGGCCTTCAGGAGACACAGAAAAGGTGTCCAGGACCACCAGCCAGCTGGCAATGGTTCTGTGCACTTGTTGGCCTGTAATGAGGTTCACATTCATGTGGAAATGCTTCTGTATACTGAACCAACCTCTGAATATTCAAATGTGAGATGCCAAGGTCCCCTTTCAGCACGCTCCTTCACGTGCCTTTGAACAACTTTAGGGATTTGATCATGTTTCCTGGCTTAGCCACCCTCAATGGCTTTGGGGTGGCAGAAGTGAGGGATCTGGAACCCCTGTTGTCAAGTGCTGTCTGGAATTTTCCAACATTTGGGGGTATGTTATGCCACAGCCTGGTGCTTTTGGGTACTGCTAGCTCTTCCACCATACCCAAGTAGTTCAGGAAGAGAGTCCAACACCACTGGCTACCTCATGCTTACTGGCTTTTTGGAGAACAGCCATCCCTGGACCAGTGTCCTTATTCCTTCAGAAGGAAGTTTGCATCCATGAGGTGCCACCCCTTCCCTGGCATTTTCAGGCACAGCTGATTCCACTGCATCCCCAGGAGGTCCACAGTAGTGTTTTGGTTTCAGAAGATGGCTGACAAGAATTTTTGTGCTTTTGCTGATTTTCTTACAGTTAGGTATGTTTTCTAGGCTAATTTGGCATTTTTTAGTCTGGCACACAGATGCAGGTTGTCGTGGTTTCTTTCCCCCTTTAATTCTCTCTGCCTCTTTATGGAGGGTCATAAGTCAAATCTGAGATCTACTGAAGGAGTGATTGTTTCTTTCAAGTATTTGGTGACATGTTCCCTAACAATAACATTCTAGAAGTTCAAGAGTGTTTTCTCATTCAGAGTTTCCATACTGTAAGCAGTAAAGCTCAGAACTACTTTTTTAACCTTTTTAAGGATCAAGATTCCTGAGACACAACTAGGTTCATAGGATATGTATAGTTCAGATTAATAAGTAAAAATCTGTTAAGGATATCTGGCTAGTGTCTATACAAATACACAGAAAGCAATCAGAAGAATGCTGACAAATCAAGAACTCAGCCAAGCTAATCTCACTGAATCAGCTACTCCTAAAACCATTGAAGATTATTAATTTAGTAATTGCCCCTGTTGTAAAGCACTCAATGGTGATTCAATTCTCTTTGGAATGCAATGCAAACGAAGGCAGACTACTGCATAAAGGAGTACAGAAGTTAAAATGGGGAGCTTGGAGGAAGAGGAGAATTTGGGGATTAAACAATTGAATTTGGGGAATGTAGAAGATGAATTATGGGATGTCTACAGGGAATGGGAAGGATCATGTTATGGAGAAAAATGGAGAAATGGGGGAAAGGAAGTATAAAAGATGCCATTGCATGTAAGCAGTAAACTTGTCTGGCCAGCCCCTGCACCTGATCACTATAGACTGTCCTGCCTTCTTATTAAATTCTAACTGCTTTCATGTGAGTATGCTCTCTGCTTCTTCTGTGTGTGCGATCTGCCAGCAAACTTCAAGCTGGTAAGTAAAGTGAGAAGTTTAAGAGCTAGGTACTGGAGAATCTGAGGGTCCAGAGGCCAGCTATCAGAGAGACCTGATCCACTGTTTTTTATCTGTGCCTTCAAATTCAGGGATGAAAGGTTTAAATATTTAGAGAAAAAGTTCATAAAACTTATCTTACAAAAAGGGACAAACACAGACATGCACACATCACCTCCTTCCTGTTGAAACGTGGAAGAAACATTCTGATATTCAGAATTGAGATCCTGGCATTTAATTAAAAACTAGAGGTGACCTCACAATTCTCCGAAGCAAAGGTCATAGCATAATGCACCATCATTAATGCAACTTTTCAGAAGCCATTGGATCAATTGTTCTGTCATTGCATACTCACCATGAAATCCTAAACAGTTACCTTAAGTTAATTTTACCATACATGGCTTGAATAAAAGGTAATTTCATGACTACTTAGAATTAATAAATACTGGAGGGGAAAAAAGTAACAGAGGATCATATTAAAAAAATTTTTTTTTCAAGGAAAAATGGTAGGGGAAGAAATAATAGCCATAAAGAGAAACCACCAAAGTTTCCATGTATAAATTAAAATGTCTCAGAGAAAGTGCACCAAAAACATCTGCCTTAGACCACATCTGAAAGAAGAAGTCACTAAAACTTTACTTTCAATTTGTTTAACTCTTGTGGATAGAGACATTCAATGGATCATAAGTTCAAAATATAGTTTATTCTGAAACTGAATGACATTTTAACTTTTCTTACAATATAAATCATATTGGCTTGCACTTGAGTCCTCCCTAAAACCAAATATTGTCAAATATATATGTATATTTCTTTACCGTACAGTTTCCTCGAGTCATACTTTTGTTGGAAAATTTCTGATTGCCACATGTCCAAAATCATTTGGGCCCACATTAGAGTAACAAAATGTATGACTGGCTTTTGGAAGTTTTTGAATAATAATTTCATAAAGATTCACAAAGATAAATAACACTCCAGATTACTTCACTTCAGATATTTGTTTAAACCATTGTCAGTTTGAGATACAGAGATTAATCCTTCTCAAAGCTCAGGTTTAACTTAACCACAGGATACATATCATTTCTCTGAAACTCAAAATCCCTCTAGCAAAGCCTGAGTAGAGAAGAAAGCAGTTTCCTTCCTAACTGCTTGTTTTCCTTCAGACGCCCCCATCTTTACCTTAGCATTAAGTGTACTAGCTTCATCTCTTAGTTCCATCTATGTTTTATTTCAAGATAACAGCAGTTCAAAGACACATATACTTATATAGCCCCGAAACAAGTTTTGAAGCAACCTGTATTAACTTTGGACCACAAGGCATGTGTTTGTGTGTGTGTCTGTGTTTATCTTCCTCACCCACTTTTATAGATATATGGAACTGAAGGTCTTAAGACCTGGAGGAGGCTTTTCTGAAATGTGTACAGCTTTCTGTACATAAGGATTCATATTCTGATTAAATCCATTTAATAGCACTGTAGGACAAATATTTCAGAATTTGCTTTTACCTCTAAGCCTAGTGCTTTCAAAGCTTACCAAAAAGCCCTTACTGATGGCACCGTCTGGTAAGCAAATAGTGTACAGAAGCTCTTCCTCAATGCTGCAGAGCAGCAGCTGCCGCAGTGTTGGGGCAGTAGCTCCCTCACCTGCCTACCTTTAGCATGCCAGAGAGGCGGGCAGGGATAAACAGCCAAGAGGCAGCAAAAGCAGCTGCAGGATGACAGTCACCAGAATGTTGGGGGGTGTGGAGACCGACAAATTACAGAGAAAGATTTGCTATGCTTTGCCAATTTTAATTGGAAAACTGTGTGCCCCTGCAGTCAAAAGTATGGAAAACAGAGCACTGCAGGGATACAGTTCCTGTCATTCAAGAGGAAACACTATGTTAGCATGTAGTAGGGGGAATTCAAGCAATCAGGCAAGAGCTGTTTGCCTCTTAGTTATGTCGAAGTGAGTGACATATTTTAAAATTTTAAGTTTTAATGTGCAGAAACCATAAAGTATAAATTTCACATAGATCCAAGAGAACTGGGTCCAAAGGGATTGGAGGTAAAGATTACTGCTCCAAGATGAGATAGGAGAGTGTCTTGTGGGACACATGCTGGCTTATGGATCAGCTCAGGTGCTGCATTTCTATCATAAAAGCTCCTATTTGGTGAATCTGCATGAATGAGAAGTGCCTATGTGTGTGAATGGAAAAACAGTAACCAGAAATCAGATCAAGGAAAGGACAGGTACGTGCTGAGAGGCAGCGTGTAAAAGTCTCCCAAGAATACAGAAAAACTCAGAACATCAAGAATCTCAAGTCTGTCAGGGCCACCAGCACACAATGATATCAACAGTAGGTTATAGAACTTAGACCACATCCTAGGGTGCAGTGACTTCTGTGTACCAAGATAACAGAATTATATACAAGCTTGCTGAAGAATGGGCCCTAAAGGACTTTTCTGAGCTCAGTTAGAAGCCCCTGGTGCAACAACCTGGGATGGGCCTCCCAGGTCTTGCTCTAAACAGGTAACGGTCAGTGCGTGTCTGAGTGTGAGGCAATAATTGAACATACTGTATGAATAGTTATCTGCTATTAATAATAACAGCTTGATTCTATTGACAGTTTAACTAGTAAAAGGTGATCTAATAAACACTGATTGTGATCTTTTTCTCCCCTGACTTGAACACCTATCAGGAAAATTTACAATTCTACTCATGAAACCGTTCCGTCCTTGCTTGACTCGAGGATTAGCACAGGCTCATCAGTGGTTATCTGAGTCCCACCTGTACCTCACTTGATCAATAAATATTACATTAATATCACTCATTCCCCCTTCACTGACCTGCCTCCCTACCACAGAGGAGAGTCCATTGTTAAGTACCAGGTGAAAATGCTATGTGGTCACTATGGAGTAAGGTCTTTATGTCTACTCTACAGCAATCTCTTCTTGCTCATATTCAGATTTACTTCTCTGGATAGTTCCAAGAAACAGAGGAGGTTATAGTTCTACCACACCTTGCACTAAGTATTTTCTCTGTTTTAAAATAATGATATGGTTCCTGTTCACTGATTACAGAATGACAAGTTCTAGGCATTTTTCTTCCTTTTCTGTAGTAATGTGTTTCATCCAGTCACCTTACCCACATCCTCAATTTATCTCCTTCCTCCTTGGTACTGTTGATGCATCCTAACTTTGCACCACCAGCCCAGATTACTCTTCCCACTGTCTTTAGGGAACACCATGCTTATTTCAGTAGACTTTCTTGACCATTTTGTCTTCAAAATAGTACTTTTGTTCTATATGGAATAGTAACAGGTCTGCTTTTAAAAATATTTCTCCAGAAGAACAACCTGAGAGATAACACAAAGGGCTGTTGGCATCACAAGGGTGTCTTCTTCATGAGAAAAAGAAGAAAAAACCCCAGAGTCTCATAACACAAAAGATTTTGAGTTCAACTCAAAAACTCAAGTCCGAAAATCCGTAGTGGAACAAAATTTTGATAGGATTAATGTTGCAGCAGAACTGGGGTATGACATGACCCGGAAAACAGAGGTAAAACCTGAAATTAGGAATAGACAAAAAGTATAATTCAGACAATTACAAGGAAAAAAAGGTAAGGAACTTTAAGGAAAAGGGGGAAATATAGCTCACTGTAGAAAGAGGGACTACTAAAGATTCAAAGGATTCTCTCTAACAGAGAGAATAGAGAGCATCCTGAATATTTAAAGCATGTCTTCCACCTCTGCTATACATACACGCAAAAATAACAGACATCATATTAAATCCAGCATAGCTTTCTGTATCCCTAATTCAAATAAAACCTATTTTCTGAACAGAAAGGGAGTTTTGGAAGAACTAGGAAAAAGTACATTTAAAGACCTGTCATAAACTACTTCTAAGAAAGGAAGGAAGTAAATGAGTTTCACTATTTGTTTAAGAAAGCAAACATAAGATGGAACTTGCCTTTCAAAAGTCTCTTTACCATCAAGAAAAGAAAAAAATCACAACACAAAAGAAAAGTTAAAGAAAGAAATATTCCAGTTCTGAGAAACTGAAAGACTTGTTCTCTAGACCCTTCACCAGCTCGGTTGCTCTTCTTTGGAAGAGCACCAAAATGTCCTTCTTGCACTGGGGGGCCCAAAACTGAACACAGTATTTGAGGTGCAGCCTCACCAGTGCTGAGTACAGGGCAACATTCACTTCCCTAGTGCTGCTGCCCACACTATTTCTGATACGAGCCAAGATGCTCTTGGCCTTCTTGGCCACCTGGGCACACTGATGGCTCCTATTTAGCTGGCTGTCAGTCAACACACCTAGGTCCTTTTCCAATGGGCAGCTTTCCAGCCACTCTTCCCCAAGCCTGTAGCGTTGTGGGGGGTTGTTGTGACCCAAGTGCAGGACCTTCTTGAATATCATACAATTGGCCTTGCCCCATTGATTCATCCTGTCCAGATTCCTTTGCAGAGCCTTCCTACCCTCAAGCAGATCGACACTCCTGCCCAACTTGGTGTCATCTACAAGCTTACTGAGGGTGCACTCGATCCCCTCATCCAGATGACTGATAAAGAGATGAAACAGAACTGGCCCCAGTACTGATCCCTGGGGAACACCACCTGTAACTGGCCACCAACTGGATTAACTCCATTCACCACAACTCTTTGGGCCCAGCCATCCAGCCAATTTTTTACCCAGCGAAGAGTACACCTATCCAAGCCATGGGGATCCAGTTTCTCCAGGAGAATGCTGTGGCAAATTGTCAAAGGCTTTACTAAAGTAAACGACATCCACAGCCTTTCCCGCACCCACTAAGCAGGTCACCTTGTCATAGAAGGAGGTCAGGTCAGTCAAGCAGGCCCTGCCTTTCATAAACCCACACTGACTGGGTCTGGTTCCCTGGTTGTCTTGTACATGCCATGTGATGGCACTCAAGATGATCTGCTCTATAAAACATAACATAATTTTACATGCAAGAAAATATGCATGTGTTAGTACAGGTAGTGTCCTAACCTTTGTCAACCTTCACAGATACATGAGAAGGGGGTCCTTTTGCTGTATTGCAGCAGTGGGTAGGACCTCCAAGGAAATCAATGTGCATCTGTCTTTCATACTGTCCTGTCTCTGCAGTGCTGGCGTACCACTCCTCTTGTCAGCCCCTGGGATTGCATTGGACCTTTCCATCAATCCCTGAACTGGTTTCACTTACTATTTCCTTCAGTAGACATCAGATTGGTTCTGATGAGGCTGCAGGTTGGCACAGGCAAAAAACATGGCAACCCCACCGCCTTTTCATCATGTCCCCACTTATCTTCTAGATACCATTGGCCTAAGCCATTGCCTGGAGGAGCAGCTTTTCTCTCACTCCACTGCAATCCACCAGATGTGTGAATCTCAGTGAGGCAGGTGACATGATTCCAGGTGCTGCAAGAGAGACCAGGCACTTCCCAGGGAGACAAAGCCTGTCTGTGCTCCCTTGTCACCACATGCTGCCATCCCTGTGCCTTGAGCCACCCTCAGGATATCCCTTTGGCTATAGCAAGGCTCACAAGACTGAAGTGCTCCTCTGCAGCAATAGTTAGGAAATTGGAAATGGCAGGCCTAGCAGCTCCCCTTTGCTTCTGAGAGAAAGTTGTTCTTCTGAATTTCTGCTCAGGCTGCCACTGGGTCTGCTGTGTGAAAGGTTCAGGAAGGTCTCATACTGACGTGCCTAGAGCTGATGCCTCAGAAATTATGGATGTCAACATCCCTAATTTAGCCTTCTTGAAAAGCCCTGAGGTAGAGTTTGAAGCAATTTGTGACAGGGGCTTCTTGTTATGCAGAGATCAAACCTGCCAGTGGTGAAGATGGAGACACCAAGCTTTTTGTGACCTGCAGATCTGCTGATGTCCTGGATCTCCTGCCCCACAGATTCCCTCTGTCTACCTGCTGGACAATAGTACCACCATCCTGTGTCAGTACAGCTGGGGTACCCATTCCCATTCATCCCCATCCCTCTAACTGATGACTTTCTCTACTTGACCTCTGTTTCTCAGAAGATGGTCTCTAACAAATGTTTTCTATATGCATGTCTGAAATCCTACAAAGGCTCCTTTGTAGTCCAGATGATCCAGCACAGAGCTTGCTAATGGGTCATCTTAGCCATCTCCACTATAACTGCTTCTTAAGAGATCTCCCACTAGACAGCTCTGTACTGCCAGGTCTTGAAAAATCTTTTAGAAAGAAAGTTTTTTACAGACTCCAAGGAATAACTTTTCTTGCTTACTTCCTACTCTATATACCTCATATTCGTGTACACGGGGAGGGATCCTCCATGCTGCCATGGGGATGGTCTCAAGAAGATCAGGGAGCTTTTCAGCTGCAGGAGAGAGAGATGGGAGGGACCCTGTGGGTACCCTACACTGAAATAAGCAAGCAAACTCAAGCACTTAATGTCTGCCTGTGGCTCAGGTGCTGGTTTGGGTTTACTTTGGTGCATTTCAAGGGAAATATGATATAGAGAGAATTAATCCCATGCAGTGTGGATGCAAGTCAGTCTGTGCCACTTGACACCAGACCCAGGAATTAGTCCCTGGCCAACTTTTACTTAGCACTGTAGACAATACTTGCGCTGACTGCTTAAAAAAAGAGGTGAGCCTCTAACCACATCCTTTGTTGTTTGCTCTAGGAGATGAAAACCCCAGTGTCTCCATGGTACTTGCTCTCTCTGGTGAGTCTGTGTGAAAACAGTCCCTACACACCTCTCAGCTGTGGGGTACAGCCACACAAGTTTTCCAACTACTCTCACTGCACAACCCATGGGTGGTACACATGCAGCCTGCTTCAAAGCCATGGTGCAAGAACATCCTTATGTGTGCCAGTCTGGAAATGCAAAGTTGCAGAACTGAGGAGCATCAGAAGACAAGAGAGAACCATCTCTTCTACCCTACTAATCTCTCACTATGCCTATGTTATAATCTGGAGATTTCCTTATGAAACAGTAGGCTATTTATTGGACTGCTCCCACCATGTGTGCCCATTTTGCAGGAAGGTAAGTATCTCCTGTATATGGACAGATCCTGAGAACAACAAAGCTTCACTCTGCTCCAACAAGATTGGAGCCTACCCTGTATCTACTATTCTTCTTCTTTTCTTGCAAGCTGGAAAACAGTAGACTCTGCCCACCTCTTAATTTTTGCTCATCCCAGTAAGGAAAACTGCATCAACACCAGATTTTTCTTGCAAAAGAACCAAGAAGTAATTCTTAGCCAGAAGGTATGCCTAGAGCTGACAACAGTAGCCCCTGGAAGAAAGCACTGCTGGAGAAGCAGTATGTCTTGAAGCACCTACTGGGCAAACAAAGAAACAGCTGTCAATCAGTATCCTCAGACTCCATTTCATTTCTGTGAAGAAATATACTTCATTCTGTGCTCAGAATGTATAGTAGGGAAGTCAGGCAATTGATACTAGTATGATGTTTCTCATGCAGCACAGGAAATTCTCTCTGCATCTTCTTCCTGTGTTCTTATGCAATCTAACTATTGGCCGCAAAATTTCAGTTTATTAGGGCTCATGTGAGGGTCTTCTACCTCTTTCAGATTCTAGACACCAACACCTATTACATCTTCCTGTCCGAGGGTGTGTGCTAAGCAGTGTCCCTGCAACTCCATATACAATAAGATTTTTAGTTACAGAGTTGTAAAGTTTGTTCTCAAGCACACAAGGCTGAGTGCTATCCCCAGCACATTCTATTGCATGCCTCCAGCATGGGAATACTCTGAAAAGGGGGGGATGAACCTCCAGAGGAATGAAACTGATGGTAGGGAATCTTTTTCAAACAGGTACTCAGTTTATGACAGATGAATGCAGCTTTAAAGAGAGATGCAAGATTCCTGCTCAGCATCCCTATTTCTAGGAGAGAAGAGACAGAATCCTTAGCCTGTGACTGGCTTATAAGCGGCCAGGGAAAGAAGTGAAGAAGGGAGATAGTTTGGCCAGGGGTGGGGTGGGGGTAGGTGGGTTACTTAGAGAGTGTTTCATCCATCTGAGGAAGGAGCAGAACTTCTGGATATGTAGACCAAGATGTTTGTGCTTAGTGGAGATGGTGCTGGTTTTTATTCTGCTATCTGAGCATAGATGGTGTCCCAGAATGCCCCTCGATCCAGACAAAGGACACTAACAGTTATGATGGGCTGTGAAATGGTAACCAATGGATTACTTTTCCATATAGGAACATTCTGTATCCAAGTCTACTGAGAAGATAACCTTAAGGTCCTTCACAAACATTGCTAGATGGATAAGGCTGGATGACAGATGTGATGTCAAGTTGCCATTGAACTTGTCCTTGAATAGATGTCTTCTCCTGGTCATTTGATTATAAACACATCCTGGTGTCACCAGACGTATTCAGGACTTGTTAAAGTCATCATGGGGACTGTGATTTTCAGGTAAGCCCTCAGGCCCACTAAGCAAAGGGAATCCATGCTGCCAGTCCCAACCCAAGTGAATATTGATCCTGATGACATCCCTGCATGCAACGGGAAAGAGAAGAAAAGGAGAGTACTAGCTGAGTATTCTGGAGTTCTAACAGGCACTGGCACATATCTGGTTACTTGGTCATAGTGCCCATGAAGGAGACTGTGGTCATCAGGAGCCTGCATGCTGAGAAATAGATCTTACTCTTAGACTTCCTGGAGTGTGTTTAAAATGTCAGTGAGAATTCTGTTGATGGCTACTAGTCAGCAAGGAAAAGAGTGCTAAGTGAAACCACTGAACCTTAGTACAGGAACAGACATTATAACGGATACCTTGTCTGTCCCTCAGTAACACATCTGTAGTGTTTTTTTCTTCACTTTGACCAGATTTCCAATGGAGTGGCAGTGACTTTCTGTTTTTCAGAGGTCTGTATTAGGGAGCAGAAGCAGGCTGCTCTGCAAGGGAAGATCAGCCAGGTACTGAAGCTGACAGCAAGGCAGGATCCACATGAGGCAGGATCCACACCAAGGGGTACAGTCCCATAGTACCCAAACAAAAAGAACAGAATTGGTCTGGTGACTGCAGCCACGTTAAGTCAGCAGTCCAGGAAATCCAAACAAGACCATACTAAGGTTGTAGGTCCAAGATCAAGCCATAAAATCAAGTCAGCAGATCAGAGTCATTATCAGCAAAATTCAAGCCAAGTTTGGCTGTCGTGTAGCTCTAGCAGAGAACACAGGCAAGTGTCTGAGCTCCTGAGCAGCTCCTGAGCAAAGAATGGGCAGCCTCTGGCCAGACTTTTCTCTGCTCTTCCTCATGCAGCTCTTTCCACAGCAGTTTAATACAAGGTTACACTGCTGCAAGGTTATACAGAACTTGAACTGGCAGTCAAAGTCTAGTAGAAGAGGTTGCAGAACTTGTTGATGTACTAAGGACCTAACAGCTTGGACATCACTGAACTTTGGATTCTGGATAAACAGCAGATAGATTCCATCAGACAAAAAGAGCGTGTGTGTTCATGTCATAAAAAGGACTGTGTGAATGGATAGCTCTCTGTAATTTGTTCCAGTTGCCGAGAATGAGTCAAGTAGCCACAGTCTGATCAACAGCAGCTTTTATTTCCCTAAATTCATCGTTCTGGAGGGAATGAGGCAGTGGGCAAAACTAGCAGCAATGGTAATACACAGCCTGAAACTAAAAGAAACTCAGCAGAGGAAACAGGAAGTCCTGTAATTCACATCCTAAGGAAAGTGATCTTTCAAGAGCTTCTGTCCATACAGGTCTCAAGTTTTGACCGAATAAGGAAACCCTGACCTTGCCTCAAAAACAGAGCGGGTGTCATTTTTTACTCACAGAACTACCACTAGTGATAAACACCACTTCTGTTGATTTTACAGTGAGAGTACAATCGCTCCCAAGGAGATGGATGACCTACAAGTTTAGGGATTTTCTTTGCCTTTTTCTTTTCCAAAGTGATTCATAAAATGACTGTTGTTCTGCACTTCCACATCGCTTTGTCAAGTGAGAAATAACCATTTTGCGTACCGCTCTGGCTGTACCACTGATGTTGGTCCCATAGTAAAACAAGACAATACTGATGATGACATCAGAAGCGCAATCATCCTTCATATATGGTCAGAGGCACAATTTTTGAATTTTATTGGAGGTTTTGGTTCTTTCAGATTTGAGATTAATCTGTTGATAATGTCTAAAAAGGTGAACAATATTTCTATTGGTTCCTTCATATAGTTCATGCTAGCATGTGAATCTATATATTTCCTCCTTTGTAGTCCTTTGTGAGACACAGAGAAGCCCATGCAGAGTTTAGTCTATGCAGTGCCTAACAGGGTGAAATGTCATCTGTCCGTGATCAGGATGGCGACTAAAGGACATCTTTCTACTCCGGTATTGTGGCTGCTTCTCCTCTCCATTCAGGTCTCCCTGGGTAAGTACATACTTCACTTCATGTAAGTCAGAGAGGTAGGAAAGGAATGTAAATTCAATATAAATAGATTGTTATTCCATCAACCTGTAAGGCAAAGTGTCAAGAAGGTGTTTAAATACATTTATGTCTTTTATTCAATCTCCTTGGTGATCCTGAGAGAAAGAAGGGTAAGCCATTTTTAATAGTTTTGTATTTTACTCAGACATCAGTGACTGGCCATTCTCATAAGAATTTGAGTCCGAGTTTAGTAAACAGCTACGCTGTAATGGAAACCAGCTGGGTATCCTTACTACTGTCTTGCCTCCCCTGTTGCGCTCTGTGTAGACAGAATTAATAACTCCAGGTCTTATTTTCAACATCGGTTCAAACGATATTGCTGCGCATGCTCTGTGTCTCCAGCAGAGCTTAGCTGGGTAACATACCGTCCCTTCAGTTGTTCCTGTATATCTGAAGCTTATCGCTATTTGTCTCTCTGCTCTTCTAGAGCTATGCGTACATGTTTGAAGCTGATGACAAGAGCCAGGTTTTGGAATACCCATTTTTGTCTCTGTACACGTGGAGGTGGCACTATGGCATTGTGACTGGTGGTCGCATCCCCATATGATGAGAACAAGGCTTCATGGTTGATACTTCGATGTAGCAGAGCCCTAGTCTTAAAGGTTCTCACCAGTAGTGTGGATGCAGTCACAGTTCAGGTGGACGGGAAGGAGGCACAGGCCTTTCTGTGCAAAGGAGTGTGAAGAACAATACTAAACATTTGCATTTAGGCATCCTGAGTGTCAGCTGAGCAGTTCTGTAGAAAGGAGAGTAAGTTTTCTGCCAACTTCTTTTTAGTCACAGGGAGCAGTAGTACCAGAGTGGCTCGCTGGCAGATGCAGGCAAGAGTAGCTTTACCTCAACACTGTCATCAGCACCCATCGTCTGCGCCTCCAGGCCAGCCAGCACTCCCCACGCTGCCGCAGCCCCCTGCTGGTCCCCAGGGAGGGTGGCACCGCACAGGCAGTGCGGGGGCATGGCCATCGGGGAGTCAGTGGGAAACCTGCGGCCCTGGGGACACGCGTGTGCTGAAAACCTCCACTCAGGGTCTGGGTACAGGGATGCACAGCTCATTCTCATCCCTGGCCTATGAGGGGAACCAGGTCTTCAGCTGAAGCAAGCGAAAACCTGATGCCTTCTTATCCAAGCAGAAACTCACTCTGTGACTAGTACCACTGAATTCAGTGAAGGCACTTGTGGGACATGCTATGGAGTGTGAGGAAATACAAGAGTGTGCCTGTAGGTATCATAAGACTGATCACAGCAAATGATAGTTTTGATTAGGGAATATTTAAGCCTGTTGATTGGGTTATGCCTACCTCTGCATCCAGCCTTGCATGCTATCATGTGTTGAAAATATCAGATGTTGGACTATTTAAAAATTCAAATGCAGAGTGGTCAATCAGTCAAGTGAGGAGCTGTTTGTTTTACTCCTGGATGTGGTTAATGGAAATAGGTTATCTGGTTCCTTTAAATAATATATTATGAATTTAACTTTTCTTAGAAGTTATTTCTCTTTTAAACATATATCTTTTTTAGCTGAGAAAACTCTTTTTTGAGCTATATTCTTCAAAAAAAAAGGGTTGTTCTCCAGAACATCTTTCAGAAGAATCTTAAAAGACATAGTACAGAAAGATTATACTCCTTCTGAGAAACATGTTGCAAGTACAAAGGGATTTCATAGTTATCAGAGGCTTGTGCTATGTATGCAAAGGACTTTCTTACTCAGAAAAATTGAGGATAGAGGACAGTTTGCAGACAAAAGTAGGTTTTGGAAGTTACTAGTTGTCAGTCACTTGAATAAACTCCCTTAAACTTCTTGAGTTTTCGAATCTAAATGATAGGCAGGAAATTGTGAGGCAGTCCAGCAGTGTTAGCAAAGAGGTAAAACCTTTGTGTATATATGAGGTGATCATGTGACAAAGGTATATTGTCTGTGTCTGATGAAGCAGGGAGGAATCAGGCTACAGGCCACATGGAGATGGAGGCAAAATTGCGTTTTAGTTGACTACTGCCAGCAGTTTATTCTGGAATAAGAAATGAAACAATGGTTTGTTACTGAAGGAAGTGGCTGCATTCACATCAGTTCATGAGTTAAGACTGACATACCTACAGGGAATAGTGAGAGGAATTAGATTTGTTTTCAAATGCAAAGAAAAATTATATATTCTTGTTCCACAATCCCAAAAGACAGCAAGCAGTGTGATATGTATGAACACCTCTCTCTTTTGAGGAAGAGAGGGAAGGTGGTATTTTCCACACCAGATTGTTCTGAAAACTCTTACTGGAAAACCCAAGGCTCTTAGTGTCACTTATCAAATATCATCACTGATAGGAGATGATCTCTGAGAGGTGTCTTTCTGGACTATTTGCAAGTTGTGCACAGCTGCACTGTTTTCTGTCTGCATCGCTGCCCAGTGCTGGGTCATAATGAGCAGTGCGGGTTTCTTTGGGGCACCTGGTCAGGTTCTGACACCTTTCTTGCTTCCACTGCAATCTTACTCACTAAGAATTGTGTCTGTCTTAGCTGACTGTGTCACCTTTGGAGAGGTGACTCCTGTGAGTTGTGAGCTGTAGAGTTGGTATGAGGGTACAGCAAGGGCCAGCTGCAGTAACATGTCTGGCAGGGCTGGGCAGCCCTGCAGCACCCAAGAGAGGCAAGCACGGCAGACCTAGGGGTGGCAGTTGGGTTCAACTCTTGTTTCCAACTTGCCTCAAATCATCAGGCAAGTTCATGGTGATGAGGCAGGTCCAAGGTCAAGCCGAGAAGTCAGTTTGTGTCTCAGAGTCCAGATCAACAGGGCCCATGGCCAGGCACAGCTGTGCCAGAGTTGAACACAGATGCACCTACAATGTAGCTCAGGCAGGAACAGAAGGCCCAGGCCTGTGCTTAAATGGAGGCGTGGACCTATGGGCAGAGTGTCTGGGTGGAGACCCCTGGTGGGGAAGGTCAAGGCCATTAAGGATTATTAGTGCACTCAAGACACTGACAATTGGATCAAACGTGTCCTATAGATGTTTACTTTAATTTTCCATTGTGTCTCAGGTTTTGAAACAGTGCTAATTTGGGACCAAAGTTTGGGCTTCTGATGTGTCTGTCCTGCAAACTTTCTCTAGCTATGTGATCAATCTGAATGATCCTCCATGCCCCAAAAGCTGCATCCAGCTCTGGGGTCCTCAGCAGGAGAGAGACATGGACCTGTTAGAGTGGATGAAGAGGAAGACCACAAAAATTATCAAGGGGCTGGAACACCTCTCCTATGAGGAAAGGCTGGGGTTTTTTGGCCTGGAGAAGAGAAGGCTCTGGGGAGACCTCCTTGTGGCCTTTCAATACTTAAAGGTGGCTTATAAGAAAGATGGAAAAAGACTTTTTACCACAGCCTGTAGTGACAGAACAAGTGGCATTTTTTACAATGAGGGTGGTGAAACACTGGAATGGGTTTCCCAGAGAACTTGTGGATGCCCCATGTCTGGAAATGTTCAAGGACAGGTTGGATGGGGCTTTGAGCAACCTGATCTGGTTAAAGATGTCCCTGCCCACGGCAGGAGGATTGGAACTTTAAGGTCCTTTCCAACGCAAACCATTCTGTGATTCTATGATTCTATGTTTTCCTGTCTGGCTGATCAGAATAAAAGTCTATCAGTGGGAAATATGCAAATACATACAATTTGCATTTCTCCAGACACTGAGCTGTTGTGTCAGCAGGCAGCTGAACACCACTTAGCTGCTTGCTCACTCCCCCTCCTTCAGTGGGATGGGGGAGAGAATCAGGAAAAAAAGATAAAACTCATGGGTTGAGATAAAGACAGTTTAATAAAACATTAGCAGGGAAAATAAAGCAATAATAATAATAATAATAATAATAATAATAATAATAATAGAAGAACATACAGATTATACAACACAAGTAATGCACAATGCAATTGCTCACCACCTGCTGACCAATGCCCAGTATGTCCCAAGCAGCGATCCCTCTCCCCCCTAGCTAACTCCCCCTGCTGAGCATGATGTTATATGACCTGGAATAGCCCTTTGGCCAGCTGGGGTCAGCTGTCCTGCACGTGCCCCGTCCCAGCTTCTTGTGCACCTGGCAGAGCAGGGGAAGCTGAAAAAGTCCTTGACTAGTCTAAGCACTACTTAGCAACAACTAAAAACATCAGTGTGTTATCAACATTCTTCTAGTACTAAATCCAAAGCACAGCACTATACTAGCTTCTGTGAAGAAAATTAACTCTATCCCAGCCGAAACCAGGACATTATCCACCCCTTACTCTATACCATTTACGTCATGCTTAGGTCCTACCCTTACAATACATTTCAATTAATCACCACCAATTTCCCATTTTTTGATACGTACACACAGATATTATTCCCTTAGTCTACGGACCATCCCTCTAAAATTTCCATTGGGTTCATTTAGTCCACGGGATTGGGCTCCATCTGTCGTAACAGTCTTTCAGGGCAGGAGAGGTGGGGTCTGGTGTTGGGTTGTTGCATGCTGAAGTCAGTCCTGGTTCCATCCGCTGCACTTCCTCAGTTTCTTCAAAATTCATTCTTCTTTATCTGGGCAATTCTTACTACTATACCATTGATAGGATATATAGCAATAGTAAAAATTATGACATACTGTATTATACAGCAATTAACATTATACAGTTCAGTTCATTGGCTATTTTCACCCAAAATCAAATCCCTTTGAGGTACACATCAGACTTCCCCATCTTTCCGCATCACCCACCAAGCACACCCAGGTCCTTGAGCAAAAGCAATCCCATGAATGGGTTTGCCTTTGCCCAAGACAGGAGTAACCCGGACTGTCTTCTCCAGCATGTTTTTTACATGCACTACAGGGATTTTATCCCCTTCTACAGTGCAGAAGAGGTTTGATTCGGCAGGGCCAGCTCCGTTGGCAGATCCTCTAGTGCTGACTAGCCAGATGGCTTTTGCTAAATGTCTATCCCAATGTTTGAATGTTCCACCACCCATTGCTTTCAGTGTAGTTTTTAACAGTCCATTGTATCTTTCAATTTTGCCAGAGGCTGGTGCATGATAGAGGATGTGTTATACCCACTCAATGCCATGCTCTTTGGCCCAGGTGTCTATGAGGTTGTTTCGGAAATGAGTCCTGTTGTCTGACTCTGTTCTTTCTGGGGTGCCATGTCACCATAGGACTTGCTTTTCAAGGCCCAGGATAGTGTTCCAGGTGGTGGCATGGGGCACAGGGTATGTTTCCAGCCATCCAGTGGTTGCTTCCACCATGGTGAGCACACAGTGCTTGCCTTGGCAGCTTTGTGGGAGTGTGATATAATCAATCTGCCAGGCCTCCCCATATTTATATTTCAGCCACCGTCCCCCATGCCAAAGAGGCTTTAACCACTTGGCTTCTTTGATTGCAGCACGTTTCACATTCATGGATAATCTGTGCAATACTGACCATTGTCCCGATCCAATGTCGGGGAGATTTTGATACAATCCCAAGGACGAGACTAAGACACTAAATCCAGTCAAATGTCATACAACCTTTCAACTTTATTTTTGACATGGAGGGAGGAGGGAACCACGTGAGGAGGTAACAGAGGAGGTGAATGGGGAAAGGCAAAGGGGAAGAACCGAGAAAAAAGGAGGGAAAAAAGGGGGATGAGAGAAGGGAGTGGGTTTACGTCAGGGAGGACGGGGTGAACGAGAGAGAGAGAGAAAGAGGGGACTAGCTACCACCGCCCCAGGTCCAGCCATCACTAAGACATATCCTCTTTGAGTTGCCGGAACTCCTGGGACAGTTTCTCCACAACCAAGGGAGGAAGAGATACTCTCTTTGTATTCCCAGAGTAGGCTAGCCACTTCATCCACCATTGGTCCCTCATCTTTTCAGTTCAGTATTGCCAACCCTATGATGCTCATGTGCTCCATACCACCTTCCACCACATGGGTCGGGTTCGTCAGACTCCACCTGGATCTTTGGGTAACTGCTCATTGTTCAGGTCACTATAAATCACCTCCAGGGTGGCTAATTCTTTCAGGTACTGGATACCTCTCTCCATGGTGTTCCATTTGCCTGGGCAACATATGACATCTTCCTTGAAGGGATATCTTTCCTTCATGCTTGACAGTAGTCACCTCCAGAGGCTGAGGACTTGTGCCCCATTTCCAATCACTTTGTCAATGCCCCCTTCCCTAGAAAGGGATCCCAGATGCTTGTCTTCCTTACCCTCGAGTGCCAGGCTGTTGGCCCCATTATCCCAGCATCAGAGCAGCCAGGTGACAATGTGCTCACCTGGACAACGGCTGAAATATTTTTGCATATCTCACAGCTCACTCAAGGTTAGGGATTGGGTGGTTTCCATCTCATTTATGAGCTCTTCCTCCTCTTCTTCTTGTGATGGCCCAGCTCTTTCATTCTCCATTTCTAAACAAGCTGACTTTCACTTCCAGGATTTCTTCTTGTATATAGGGGCGACTGATACTGGCATGGGTTGGTTCCCTGGTTCAGCTACAGTGCCTGTGGCCGGGGTTGGAGTAGCAACAGTGGCTGTGGCCTTGTCATCAAATGCAGAGACTTTCTCTTCCCTTTGAATGTATTGAATAACATTGAACAGGACTTGGTAAGCATGGGCCAGGCCCCAGCACACTGCAGTGATTTGTGTCTCCCTAGAATTGCCAGGGTGACAGCATACTTTTTCCAAATATTCTATTAATTTTTCAGGAATCTTCACTTGTTCAGGGGTGAACTTCCAAAACACTGGAGGTGCCTACCATCCTCGGCATTTGCCCATACTACCCCAAACAACCTGCCACTCATAACTAACCAGCCCTGGGGCAGATCTCTGGATGGTATTCTTAAATTGCTTACTAACCATGGAGAAAACTGAAACAACATTTCAAATAAATACCAATAGATATATCTTAACTATCCAAGGATGTTGACAATACTGAAAAATTGTAATGAAGGAGGAAACATCATAAAAGAAGGTAGCAAAGGTGCCATTCTGTATTTCCTCCACTACAAACTTCTCAGAAGCAGATGTATAATTGCTAATTTTCTCCACGAGGTGGTACCCAAAGTACAGCAAAGACTTCGGTATGAAACCCAAATACCAGATAAGGCTCAAGGTCAGTGTTCTAATAGCAAGTCTCCCAAGCAAAACATCACTAATCACTGCAGAGCACAGGAAACTGCAAAAACCAACACCAACTTTTAACATGTACAGCAAAGAAAGGAGGGTGGTGCAGATCGGATAAACTAAAATCAAGAATGCATGAATCAATATCATGATCTGCAACTGTTAACAGATACGAATTCCTTAATAAGCTCTGGTTACTCTGTTGTTATCTCAAGCCCTCTGAGCCTCACGTTGAGCACCAAAAAGGTGTTTCAACCTGACAGGCAGCTGAACAACAGTCGCTTGCTCACACCCCCCCTAGTGGGATGGGGGAGAGAATCAGGAAAAAAAGGTTAAAACTCGTGGGTTGAGATAAAGACAGTTTAATAAAACAGTAGAAGGAAAAAAGTAGTAGTGATAATAATAATAATACAATATATAGGTTATACAAAACAAGTGATACTCAATGCAATTGCTCACCACCTGCTGACCAATGCCCAGCCTGTCCCAAGCAGCGATCCCTCTCCCCCTGGCTAATTTCCCCCCACCGAGCATGATGCTAGATAGTATGGAATAGCCCTTTGGTCAGTTTGGGTCCCTCTCAGCTTCTTGTGCATCTGGCAGAGCAGGGGAAGCTGAAAAAGTCCTTGACCAGTCTAGGTACTACTTAGCAACAACTAAAACATCAGGTTTTATCAACATTCTTCTAGCACTAAATCCAAAACACAGCACTATGCTAGCAGCTAGGAAGAAAATTAACTCTGTCCCAGCTGAAACCAGGACATCAGCCCATCCAGTACCTGGTCCTGGATCCTCAGGCTCTGTAATTGCCTCATGCACTGACAGACGTGCAAATGTGTCTTTGAGTTGGCCCCTAACCTTACCATCTCTCCAGTCGTTGGCCTCTGGTCCCTCTGGTAGCCAACTTCTCCAGTTGCCTCTCTCACAAAGACACATATACATACTTGGCTCCCAGGCCAATTAACTTACTCATTGGCTAGTCCAGCTTGACCTTCACTAGCAATCACACACTGACCTGTGGTACTGTGACTCACTCCAGTTGCTGGGACCTGTTGTGGTTTAACACCAGCAGGCAGCTAAGCACCACACAGCTGCTCCTTCACTCTCCCCTGGCGGGATGGGTGTCACAATGTACTCTGTGAATTAAACTTTATTTTATGAGATTGTTAAGAAATACAATAGGCAATCACAACAACAGGGGCTCATTTTCCCTTTGTCCTGACTAGTCTGTCATATGAATTCACTGATTCAAGTCATAAAGTTTCATAACTTATAACACGTAACTCTTAATTAGTGCGCCTATGAGCAAAAAAAAAAAAAGATAGTTACCTAGCTGATGGTGAGAGTGCTCATCCTTCCTCCTCCATCGCAGTGCGGGAGTTCCCTGTATTTCACCAGGAAGGATGAACGCTTCAGCGGTCCAGCTGCTGTTGGATTTGCTTCAAAGGCTTTTTTGAGTAAGCTGATGCTTCATACCTTCCAGCCTGGAAGTTTGTTCTATACTATTTCCATAAGTTAGCAGATTCTGAAGAAACTGCCATAACAAAGATGATGGCTGCAGGAGCCAGCACTCTGCAAGTGTTCATGGCTGCATCATGGCCCTTTAGCTCTTTCTGGGCACCTGTCCCACCTATACAGTGTTCTCGCTTTGACCTAATGGCACTGCTCCCAGCATACATCAGGCTTAGCATGAGCTGGGTTAGCCAAAATCTGAGCAGGAGTAGAGTGAACAGTCACAGATGGGGGAGAGATTGGGAAGCGTAAAAGTGAGAAAAACTCGTGGGTTGGGATCAAGACAGTTTAACAGGTAAAGCAAAATCTGTGCACAGAAGCAAAGTAAAATAAGGAATTCACTCACTGGTTCCCATTGGCAGGCAAATGTTCAGCCATCTCCAGGACAGCAGAGCTCCATCACACTTAATGGTTACTTGGGAAGAAAAACACTGTTACTCTGAACGTCCGCCCTTCCTTCTCAGCTTTTATTGCTGAGCATGATGTCATAGGGTATGGAATATCCCTTTGGTTAGTTGGCATCAGCTGTGCTGGTTGTGTCCCCTCCCAACTTCTTGTGCACCGCCAGCCTGTTCACTGGCAGGGCAGTGTGAAGAGCAGAAGCCTTGATGCTAGGCAAGCACTGCTCAGCAATAACTAAAACACCCCTGTGTTATCAATACTGTTTTCATGACAAATCCAAAACATAGCCCCATACAAGCTACTATTGTTGTCCAAAAAGCAGATTAGTGGCCCAGTGTGCAGTAAATCAATTGTCACACACTCAGGAGAGACACTGCATATTTATTTCATTTCTGCAGAGGTGGGTGCTAGGTGGTAGCTCTGCAAAGCTAGCACGCCTTGGTGATCAGATGGCAGCTTTTTATACACTTAGAGCAACAGTTATCAGTTATTTTGCAATCAATCATACCCAATCACATCCCTTTCTTATTGGCTCTCACAAACTTCGTATTCATTTAAAGCTACAGTGTCCTTTCTTTGTATACCATGTACATGCCCTGTAAGGAAGGCTCTAGTTATGGGCAAGGGTCCTTTGACCTGGGGCCATGATGTTTAGTATCATAACGAGGGTAGTTCAGCTGAAGGTACATGAATCTTGGGTTTGCTTGCCAAGTTTTAAATCGTTTCAAAACATCTTGATTAGGTGTCCGCTTCAGGCCTACTTGCTCCAGAAAGCCCTCATGTTGGTTCATCTGATGGGTTTCACACCTGGACAATGGGGCTGATCACTCTGCTGGGAGAGCCCTAGGTGGTGTCAGGGCAGGGCCTGCCTGCCATTGTTCCTCTGTTCTCCTTTACACAGGGAGACAAGCTTTCTATCACATAACCTAACAAATGAATGCCATCCATACTGTTGTTTAATTATAACAGTGACTGGGTTTGATGGAATTTCGCAGAAGGTTTGAGGGCTTTTTGTTTCAACATCTGTTTTCACAAGCATCTACAGAAAATCATTGTCTATGTCAATTCAGAATAGTGACATGTTCTATGATTCTGTAATTCTGTGTATGCTTTTTATTCAAGCAGATATGAACCTTTCTGCAAGTAAAGAATCTTTTTTATGAAAAAGATGTTCCAAAACCCTTGCCTTAAAATTCCTGACTGGGAAAAAACCTTAAGACAATTCCTGCACAAGTCCACTTTTTTCCTTTAAGTATCATTATGTCTTAGACTATCCACTTCCATTTTTCCGATGTTTACTGTGTCTGTGTAAGACGCAGACTCAGACCTGTTCCCCTGTGTTTCTTGGGTCCTAGAAGGCCTTGTTGAAGTTTGGCTTCCTACAAACTGTGTTCCACCATTATTCCTGCATTTGAATGCAACAAAATTGTCCCTGTGTTTTCTAGTCTTTAAGTCCCTGTGCTAAGTTACTGTATAATATTTGAAGCATCTATGGTAGTGATGTGCGGACACAGACTCCACAATCTGCAAGATTGTTAAGTAGGTATGTTTATTCAGCGCTGGGCAGCACGGGGGGTAGTCCCACCAAAGTCGTGTGCACCTCCACGTGGCAACTTGTCCTGTTTATATGTAGCAAAGTGTTACATATGCATGAAGTTTCCCAATACGCCTATACATATGCATAACCTGTTCCCGCTTCGTATTAAAATTAGTTTCATGAGGTCATTTCTGTAAGTCCCTCCCGACTGCGCTTGCTCAGTGCCTGCTTGTGGTGGTCGTCGGGGGTCATGGGGATGAAGGCTGATGGCTCCTCTTCGTCACCGCTAGTAACCCCTTGTTCTTGCACAGACTCAGTTGCTTCTTTGTGTGGAGGACTGGCTGAGTGAGAATGGGCACGCCTTAGTCCCGTTCGACAGCCCCTGCTCTTAAGCGGATGTGGGCGGAGCTATGACCAGAAGAGAAGGAGAAGCCCCTCCGCATGGACAGGTGATCTGTCCCAATCACGGTAGCGATGGAGGCGTGTGTGTAGTGGCATTCTACCAACCACAGTGTGACATGTGTGTTTGTTATTGTTTTCTGCCTATATATGCTTTTGTTAGCTGCGCAATAAAGGAGA
>NW_009259718.1:4344113-4344986 GCF_000687185.1 Egretta garzetta | reverse complement strand
TTCTCTGTTCCCTGGTGTATCTCACCATGTTCTGCCCTGGCAGTTTCTCTCATTATTGTAGGTGGTACCACTATTTGGCTGGTCGGCATTAGTGGCATTCTTTTTCGCCTGCAGTTTAGTAATCAGTTTTCCATCTTTTCATCATATATTGGGGGTTCTTTAGGTAAGGTTATACCCCTTTACCCCTTTCTGGGACTAAAGCTAGGATGCCTTTTTCTGCAGCCTCTCTAGCAGCCTCATCTGCCAATTGATTATCTGTTTTGGGAACAGTTTTACCTGACTGGTGTGCCTTACAATGCATTATTGCAACTGTTGCTGGCTTCTGGATGGCTTCTGATAATTTCGTTACTTGTTCTGCATGCCAAATGGTGGTTCCTTGTGCCGACAAAAGTCGTCTTTCTTTCCATGTGTGTGCACTATTCCAAAAGCATATTTAGAGTCTGTCCGTATGTTGACTCATTTTCCTTGGCTCAATTCCAGCACCCTGGTAAGCACTATTATTTCAGCCTTCTGGACCGATGCATTCGAAGGTAAAGCTCATGATTCAATTACCTTATTGGTGGTGGTTACCATATACCCAGACAGGCATTTCCTTTCTCAGTTAAAGCTGCTTCCGTCTGTATACAGTTCCAAATCCGGCTCGTCTAGTGGGGTGTCTTTAAGGTCTGGTCAACTCGAGTACACTTCCTCAATCATCTGTTAGCGATCATGTTCCAGCTTTCCTTTGGCTTGACCACTTGTCAGGAACATGGCAGGGTTAACAACGGTGGTGGTTTTTAAATGGACATCATCCTGTTCCAAAAACACCGCTTGGTACTTTTAACATCCTGCTAGGGTATAGCCAATGCCCTCCTTTCTGTTCTAATATAGTGA
>NW_009259718.1:4341340-4342582 GCF_000687185.1 Egretta garzetta | reverse complement strand
GGGGAGCGAGCGGCTGCGTGGTGCTTAGTTGCCAGCCAGGTTAAACCATGACAGTCTGCTTTCTAATTTTAGGGGGTATTGTTTAATTCTTACCAGAGTAGATCTGGTTTCAAGTCAATTTTCACAGGCTCAGCTCTTTTGGATTTACCTGGAACTTCTCCAGCCCAAACAATTGGAATTTCCGCATTATCCACTTCTGTCGGTATGAGTTTCTTTTGGAGGTTGGTGTCCTGCAACAATAAAGCTGCTACCTCGATATATTTAGTTTCGGGAGTTAAAACTCACTGCCCTTAAATTTGATTTCTGCTTCCAATTTTTCAAGCAGATCCCTTCCCAACAATGGCTTGGAAGAGTTAGGCAAATACAGGAACTGATGGATGACCCATCGCTTTCCCAAGGTTATTGTTAAAGGCCTAACTTCACAAATTCCTGTCTCATCAACAATGCTTATATTTTCAGAACTCAATTCCCCTTCTAAGGTATTTAAAAAGAATAAGTTGCCTTTGTATCTACTAAGAATTCAATTTTGTGTTCTCCCAGCTTGACTGTAACCAGAGGTTCCACTGGGAGAGATTCCTCTGGTCCCCATCAAATATCCTCATTAATTTCTGCAAGTAACAGGGGACTGGAGTGCTTTTGCAAGGGACACTCCTGCTTCCAGTGACCCTCCTTCTTGCAGTGTGCACATTGTTTCTCACCGGCTGGGGCCTAGCCGGCAGGCCTCTCCATACATCATTCCATGTACTTGTCCTCGTCCCCTAAAAGGGACTCCTCTGCTCCTTCCAGCACTTACTTCCAAGGTCGCAATTAATCTACTGTTTACTCTCTTTTCTTTCTCCTCTCCACTTCTGTATACTGTCCCTGCCACCTCTAGCCTAGGGGGCTTTTCTTTACAATACTACCACTTTGCTGTCTTCCCATCCTTCCTTATTGATTTTTGTATCATCTCCATTATTGTCCCTCATATTATCTTAATAACCTTGATTTGTTGCCCTTTATCTTCCCACTCTGACCACTTTAGGTTCAGCCAAAGCTTTTTCTCAATTTTGCCAATTCGGTGTCAGTGTAGGGGATTTCTTTAGTTATTACTTAGGGAAAATGATCCCGCTCGTCTTCAGAACTATGTTCGATTTTAATTAAGGGTTGCAGCGAGGGTGGTTCGGGTCTTTCTAAGTTTTCTCTCGCCACTTGCAGATCATTAACAGGGCAAGTAACCCGGGGCGGGGGGGGGGGGGTTCCTGG
>NW_009259718.1:4340579-4341202 GCF_000687185.1 Egretta garzetta | reverse complement strand
CTCATTCACACGTAGTTATCAATTTTCCATGCAAACCTTTTCTTGCAAATCTCTGTAGTTTTCTCCCAGTCTCCCTACCACAAGTCCCAAACTTCCGGGATTAGATGCTTCTTCCCACACGCAAACTTCACTGTTTAAACATTCTTAAGGTTTAAGCCCAAACTACCAAAGCAGTGACTCTCTTCGTTCTGCCACTTTGGTGATTAGCCAATTCCCTAACACTTAGGAGAATGGCCAAGCACTTCAGCAGCCCAATTTGCACATCAGATATTTACAACAATTTATAAACTTCCCAGGCGCCTTGTCCATCTCTGGCCGTGCTCCTCGTGGAGTTACGGAACCGCAAATCAGGACTCCCACTCTCTTCACAGCCATGCTGTGTCTCAAACACACACACACACACACACACACACGAGGATAATAGACTTTTAACATAGAATTCCCGGGTGTTCAAATTGTACAATTATCACTCCAGTTAACATCCATCCAGCAGCTGCAAATATGAAACCCAAGCGCAATTGCGAGGGGGCCCGCTTACCCTTCTCCTGCTTCTTATATACCAGTCATCAGCAGGTCTATCGCGGTCAGCAAATCCCCTTGTCATGAAACTCAAGCGCAATTGC
>NW_009259718.1:4333866-4340244 GCF_000687185.1 Egretta garzetta | reverse complement strand
CAGCGCTGGGCAGCACGGGGGGTAGTCCCACCAAAGTCGTGTGCACCTCCACGTGGCAACTTGTCCTGTTTATATGTAGCAAAGTGTTACATATGCATGAAGTTTCCCAATACGCCTATACATATGCATAACCTGTCCCTGCTTCATATTAAAATTAGTTTCATGAGGTCATTTCTATAAGTCCCTCCCGACCGCGCTTGGTCAGTGCCTGCTTGTGGTGGTCGTCGCGGGTAATGGGGATGACTCCTCTTGCTCGGTCCCTGCTTGTGGTGGTCGTCGGGGGTCGTGGGGATTAAGGCTGATGGCTCCTCTTCGTCATCGCTAGTAACCCCTTGTTCTTGCACAGACTCAGTTGCTTCTTTGCTCTTGCCCAAACTGCAGGGTGTTCTTATCAAGAAATGTCCTTCGTAAGGAGAGGCAAATCTTCCTGTGTCAGTTAGTTCACACAATAGTTAGCAAAACATTTGAGCACTATCTATTAATTTGATTCTCTGAGCTACACAGCAATCTAGACAATTATTATGCAGCATCTTATCTACTAAGATTCCCTTAACCCCTTCTCTCAGTAGCAGTCCAACACTGCAAAGCTAGAAACTAATATGTGCATCTTCCCTCTTCTGTCAGGCTCTTCTTCGGGTGCTCTGTGATGACTGTAATGCTATTTTGTGAATTGACAGGTAAAAGGACTGGGAAATGTATATCCATATCAAAAGAAAGAGGCAGACCTGGGAGCAGAGCAGGAAAAGAGGGTTCTTTGGGCATCAGCCCCACCCCAAGTGATGGTGGGGCATGAGGAACAACATGAAGACCTACCTATTTGTCTTCTGCTTATGCTGCTGCATCTCCTGACGAGGACCACCCCTCATGAGTAATTCTCTGCTTGCCATCCCTCAGAAGTAATTCTTTTCTCTCATCAGGTACCCCTGACTAGGGGACCTGTGGATAGGGCAGGAGAGGAGGGAAGAATAAAGAGTATTGGGGCACTAAATTGCAAGTAATAGCTTGTCTGAGAGGAAGAAGTTGAAGCAGACAAGGGAAATTGCTTCTTCACACTACACTGAACACAGGAATGAAAAAACTGGTGCTTAGTGAACATTTTCAGCTGGATATTTTCACTGCAGAACAACAGAGAGAAAGGAAGAGTTCCTATTGAAGCCTTTGTGATTCACACAGCAGGGACATTACTCAGCATTTCCCACCCCTGATAGGTCAGAAGAAGAGAAAGCTCACACGTCATTAGAAATAACTTTATAGAAATTTTAGAATTGCAGTTAGCTCAAATTTATAAATACAGACACAACTCCCCGCAAAAAAACTTTAAGTTGGACTATTTAGAAACATGAACCAAATAAGTCTGATTTAAGAGTAAATTAAGAGTAATAATAATCTCATTAACCATCTACCAAAGGTGATTGTGATTAGGCATTGTCCTTTCCATAATCTTGCTCTGTCTCTGTGTATGAAGGTGCTGATGAATTGAGGCTGTCAAATGGAACTGGCCCCTGCTCTGGGAGAGTGGAAATAAAACATGAGGAGCAGTGGGGAACTGTGTGCGATGGTGACTGGACCACACAAGATGCTGAGGTTGTTTGTAAGCAACTACGATGTGGATCTGCTGTTCAGGCCCTTAATCAAGCTTCTTTTGGAGAAGGATCTGGACCAACGTGGTTGTATAGAGTTAATTGCCGTGGTGATGAAGCCACTCTCTGGAACTGCTCACATCCAGGATGGGGTGCTTTTACCTGCCCTCATTACTTTGATACAGGAGTGATCTGTTCAGGTAAGACGTTATCCAACCTTGTATAATAGAAAAATGCTACAAGGGTGAGATCAAACTTTCTCCTAGATGATTACAACCAAGTAATGTACAGAGGTAACACTTTCTCTGCTCAGCCAAACCAAGTTGCACCAGCATTAAATCTTCTGCTGACCACAGGTGTATAGATATCCTTTGCCTGGGCATAGCAATGACACAGAATGGAAGCAGACATAGTAAATTACATAGAACAGAAAAAGAAACTATTTGTTTCTATCACAGCTCTCCCAGGCAACAGGAGAGCGGCACTAAATTTGTCTTTGATCAGAAATGGGGGCTAGAAAAGCAGGTGGAGATGAAGAAGCAAGAAAATTCTGTGCTATGCCATACAACTGCCCTTCTTCTCCAGATCTTCCTGTAAGTTAAGATAGGACAGTCTGCAACAGCAAACAAATCCAATGTCTGATTGGCTGCCTTCCTCTGCAAGATGTGCTTGGGTTTGCTTTTTGGATAAAGTACCATTGCAAGAGGTTTTTCCTTCCCAGCTTCAGGACTTTACATTTGTCCTTTTTGATTTGAGACCTCACCTGGATTACTGCATCCATCTCTGGAGCTCTCAGCACAAGAAGGACATGGAACTGTTGGAGCAGGTCCAGAGGAGGGCTACTAAAATGATCTGAGGGCTGGAGTACCTCCCTTGTGAGGACAGGCTGAGATAGTTGGGGATGTTCAGCCTGGAGAAGAGAAGGCTGCGGGGAGACCTTACTGTGGCCTTTCAGTACTTAAAGGGAGCCTATAGGAAAGACAGGGAAAATCTTTTTAGTAGGGCCGGCTGTGACAGGACAAGGGGTAATGGTTTTAAACTAAAACAGGGTGGGTTTAGACTGGATATAAGGAAGAAATTCTTTACAATGAGTGTAGTGAAACACTGGAATGGGTTGCCCAGAGAGGTAGTGGAGGCCCCATCCCTGGCAACATTCAAGACCAGGTTGGACGGGGCTCTGAGCAACCTGATCTAGTTAGTGGTGTCCCTGCTCACTGCAGGGGGGTTGGACTAGATGACTTCTAGGGGTCCCTTCCAACCCAAAACATTCTATGATTCTATGATTTTATAAGATTCCTGTCAACCCATTAATCCAGCCTGTCTAGGTCTCTCTAAATGACAGCTCTGCCCTTGGGGTTATCTCCCCTACCACCCAAATTGATGACTGCACTCCATCACCTCCTCCAGGTTGTTGGTAAAGATGCTGAACAGAACAGGTCCCAGGAAAGAACCAACAAGTGGTATTCCATTTGTGGCCAGCCTCCATGTAGAGTGCAACCCACTAGTCACTACTTTCTGAGCCTGACCATCCAATCAGCTTTTTAACCGTGTAGTTGTCCACCCACCCAGGCTGTAACATCCTAGTTTTGACACAAGACTATTGTGCAAGACAGTGTCAAAGGCTTTGCTAACTGTGAGGTAAATGACATGCACTGGTCTCACCTCATCCACAAATCCAGTCACTTTTATCAGAAAAAGTAATAAGGTCACACAGGCATGATTTACCCTTGGTAAATCCATGCTGACACTTCCCATTCACCTTCTCATGCCCCGAAATGTGTTCCAGGAGGACACACTCCATGTTTTTCCCAGGCACCAAAGTGAGGCTGAAAAGCCTGTAGGCCTCTAGACTGTCTTTTTAGCCTTTTCTGAAGATGAGTGCAACATTTCCTCTTCTCTCTTTCTGGGGCACTTCAGCTTACTATTCCTTTGAATAATGAAGTCTCAAGGTCACACACTACTAAATGACTATTTATTTATGTATTTATGTGGGGATTGCTACTTCTCAAGCATTTGGAAAATGTTCAAAACTTCCCTCCTTCGGTAGCTTCCCAAGGATTTAGTATTTTCACATACTAAGAAATAAGCATTCCCACAGACCATTTTCTCTCTTGTCAGTGGCACACAGGAATTGCCACAATGGTTATTTAAAAGTGTCAGTAGCCCTCGGAAAAGTGACCTGTGCCTTGCTCATGAAGGTATGGGAGTTATTAAATTAGGTCAGCACAACCAACACTTGATGCTGGATTTCTTGGGGTTTTTTTTTCAGGTTTCTCTGGGCTGCGTCTGACTGGAGGAGACACTGCCTGCTCAGGAGATCTGAAAGTAAAGAAAGAAGAAACTTGGGTTGCGGTCTGTTTTTCACACATCAATTTCAAAACTGCCTCTGTTATATGTAATGAGTTACAGTGTGGCCAGGCTGTGGATATCTTGAGAGGAACTCACTTTGGAGACAGACATGAACTGATCTGGCAAGAAGAGTTTCACTGTGTAGGGCATGAGACTCACCTTGCACACTGTCCCAGGATGCTTCACCATAGTAAGACATGCTCTCATGATGCCACTGTTCTATGTTCAGGTGAGACTTTGGAGTAATGGACATAATTTACACATCCTATATGTCTTATTCCTGTCAATCCACAGTTCAGAGCCTCTGTATATTTCTGTGGTCCTCAGGGTTCTTGGGTGCTTCCCCTGTCATGCATTAAGCCATCCAGGGAAGTCCAGGAAGTAACAGAGAGCATCCCCACAACCTCTCATTCACTCCTCTAAGAGTCTGCATTTAACATGGCCTGTTCACTTCACTTCTGCACCAGGGATGAGGATCTCAAAAAGGCTGTAATTTGTTTTATGCTACTAGAGGTTTGCACTCAGTAGTGCTGAGAATTCCTTCCATGTCTTTCTCTTATACATAAAAGGAGAGATGGCCAGAGCCAGAGCAGGAACATGGAGAAATGAATTTATTTTCTGTGCTGCCAGTGTGTATGTTAATCCCTGGCACTTCAGTTTATTATAAAACTGGGAGAGGTACCATACCTCCAAAAGTTCAAAGGAAGCACAAGTCACAAATGTAGTCAGAGGCCTGGATGACTTTAGTTGTGACTGCCAGGTAACATTATTTAAGAACTCCATATAGTCATGGTTGCTGGAGGCTCTAAATACAGCTAACTTACTGCTACCCACCACAAAAGTGATGATTAGACCTAGCAAACACAACTTTTTTCATGAGGGAACAAATCAGAAGGGGTAAACTGAACATGGCACAGAGCTGCTAGCAACACCCTGTCACAAAACATAGAATCATAGAATCATAGAATGTTTTGGGTTGGAAGGGACCACTAGAGGTCATCGAGTCCAACCCCCCTGCAGTCAGCAGGGACACCGCCAACTAGATCAGGTTGCTCAGAGCCCCATCCAACCTGGCCTTGAATGTTTCCAGGGATGGGGCCTCCACTACCTCTCTGGGCAACCTGTTCCAGTGGTTTACCACCCTCATTGTAAAGAATTTTTTCCTTATATCTAGCCTAAACCTACCCCGATTTAGTTTAAAACCATTACCCCTTGTCCTAACGCAGCTGGCCCTACTAAAAAGGTGCCTCCATGTGCTTTAGCATAGCTTCTAGGAGGACCTGTTCCATGATCTTCCTGGGCACAGAGGCGAGGCTGACAGGTCGGTAGTTCCCGGGGTCTTCCTTTCCACCCTTTTTGAAAATGGGTACAATGTTTCCCTTTTTCCAATCACCAGGGATTTCACCTGACTGCCATGACTTTTCAAATATCATGGAGAGGGGCTTGGCGACTACATCGGCCAATTCCCTCAGGACTCTGGGATGCATCTCATCAGGTCCCATGGACTTCTGTGTATTCAGGTTCCTCAGGTGGTCACGAACCTGGTCTTCTCCTACAGCAGGAGGGGTTTTGCCCTCCCAGGCCTCCTCATGCCATCCATCAAAACAAGCCTGGAAAGGACTGTAGTTCATGTCCATTTCCCACTTAAAGGGCTGCATTCTGTTTCAAGACTGCCTTGGACACTGTCCCACTGGCTCATGGTGATCTGGAGCACTGGCTGGGGAGCTATGGCAGCCAAATTGACCAGTTAAGGTATCAGTAACTGAGAGGTCTTGGGTCCTGCCTCCGTCCTGCAAGAGTCAGAGGGACAATCCAAGTCTCATTAGGGGGAGCATGATGCAAGGACCAGGAGGGGTAAGAAGTAACACTGTGAGAAGATAGAGGGACTGCATGGGGCTGGCAGTAGGACAGGACAGTCCTACCCATGCTGCACTTAAATTATTGTGAATATGCTGATGGACATGGCTTGTTTTATTCAGAGCTTTGTGCTGTGGCATGGATGAGGGGTGAGAATTGCACACTGCAGTTGCTGCTTACCAGGTAATGTGAGCTGAGAGAGTGTTACTAGTAGCTCCTACTCTGAGTTTCTCACATGGTCCAAATGCACATCAATGCTGGAACTGCCTCTGCAAGAAAAGATGTTGCAAGGTAGCAGCAGTATTGAGGGGGGAGGAGAGAGCAGATCAGAGGAGGAGAGACAATTTAAAGAGTCCAAAGACTTTTAGTCATGTAGTGCAGGCTACAACATGGACAATAAAGATTTTTTTTTCAGAGCTGGTTTATGAGGATCCTGGTCTAACATGCTTCCCAGTAACCTGAGACATAGTGAGTGCTAGTTCCTTGCAGCTAGTTCCTCGCAGATAGATCTCTCTTACAATTTGCAATGCAATAGCATAATAATAATAATAATAATAATAATAATAATAATAATAATAATAATAATAAAATA
>NW_009259718.1:4310450-4332515 GCF_000687185.1 Egretta garzetta | reverse complement strand
TTTAGGAACAAAAAAAAAAAAAAAAAGATGGGACAATTAAAAAAAAATTCTTTGTCTTCAATAAAAAGACTGACTGAGGGAATTCTTCATGTCATGGTTTAACCCCCGTCGGCAACCAAACACCACACGGCTGCTCGCTTACCCACCCCACTGGTGGGATGGGGGAGAGAATCTGAAGAGCAAAAGTAAGAAAACCTGTGGGTTGAGATAAGAACATTTTAGTAATTTAAATAAAATATAATAAACAATAATAATAATAATAATAATAATAAAATAAAGTAACTGCTAAGTTCTTTTACTCTTCCTTCAGGCTATGGTGGGTACAGGCTGGCAAATGGCAGTACCACATGTTCAGGGAGAGTAGAGCTTCTTCATGGAGGCATTTGGGGAGCCCTGTGTGACTACCTGTGGGATTTACCAGCTGCCAATGCCCTCTGCCAGCAGCTGGACTGTGGAATTGCCCTACAAATACCAGGTGCACAGTCCTTCGGGAGAGGAAATGGATCGATCTGGAATGGCACATTCAGCTGCAATAAGAATGGTTCACGCCTGAGAGACTGTTCTGTGAGTGTGCTAGGTCATGACGAATGCCCTGCTGGAAAAGACGCTCGTGTGATATGTTCAGGTAAGCAGCAGAAAGGTCTAAGAGGAGAACTGGAAAACTCCTTCTTTGAGGAAAAATATGGACCCAAAATACAGAGAGTGTCTGTGGAGCCAAGCTCCATCTTTTGTTTGCTGCTACAGGCATTTTCAGGAGTTGCCGCTGCACTTCACCTGTACCACAAGGGTGCTCTCTGTGAAATGCTCCTAGTGTCAGGGAAGAGCAAGAACAAGGCTGCTCCACAAGGTAGGACGAGCTAGGGGCAGAGGGTGAGGACAATGTGGGCGGTGTCCTTACCCACCAAGGCATAATCCAAAGCATTTGCCCAGAGGACAGAGCAAGGTACTAATAATAAGGTCTATGGACAGTTCCAGACAAGGCAAAGTAATCAATCAGATGTAGGGTCCAACTGGAGAGTACAGTCAGGAGTAGCAGGAGACATGACCGGAGACAGTTACACCAGTCACATAGCTGAGGCAAGGACTTGAAGGCCTGGTCCAGGTTTAAGTGAGGCCTTGGACCAGTAGCCTGAGAGTGCATAGCTGGAGGCCCTAGCTGAGGCTGGTCAGAACAATTAAGGTCTAGTGGTTCACCCAGACCCCTGAAACCTAGTGCCCTGAGTTTAAAAATTGCAAAAGGGACCAGATTCTGATTTCTAGTCATTCTTCTTAGTAAAATCAGGTGGACTGAATTCTAGTTATGAGTATGGAAATTCCAGTGCCCCAGTGGAGTCATTTTTACTACTGTATGCTAAGGAAAACTCATTTCCTATTTCCCTGTCAATTTCAGGTCATGCCCATGGGCAGTTACAAACATTATGTCTCAGTACTCACTTTCTCTGCTATTCAGGGTGCCCCAGGGGCAGGTTGGTGAATGGCACCACGTGCTCTGGCACAGTGGAGATCCGCCATGGAGACACATGGGGAAGACTCTGCCGCTCCCACTGGAATTTGCAAGCTGCCAGCGTTCTCTGCCATCAGCTGAACTGTGGCTATGCAAAGTCAATCCAGACAGGAGGCCATTTTGTGGACAGGAATGGGCCAATATGGAGAGATGCTTTTCACTGTGAAGGGACAGAATCCTGCCTGTGGAATTGTGCTCAGGTGACTTTGGGCAATCCAACCTGTTCAGCCAGAGAAGCAGCCACTGTTATTTGCTCAGGTAAGTCAGGAGTAGCCAGGTAGTGCAACTTCAGACTAAAGCAGCATTGGTGATCTCACTCTGCCAAGCAAGTCTGGTATGTCAGCCTATCTTTAATGCCCTTCCCTTCCCTTCCCTTCCCTTCCCTTCCCTTCCCTTCCCTTCCCTTCCCTTCCCTTCCCTTCCCTCCCCTTCCCTTCCTTTCTCTGCCCTGCCCTTTTCCCCACCCCTCCAACCTTGGTTTCAGCATAGCAACTTCATTTTGTAGAGAGATTCACACTGTTTAGATGTGCCTGACTCCTCACAGGATCTAGTCTTTGAGTTGTGGAAGCCTTTCTTACTTCCCATTGCAGACCCTTGTATGCACAAAAGCAAATAAAGCATGAACAGAGGCTGTCTCCTTAACCAGTGGCAAGAATTATTTTTTTACCAACATAGAAATTTGTCTTCCATATCTCTCTCTGGCATGTTATTTCTACTGCAGGAAGAATAGTAGATGTTATTCAGTATATTTTCCAACTCTCTTGAGCCCAGGTGTTGCTGAATCACTCAGACTCTCAGGTGGTGAGAGCCGCTGTGATGGGCGAGTTGAGATCTCACTCCATGGCATGTGGAGCAGAGTCCTGGATGATGACTGGGACATTAAGGATGCTCATGTGGTATGCAGACAGCTCCAGTGTGGAATTGCCAAGAAAGCCTATTACCTTCCAAGGTCTGAGCGAGGTGTGGGTCCTATTGGCTTAAGAAGTGTCCAGTGTGCTGGAAATGAGACTCAGCTGATGCTCTGTAGGACCTCTCATTCTCAGAAAGTGCCAGCAGGAGTTGCTGAAGACGTTGGTGTGATTTGCTCAGGTGAGTTTCTGTCTGAAAGGTACAGAATGCTTCCTAGGCTTGCCCCTAGCCTACCTTGTGCTGTGGTCTCACCAGATCTTAAATAGGCATGGATCTGAGCTTGTGATACCAACCTGCTTGTATACTTCAAGGGACAAATGATAGTTAAGGAAGCAAGTGTAAGTTACGTGATGCTTTTTTCATCTGAATTTTTTTTAAGAAATATCTCTCAGAATCAAAAAGAAATAATAGAATACAGAAGCCATAAGAACACCAATTTGGCCATGACTGCCATGCATTCTGACTGCTACTTGGGAATTAAATAGGTTTTACTTTGTGACATTTCTATATTTATAGATACTAACAGCCTTTCTAAAGTAAATAAGAACTGTTTCTACTCTTCTCTTATTTTGTAGCGCATCTGTAACAGAAACTGTCTCTGTCTAACTAAATGAGTTTAGATAGAAAACAGCTTCTCTGGATTTCTAAGATAAGGTGATCTCTGCTATACTTAGTATGAGTAGACACTCCTCCTTGTTTGCAACATCTCACAGGAATTATTCAAACATTTACCTGACAGAGGAGTACGCCTTTCCGTTTATGCAGTTTTAGCATCACAGGAGTTCTGCCCAGAAAACCGTAACAGAAGAACAGGAATATAAGAAGAACATGATGCCTTAAAACTTTAACATGTGTATGCTTTAAACATACAGCCATTGTGCTGACCTGTGCATTACTGTTATATTGCATCTTGACAGCTGGGTTTTCTTCCTGCAGGTAGCAGACAGATCAGGCTGGTGAATGGAACAGGGCGCTGTGCTGGGAGAGTAGAGCTTTATCATGATGGCATCTGGGGCACCATCTGTGATGATAACTGGGATCTATCAGATGCTAACGTTGTTTGCAAACAGCTGGCATGTGGACATGCCATCAATGCATTTGTCTCTGCTTATTACGGTGAAGGCTCAGGACAGATCTGGCTGGATGATATGAACTGCACTGGGACTGAATCTGATCTCTGGTCATGTCCATCTAGGGCCTGGGGCCAGCATAACTGCCAACACAAAGAGGATGCTGGAGTCCTGTGCTCAGGTGTGTTCAGAAAATCCTTTTCTGAGTCTGTGGGTTGAAAGGGAAGGGTTACATGAAGGGGAAGCAGAGAATAGTGGAGACTGCTTGGACAGCCTCTTGCTCTCTTGACTACAAGCACATCCTCTTGGTCCCACAAAGATGCAAAGGATCTACAGAAGTTCTTATTTTGCATTAACACACACACACACACAAAATTGTGTGGTGAGGTGGGATATTTGGGGGGTAAATTGGACAGTTTCCATAAAGATTTCCCAGAAAGGGGCTGTGGGGGTGTTCCTTGTGCAGGAGGAGGTCATCAATTGCCATGTACCCATTACAGTCAGTTACAGCTGGCTCTGAACCAATCCGCTGTGCACCAAAGCATCGATCAGAGTAGTATATGGTGGCTCTGCTCATGCATATTTAAGACAGAGTGGCAGCTGCAAGAGAGAGGAGAAATGAAGGAGAAGTGGAAAAAGACATTTCTGGGGACATGGCTGGAGACACGATTTCCATGTCAGAGGAGGTATGCCTCTAAGAGGGCTGTGGCCTGTGGATAAGCCACAATGGAACAGATACACTCCTGAGGGGACTGCAGCCTGTGGAGGGCAGCTGGTGAGCCATGCTGGACCAAGCACAAACCTGGAAGGGACTGCAGCCTTTGGAGAGCCCACAATGGAGCAAATACAACCCCTGAAGGGACAGCAGCCTGTGGACCATCCATGCTGGAGTAGGGGAAAATGAATAAGAAGCAAGGAGCAGCAGAAAAAACCACAACCTCCTGCTCTGCTGTCACCGAAATCGGGAGGAATAAACCTCTTAACACCAATGTTAAAAGGCAAGCATTCTTTATTCACAGCGCCGGATGCACAGGGGATCGATCCACCTAACGTGCGTACCTGGCACCTGTTGCAGTCAGGTTATATAAATCAAATAGATACATATTCATTACATTCATACATAATCAATAACATTCTTTCTAGTGATTGGTACAAATTCTCTCGCTTCCTATGTAAATTACTGCGCAAACTCAGTTGTTCACTTCTATTGTTCTCTTTTGAGTAGGTGGTATCATTTGGGTAGGTGGTCAATGAGTCGGTGGTCATGATCTCCCCCTGCTGGAATTACCTCTTACCTACTCAGCTCTCAGCCTTGGCAGTCCTAGCCAACTTTCTTGGTCCACTACACGAAATTACCTTCCATCTTCCTCTTTTGACAGGTGCACATTGTCTATGGTTTCAGCTACATTAATAATTACCTTAAGACTACTCTCATCATCCTGAACTTAGTGTTCAGTTGGGTAGGGCTGTACAGAAGAGAACATAGCAGCATTTGCAGTTGCATTTTGTAGTTAACTTATTCGATCCCATCACCCCAATGCTGAAAACTAAGATACATAACAATTTCATCATCATTTTGGTTACACTGCCACCCTCACTGAAGGAACTGGGAGGGAAAACAAAGGATGTTAGGACTAATGGAGTAGATCAAAGGTGTTTCCCTGTGTTTGTTTAATTGTTAATGTTTTCTCTTTTTTCCTTATTACCCAAAGCAATAATTAAGATTATGCTAGGTGCAAAAACTAAAATTAAGTTAAATTTCCCAAGTGGAAAATGTTTTGGCCATGGTAGCAGACAGTAAATGTGGGAGACACTCTGTCAACTCCAGTATCTGGCATGCCCTGGCACTGGAATTATTGTAAGGACTTCAAAGCTCCAGAGAAGCCTTGATTCTGATATCAGAAATTTTACGTGTTGTCATGCCATGTAAATGGTACCCCCATTGTTGGGGGTGGGGGCACGTGGGGAAAGGTACAAACTATGTGTGAACAGATGCAAAATGGAAGTGTGACAGACCTAGTTGGAGGGGAAGGTGATTGGGAAGAAGTGGCCTGGAGCCTGGCCATTTTTGTATTTTGTATCAGCCCAAGAGATGCAAAGGGGTCATGTTGCTTGTGAAACCCCAAGGGAGTGGTGTGTTGCTTTGCTGCGAGGTACACCAGAGCCTACCATATGCTCACAGCAGGGCTTCCTGAGGCACCGGGACAGCTTAGCAGAGCTGGGGAATCTGGTTGATGGTGTCTTGTCAGAGAAATGGTCTGGTAAACTGGTGTTAACTAGTGCCCAGCACAAAAGAGGATTCTGGTCAGAAGTTAGCAGCTGAAATGGTCAAATTGCAATCTTCAGGCTGCTTGCAGGACCACCTACAGGTTAAACTGACTAACCTGGAGAGGAACCCTGACACCTTGGGAGGGGAAGCTAGGAGCTCATGACGAATTAAAAAAATGAGTCCTTCCAGGCAGCCCTAGTTACAGTAATTAAGGAGCCCTACAGAAAACAGTGCGCTGCTCCCCAGACTGTGGCAATTCAATGGGCCTTTACTCTGAGCGTAAATTAATGGAGAAATGTGAGAAACATACAGTCACTGCTCCAGGGATAGGCCTCTGCAGTGGCTATGGCATTGCTGGGACACCAGAGCAGAAGAGATAAAGATAAAATCTTGAGACAGCAGGACTTTGGGGAGTTTGGGGCATAAACCACTTGTAAAGATTGTACTGCACAACGTAGGAGGGTTTTGGCATCAGTTTATGGAGAGAGATGTTGAGCAGTGCCTAATCGTGATGATCCAACAAACAAAATACCCCTTTGAAAGGGGATAATGAACTGCAGTTGCCTGGACTGCTGGAGTGTGGTTACAGGCAAAGGGACAGGGACCCTGAAAAGCTTGTGATCACTAACGTTAGGGCTTGAAATCTCCAATGACTAGGCATAGTTACTAATGCCCCTCTGGTACCACCTGGTGGAATGCCCTGTTGATCAAGGGGTGATCTGTGCATACCATTCTGGAGCAAGGATGCCAGAAGAAAAGTGCAAGCTTAGCAGCGTGGATGGGGATAATACTGAGGATCCAGCAGTACAGTCAACCTCAGGAAAAACATGAAAAGAGAATGGGAGTTCTGCATGTGCCCCCCCCTATATACTGAAACTTAAGGATGTATCTGAAAGAAAAGGAAGACAATATGAGAGACTGGGAGGAAAAGCCCTTCATAGACCTAGCACTGTGAGCAGAGAGGTGAGAGCTTATTTAAACCTTCTGCTACCCACACTTCTGGACCACATACTGCTCTGACAACTGATTTGAACTTACTGCATCACGGGGGGTTCTCGCTGGCCTGGCAGTGGATGAGGCACCTTTGCCTCAACAATGTTGTGCGCTAGTCGATATCTAATGATAGCAGCACTCAGTGCACCTTATTGATCTCTGTGTGTAGCAGGGATAAATAAATAGTTCTTGGAGAACTGTGGAGAAAAATACCCATCTCGGAGGAAGGAAACATAAAGTTGAATAGATGGGTTTGGTACACCTTACTTTCTGCCACTGACCCTACTAACCCTGTCATGTTTGACATTGACTTTCTTGACCACCAGAGATGGATGGATGGGACAGAAAGGCTTCAGGTGTTTTGGAACAGGCAGTGTGGTTGGCAGAGGTGAGAACCAGCTATAGGACTCCCCAGGACTCTCTAATCACCCAAACATTCCTGAATTCGCTTAAATAGACCCAAGTATCAGTTCCTTGGTGATCCAAGTAATTTGCTGAAAGCTTTGGAGCTGATCAACAGGAGATAGTCGATGCCATGGCATTAGGACCAATATAGGTAGGTAGCAATGTAAAAAAAAATGTGTTATATACATATGCAGGAAAGAAAAGCATCATATGGAGTTTGTGGCACTGAGCATCTCAAGAGATGAAAAACACTGTTGGCACTCTGGTGTCAGAGCCACAAAGAAATAGAAAATAACCACTCTAGAGCAAGAAGTCCTAGCTGTATATACAGAGGGTGTCTGAGTGCCGCTGAAGTGAGTGCAGAGCAGTCAGTGTGGTTATGCCCTGGACAAGCTGTCCTGAAGTTTATGTTCAAGGATTCAAAATCACTGAGGGAAGAGCAAACCACAACTAAATGGCAAAAATGGCTACTGGGCCTTTGTCAATCTGCACATATTGGTTCAAGCTCCAGACCAGGATTAGCTGAATTTACTAAGTCAATGGCCAGCAATCAATAGTATGAGGAAGACCAAACACCTTTAGCTGTTGAAGCCCTAGCACATGATTAATTAAATACTGAAAATAAACAACAGAGTTTGTTTACTGATGGATCCTGTAAAAGCACAGCAGGAAATAAGAGGTAGAAATCCTTGGAATGCCTCTACAGGAGCACCTGACATCTGGAAGGACACTTGAAGAAGTTTGAAAGGCCTCGAAAAAAGCCTTGGAACATACTCAGGAGCATCAACAGAACCATACATACAGATTCCTGGATGGTGAATAATGTGATAAGGGAATGGCTCAAAGGATGAAATTGTGATAACTGGCAGCACTGAGGAAAACCATTTTGAGCAGAAGTATGGAAAGTTGTACAACAGCTGCTTGAAGAAAGACCTGCTTAGTATGTCATGCTATTAATGCACATATCCCAAATTCAAAGGCAACTCAAGAAGAGAAACACAGCAACCAAGCTGACCAACTGGCTCAAACTGTCAGTAGAGATTTGAGATGGGAGCATAAAGGAAAACTATTTTTAGGTGGATGAGCCTAAGAAACTGCTGAGCATGCTGCAAGGTATCGAGGACAGAGAAGGCTGCCTAAGCAGCCTATCACTTAGGCTTGTCTTGGGAAGACATAATGCAAGCAATTAGGCAGTGTCATGTCTATGGAACAACACAACATACCGCATGAATGATGAAACAGTAGGCACAGTGAGAGAATGAATGTTTGGAGATTCCTGGCAAGTGGATTATATAGACCAACCCCTTCCTCCCCAGTAACACTGGCAAATGCTATGTTCTCATAGTGGTAGAGCATCACAAGGGTGGCTAGAAGCTTTCCCCACTCAGACAGCAAACGCAGGTAGCACCCTAGAAGGAACAAACAAACATATCTGCTAGCACCATGGGATGCTGCTTAGGCAGGAATCAGACAATGTAAGTCATTACAAAAATAACAACCATTCAAGAATAAGTAGAGTGGGTACATCACCAGGCAGCAGGAAAAGTAGAGCTGTGCGATGGTTTACTTAAACCTACACAGCCCAAAAGAAAACGTGAGCTCATTTGGGTGATAAAGTACTAGCCAGTCCTGAGGATGCTTGAATTGGGAAGCCTGCCCCAGTCAAAAACCCTAAGAAAGTGGTCTTTATTGTTTGAAGAGCAAGGATTACTTAGTGGTTGGTCTTTGGAAAAAGAACAATGAAATATGTGCCTTTACATAAAGTAAATAGAAGAGAATAATCTTACTTTACCTCATAAACTACGTTCTTGTTCATATGTTTAGCAGGGATAAGGTCTGAATCTTGTAGTAAATATATGTTGAGATTGGTATGATGTTAACTCCCATAATGCGGTTCCCAGCATGAGATACAGTGTTTTAGTGACTGTATGTGCACACTGTTACAATGTCAATACCTATTGTCTGGGACTAAGGGTAGAGTTTATAATGCATGTATTTTATGACTGTGATGATGGAAAAGTAGAGTTTATAATGGACGTATGTTCAAACACTTCTTAAATAGGTGTTTCACAGAGGTGAGGGTTGAAATGTATTGGCTACAACTGGCAGGGTTTCAGTCACCGGAGGCTGCAGGGATGCACTGTGCTTCTGCAGGGGAGCCATTCCAGCTGGCTCTGAAATTATTGTAAACAAGTCATTGCACACCAAAACTTCAACAAATCAGAGGAGCACATGGCACCTACACTTCAACATACCAAAGAGATATGCCTGCAGTTGTGCAGGGTAGCCATCACTGTTGTTTGCTGATGTAGATGCTGGTGAATGCTGGCTAACCAGAGAGGATCACTGCACTTTGGTTTTAAGTGCTTGTCACTTTTAGAGTGGTTTCATCTGGCACTTCTCATTCAGAGTGATGAACAGGATTGTTAGCAGATTCAGGATTTCACTCATCATAGCCAAGTTCCTAGCAGAATCAGGCCCCTCTAATTTCATCTCTATGTTTTCACTTCCTTTTAGAGTTCCTGGCTCTGAGGCTGGTGAATGGCAATGACTGTGCTGGGCGGCTAGAAGTATTCTACAATGGGACATGGGGGAGCATTTGCTCCAACCATATGTCTCAACTCACTGCAATAACTGTATGCAAACACCTGAACTGCGGAGGTGGTGGGGAAATTGCAAGAGACTTCAAATACGGCAGAGGTTCTGGGCCCACGTGGCTGGACCACATTGAGTGTACTGAGCAACATAGCTCTCTCTGGCAATGTCAGTCAGACCCCTGGGATCCTCAGTCATGTGATAACCGAGCAGAAGAGACCCATATTTCTTGCACTGGTAATTAGAAATGCATCGATACTGGACTGCTCAGACATATATATAAACCTATGCATGCATATATGGACATTGTAGAAATTACCTCATGTTCATCTGTTATCTGGTATATATTCTTTCTAGTTTCATGCAAAAGGCACAAACATTTTTCTTTGTCTATATCCTTGATGTAAATGAGTGAATTAAAATTACATGAGTGTCACCAAGTGCAGTTACCCAGTGGAAATCCCAAGGAAGTTCCTGATAGGATGGTGCCGTTGCATATTTTTAAAGCAGAAGTCTACAATACACAATCAGTCTGTGAGATCTGAGTTAGGATCAAACTTCTGAAGAAGTCTAAAGGCATGTATGTGTTTCTACATGTATGGAGGCCAATCAGTGCCTATGTACATGTACACACATGCATGCACATAGCCATGGACAAGTATATGAATTAGTTCAGTTCTAAAGCTTCATTTCTAATGCCTGCTCATATGACAGCATTTCATACCTAGTGGGTTCCCACTAGAATATAAATGAATTTTACATGACATTCAGCAGCTGCCTCACACAAGAAGAAAGCAAGCACAGTCATCAGGAAGATTATTTAATTCACAGCAATAGTCAAACAGTGATCCACCAAGTACTAAATAGGCCATATATATATTACAGAAAAAATTTAATTTGATTATTAATTTGCAGGCATTTTATACTCCCTCACTGTTTTCAGAAAACAAACAAGTTATTTACTTCAGTATTTAAATTCTGCAGGAAGAAAAGAGGCAACATCTCCAGCCACATTTGCTGCGTGTCCAAACTCTACAAGTTGTTCAGGTACCTCTACCTCTTTGTTTCTCATTATTGGTCCCTATGGACCTTCCTGCTGTTTCAGCAATACAGAAAGTTTCTGTGTTTTGAAGACAGGGAGAAGTTACGAGTCATAGGAAAAGATGGATGTTCAGGAAGAGTGGAGATTTGGCACCAAGGTTCTTGGGGAACAGTCTGTGACGATTCCTGGGACATGGCAGATGCTAATGTTGTATGCAGGCAGTTGGGTTGTGGATCTGCTGTGTCTGCTCTGAGTGAAGCTGCCTTTGGGGAAGGGACTGGTCCCATCTGGTTGGAGAAGGTGCACTGTAGAGGAACAGAGCTGTCTCTTTGGGACTGTCCTGCCAAGCCCTTGTTCAGCAAAAACTGTGATCATAAGGAAGATGCTGCTGTGATTTGCTCTGGTTAGTGACTAGTCCTTTGGTTCATTGCACAGATGTGGGAATGAAGTGGATAGAGGAGCATTATGTCTGCTGTACAACCCAGTGACTAGCCCCTTCGTAATTTTGACTGCAGGAACCTCACAGATTATGTGAAAATGTTCTCCATATTTTTCACATTTGCTTATTCCTTAATCTGGGCTCAATTCCTTTTGCAGGTATGACAGAAACAACAGCATCACCCACCAGAGCAGGTAAAACATTCCTTCTTCCCCCTTTCTTTCACCCATCAAATGAGGATTTCATGTCCCTGATACTGCATAGCAGGTAAATCAGCAGTATATTCCAGCTCATCAGAAAGCATCTCCTGCAGCTTTTTGTAAAGGAGAGCCAAGAGGCACTATACCCAGCTGCTGAATTCTAGCTGCTTGAGCAGGACCCACAACTGGGCAGCAGGTGACCTGCCTCACCCTGCCAGCATGGGCACAGCAGGAGGCTACAGAGGAGCAGCCCTTTGGGTCACTTGAGTCTCTACCTGTTGCTTCTTCATTTCCATTCAGATCCTCCCCGCCGCCCTGCAGCTATGAGAATTTCAGCACCTGTCATCCTCTGCATCATCCTGGGGGCCCTTCTCTGCCTGGTCCTTGCCATTCTTGCTGGGCAGATTCGACGTACCAGGGCACAGCAGAGAGGTGGGTCTCTCAGGGCTGGAATGAAATGCCTACTTGCCATGGCTGGTGGGTGTTTAAGCTGGTGGAGGAGGCTGGGGGCATGGGTGACTGAGGTGAATGGCATCTGCTGCCACAATAAGATTTTCACTTACCGTCTGGCAGTGAAAGAGTCCAGCAGTGTTTATCCTCAGTCAGTGCCTCTCGGTGACTTTCTGGCTACCAACCAGGCAGTGTAGATCCCTTTAGGTCACTTCTCCTTTTCATGACCCCAGCCTGGATATGACTGTGTGAGTGATCATTGCCTTTTACTTTCAGGCTCCAGACTATCCTATGGCCCCTTCTCTGAGGCTGTCTATGAAGAGATCGACTATAACCTGATGAAGGAAAAGCAGGGCATGACTAGCCTCTCAGGTCTGTGTGTCTTGCTCCCTTTGTCAAGGGAAAATTCTTCCTGGTGGCCCAGATCCCAATCTGACACTTTGCAGCTCCCAAATCTATTGGGAAATTTAAAATTCCTAGATTTGAGGAGAGGGGTTTCCAGCCCACTGGACCCTGCCAATTCGTCTCTTAGGGACAATTCATTTTGTGCTGTCCTCACTACAGCCACAGAGTATAGGTCAAACAAATGAACAAAAGAACCCAAACCCCCCAAAAAACAGGTTTTCACTGCAATTATTTAAAGCATGAACAAATAAAGGAATAATTTGTATCTCCCTCCCAGTAGCTATGTGTCTCTCCAGGCTTTCTCCTGTCAACTCCTTTTCTCCCTTTGTGGCTTGCCTCCTCCATGAGCCACAAGAGGTGTTAGGGGGCCCCTGAGGGTTTCTTGGCTATTCCACTGTAAGCCTTGTAGGAGTACTACTGACTGCCCAAGAATCTCCTTGACTTGTGTGTTATTACTGTAGCCTACTCTTTTCCTCACGATGCAGTCTTAGCAGCTAAGGAGACTTTAATCTGATATCACACTCTCTCATTTGCCTAGATTCTTATTCAGAGAGTTCAAAAACAAAGGCACGGTATTATAGCGGGGACAGTGATGAAGAAAATGGTCCTGGAGCTACTCAAGGTAATGGAAGATGGGGATCCAACAAAGAAAGAGAATCAAAATCAGGGTAGCTTTTAATTTCCAAAGCATTATTGGTGATTAAAACTTTTTTCTTGCTGAACTTCATGTCCACTAGTAATATTTTGATGCAAAACAAAAATTTGTTTAACTCTTGTGGTGGAAGACTGTCATACAAACTTGTATAAAAGTGCTAGTCTTCTCTTCTATGTAAGAAGTTGAAAATAAAAGTTCGCTAGTAGTATTGCACTCTTCACAGGATCCAGTCCCACGAATCCAACAATTTGACAACTGCTTCTCCTAGAAATTGCAACCATAACAGCGTGTAAGCTATTGCTTAATTTCTGAGATAAATGGGGAGAATTAAGACAGAGGAAAAACATGCTCCAAATAAGAACATTGGCATACCATTGGGGTTGATTAGAGAATTGTAATCTGAGTGATCTGAAAAAAATGCAGGTTGCCAGATGTGGAGGTTTTTAATCTAAAAAAGCTGAGGGAGAGGAAGTGTTTGGGGAGTAATTGCATTCTCCTGGAGCTGATCAAAAAGCTCTCTTAGCTATTGCCTGGTCTCAGAGAGATCAACTGCCAAAGGCACAAGGAGTTTTGGACCTCAGCTGCCCATATACCTGTCTCTCTGCTGTGCTATGTCTTAAATTTTATTTTCTATTGTTTTTCTTTTATTAAGGGGGGAGTATGGTTTAAAATTAAACTAAAAGCATTTCTTTTCTTTACTTGCTTTGAAATGCTCATCAAGAAGGCAATTATTCCAAATAAGATCTCTTTTTCTTATTCAGATTGAATATTGAGTACTAGGTAAAAAGTTAAATAGGAGTGCTTTGGCTGACTTTTAATTTTATGTATGTATTATTTCTAGGTCCATGTGTTTATGTATATACCGTAAAACAGTGAAAACTAATATTCTCTGAGGGATGGCTTCCAGTTAAGTACAGACCACCAAGCTAGATGCCCCTGAGGAAAGAAAGCTGGCTACTCACAGAACTGAGTTTGGTGGATGAACTATCCAATGAATTAGGAATTGTCTTGGATGGCCGCATCCAAAGAGTTGCAGTCAACAGTTCCATGTCCAAAGGGACATCAGTAACAAGTGGTGTCCCTCGGGAGTCCATACTGTTCAATATCTTTATTAATAACTTAGATAGTGGGGTCAAGTGCACCCTCAGCAAGTTTGCAGATGACACCAAGCTGAGTGGTGCAGTTGATATGCTTGAGGGAAGGGGTGCCATCCAGAGGGACCTTGAGAGGTTTGAGAAATAGGCAAATATGAACCTCACCTCATGAAGTGCAACACCGCCAAGTGCAAGGTCCTGCACCTGGGTTGGGGCAAACACCAGGATCAGTACAGAATGGGGGATGAAGGGAGATGAGGGATTGAGAGCAGCCCTGTGGAGAAGGACTTGGGGAGACTGGCAGGTGACAAATTGATGAGCGGGCGATGTGTGCTCACAGCCAAGAAAGCCAACCATATCCTGGGCTGCATAAAGTGAAGCATGGCCAGCAGGTCAAGTTTGGTGATTCTGCCCCTCTACTCCACTCTGGTGAGACCCCACCTGGAGCACTGCATCCAGCTCTGGGGTCCCCAGCAGAAAAGAGACATGGACCTGTTAGAGTGGGTACAGACAAGCACCACAAAAATAATCAGGGGGCTGGAACACCTCTGTTATACTTGAGAGGTTTGAGAAATAGGCAAATATGAACCTCACCTCATGAAGTGCAACACCGCCAAGTGCAAGGTCCTGCACCTGGGTTGGGGCAAACACCAGGATCAGTACAGAATGGGGGATGAAGGGAGATGAGGGATTGAGAGCAGCCCTGTGGAGAAGGACTTGGGGAGACTGGCAGGTGACAAATTGGGTATGAGCTGGCGATGTGTGCTCACAGCCCAGAAAGCCAACCATATCCTGGGCTGCATAAAGTGAAGCATGGCCAGCAGGTCAAGTTTGGTGATTCTGCCCCTCTACTCCACTCTGGTGAGACCCCACCTGGAGCACTGCATCCAGCTCTGGGGTCCCCAGCAGAAAAGAGACATGGACCTGTTAGAGTGGGTACAGACAAGCACCACAAAAATAATCAGGGGGCTGGAACACCTCTGTTATAAAGAAAGGCTGAGAGAGTTGGAGTTGTTCAGCCTGGAGAAGAGAAGCAGTACTGCAGATACTTTTCTCCAAGGGTTTGGCCTAAGTTTGTAGCCACATGTCCATAGGCAAACAGCCAAGGGTGGCTACTTAGCAAGACCATTTCAGAGAAATTTAACAGAAGGAGGTTAAACCCATGAAAAAACCAGGAAGCAAGTGCTTTACAGAGATAAACAAGGAGTAATATGCCATTATGCAATTATGAAATGCAATGGGGAAGCTTATTCTGAAATAAACCCTGTCACTAACTGGCTCCTTCTCCAGATCTTCTTCCCCTTCCTGTCCCTTCTCCCCATTTTTTTCTGCTTTCTACTTGTTACAGCAATGCATAACAATTACTGGAGCTACATTATTTTGTCTGGGATACCTTAGAGTCAGTATCACAGGCCCTCATCACTGTATCATCAGCTACTGCTCTCACTAGTGGAAGGTCTCTCCTTGTTACAATTAATACCTGTACTGTTCCAGAGGTCCCTCCGCTACCTGGAAGTACCCTAGAAGATGGTTATGATGATGTGACAGAAGCTCCTGGACCTAAAGATGCTGCTCTCTCTGAGCAAAATGAGCAGCAAATCATTGGGTTCCCTGAAGAAAGTGACAGAAACAAGGATTCTCAGACAGGTGAGACCAGAAGAGCAGTGCTGTTAGTTTTCATAATTTATAGTTACTGTACTGAACTTGGGGAAAATCAAGGTGGAGGGTACCTCAAGGGACCATCTAGGTTTTTCTCTAACCACTGTGAGGAAAAAACATTACCTATTTGTTTACATGCCATGAGCCCCTTTTATCCCCTTATCAATCTGTTTTCTCATGTATTTTCCCTCCCCAAACGACATCGATTCCTCCTTTTCTGTGCTTTTGTTTCCTCCTCTAAGCAGCCCATAGTAAGTTTTCTGTCATCCCAAGATGCTCTTCCCCTGTATCTCATAAGTCTCATACCTTTGTGGGCAACAACACCCCTCAGTCAGTAAGGTGGGCTACATCTTCCTAATGGGTTTCAAACACAGACAATGGGCTGAGCACTCTCCTGTGACAGCTCTGGGAGGGGCCAGATCAGGGCACACTTGTGGGATGGACAAGGACAAATCTACTAAATTTGGAGTGCGTCAGTTAACACTTGAGGCAGTAAAACAGAGTTGGGTTATTCAGAGATATTGAAGAATTGCCTTTATTAGAAGTGTTTAAAGTTAGATCAGTAACTTGCTTTCTGGGAACAGTAAGCTTGGTCCTTGGATATGTGTACAGGTAGCAGGCGGGCAGGATGAGACGAGAATTTCTCAGGTCTTTCACAGCCACACATATCTATGGTTCTAATTCCTGGAGAAGACAACGGACAGCCCATGCTGCCAGCTGCACAACCTTGTGAAGGTAATACGTACAGAATGTGCATTTATCTCAGTGTTCTTCCCTTCATGTTTTCAGACTGGAGTCCTAACATGTCAGGGAAGAGGGCCTCCAAGCCTGAGAGAGATTCATCCCCTGCTCTTGAAGATACAGGCTATGATGATGTTGAAGAACTGGGACACCGATAGAGGCTGCTGAGCTGTACTGACCACTTTTGGAAATACGCTTCTGTTCATAAAATGCTAATTGGGTACTAGCAGAACCAGAACAACCTGCATTTAGGATTAGTTTACCTAAGTTTGGTTTATTTGCAGAGAAGCAATTACATACTTAGAAGAAATACAAGCATGACTGTTAAGAAAATCTTTTTAATTTCCTTTGTAATTTCTTGTTGCCAAGACTGCCTAGACAGTTTTTGCTTTTTATTTCTAAATATTTTCATTGTATTTTTTCTACTCAGTTAATTTTTCAACTTATGATATTTTCTTATCAGAAACTGTTTAAAGATCTCTTCTCAAATTTATGCATCTCCTCACAGATACATGGGGCAGCTTTCTGGACTACAAGAAAATCATCAAAGTTCTGTTTCATCTTTTGGATATTCTTGCTTGTCACACAGGATATGAGGACTAGAATGAATTTTCTATCTAATGCTTTGTGAGATGAGAAACTCAGCAAGAGGTTATTCTTGTCCTCACTTTAGATGTAGGTCTGTCATTTGACTTATGTACAAGTGAATCACGCATTTGATTGGAGGGAAAAGCCTCTCTTCTCTCTTCTCCCTTTATACCATCATGACTTAGCATCTCCCAAAGTCATACCAATTGTGCAGTAAGAGAAAGTTTAATTTCTTTCCACAAATGCTAAGTGGTGGTCATACCTATAGGTGTCTGTCATGTAACTTCTTTCACTCATATGAAGGCAAACTGAAGTCCACATGTTGACGGAATAGAAGGTGAAGTATTGTTGTCTTGGCTCCTAATGAAATTTCTTTCAGGTCACGAAACAAAAAGCCTCCCTTGCATTCTGTCATCTCTTTTGGCCTCCATTTATCTCTCAAAATCTCAGCCCTACCATTCTAGTAGGCACTCCCTCTCCACCCAAGAAAGCTGCTAATTTATTCAAAAATGTGAAGGAATTTTTTTATTCAGATCAACTAAGTATCTCAAAAGAAAAAGGTCTGAAACTTCAAAATGGATATGATTTTTTGGATCAGATGATAAATGTAGTGGAAATGCAAGCTGTTGAGAATTTGCCTACAGCACGCCAGAGTAATGATGTGTTGTCGTGGTTTAACCCAGCAGGCAACTAAGCACCATGCAGCTGCTCGCTCACTCCTCCTCTCCCTCAGTGGGATGGAGGAGAGAATCGGAAAAAAAGTAAAGCCCATGGGTTAAGATAAAGGCAGTTTAATAAAACAGCAGAGGATAATAATAATAATAATAATAATAATAATGAATAATAGAATATACAAAACAAGTGATGCACAATGCAATTGCACACCACCCACTGACCAATACCCAGCCCATCCTGGAGCAGTAATCGCCCTCCCCTGGCCAACTCCCCCATATAACATCATAAGGTACGGAACAGCCCTTTGGCCAGTTGGGGTCAGCTGTCCCGGCTGTGCCCTCTCCAAGCTTCTTGTGCACCTGGCAGAGCAGGGGAAGCTGAGAAGTCCTTGACTGGTGTAAGCCCTGCTCAGCAACAACTAAACCATCAGTGTGTTACCAACATTCTTCTCATACTAAATCCAAAACACAGCACTATGCCAGCTACTGGGAAGAAAATTAACTCTATCCCAGTGGAAAGCAGGACATGTGTCTAGAAGAAATACCTATGAGAGTCACCATAATTCAGATGAGACTCTCATTTGTCCGTAAAACCAACAGTTGTTCTAGCCATCATGATACATAAAGAAATGTGCGTTTGTTCCAGATAGCTAAGATGACGTACAGGCAAGTAAATCCTTTCCCAAACAACCTCAATAACCTCATTAGCACAGCATCAAGACACCCTACAGCCCTACGCCAAGAACTGAGGCAGAAGAGGTTGTACTGAGATGAACCGAATACTTCTTTGTATTCAGTGAGTATTCTGGCAAATCTATGCTTCCCTGGATGTCTCCCTCCCAGCACTGAATGGAGCTTCCTGTGGAATGTTGTGACAGCACAGGAGTACTGTGTACTGCTATGATTCTGTGATGCACAGGATGTTTCTGTCTGTGTAACTTTATCCTTTCCAAGCTAGACTGGAAGTAGCGAGGAAGAAATTCAAAAGGAAAGACAAGTCTGGGAAAGACAAGGCACTTTGTTCAAAGAGATCCTAAGGGAAAGCAACCACCTTGACTTCTAGCTCCAGGCAAGAGTGGTTTACTTCCCTGGTTAAACCTAGGATTATAGGAGGACATAAAGCCATTGCAGCTGCCAAGTCTTTGAGACAGCAAGACCTGACAGGCATGCTACAAGCATGCTGTGAGACACAGAAGGAGGGAAACACATACATCCATGTAATTTAACTGGATCATGCTATCTGCTCTGGTTCACTAATAGAAAAACTAGGAAAGCAGAAATAGTCAGTTTTCGCAAGGAATAGGAAAAGGCAGCAGAAACTGACAGGGGCAACCAATTCTATGCCACAAATAGGTGTAGCAGACTATTTATCCCTGTCAGAATTATCTATACAGGACGACAGGACTTCCCTTCCCTGGGTGCACCATGCTGGGCTCCAGTGACCAGGAAGGAGGAATCCCCTGGACCTCAGAGATGGCAACAACTGATGTCATTGATGTGATCCGGTTGAGTTGAGTACTCCCCAGGTGATTGTATATAAGGGTATATAATCCTTAATGTGGCAAGTGAACTTATCTTGGAAACGTGCCCACAGTGTTAAAATCTGTAAGGAAACTTCTATAGACCTGCCCAAGGAAATTTTTATGATAATTGGAGTAATAGGATTGAAAGCATATTAACAGAATACAAGAATAATAAGAGATGTGAAGTGGCTTAACTGTGGGATTTATCAGGCAAAATTTCTACTCTGAGGGATGAAAACAGATGCTTACAGAAGTATGTATAATACCTCCTATAAGTAACAGATCACTTAAAATTATTAAATCAGAGACAATATTGGTTAATGAGCAGGATGAAAACCAAGAGAATCAGGCTAAGACTGAGCTCATTACAAATCCATCTTTAAAATTTGTGAAAAAATCAGGTACAAAAGGAAAATACACAATTGCAAAGGTATAGCCCAAATTTACAGAGATTTAAACCTCATAGAGTCTGATAGCAGAAGTCTTGAGTATTGCAAATTCCAACCTCACCTAATTTTGCTCTGTTTGATCCTCTAATCCTCCCATGCCTATTTTTCCCTATAACACCTTTAATTCTTTCTCTGACACACTACTCCATAAATAATGTAAATAATGTACCTTGCGGAAATACACATTTCTCATAGCTCCTGTCATTAAACAAACACCTACACATCCTGCTAGGAAGCAAGAAATGTCTGGACAGGACAACCCAGGGTCAGACAGTATTATTCTAGCAGCACAAACACCTGTGTTTCTGAGGATGCTTGTATAAAGGTTCTGACCCAAGGGAAAATACACAGTTTCTAATGAGCTTGGACCCTCCTAGGGAACCTTAAAGATTTTGCCCTTGAAGAACAACAGAAATATGGACACACAGGATGAGTGAGGTTACAGTTTATGTGTCACACTGCATGACATCCTACCCATCAGCATCCCCCCCTTCCCAGTAATTTCAGTGCTAAAAAGAACAGTGCTTAAAAGGGGTCACTGTGGGGGAAGAGAGTTGAAATAGCATCAGAGATGAGCACCACACCACCCTAGAGTGCCAAAGACCCAAGATTCATTCACCAGAGCAGAAGGAATTATGTTTTAATTCATATTGAACATACTCTAAATTAACTGAAGGATGGAGTTGTTGGGGTCAATAGGCTAGAAATAAGGCACCCCCTCTGAGACATCATTATGCTCTTATGCATACAGTCACAAGCATAACTGAGAAATTGTAAGAGAGACAGTAAGTCTAAAATTCCTTAACCACTAGTTGACAAGTTGACAAGCTGACAAGACAGGAATAGCTTTGAAGAGAGTTGACTTGGACTTTGTAACTGATAAGAAGGGAGAAACAAGAGAACATAACAATTATGGATATTTGAGGGGGCCTGGGGAACTATGCAAAACTTACTAAGGAATTTTTAGGGAATGAGTCAAAGGTAAGGAAGAAGGGGAATCAGGGAGGAACAAAGTGGGGGGAAGAGAGGGGAAAAATAAAAGGGTCCATGTGTGTATAAGCAGCTGCTGGTCAGAACACTTGCCTGAAGGAGCCCTGTGCCTGATCACAGGCTATCCTATCTTACTAACATTTATTAAATATCTTTCTGTTTAATTTCCCCCTCTACCCCATGTGAAGCTGTTCAAAGGTCTAGGTGACAGCAAGTGGAGAGACCAGACTAACTTAATCAAATGCCAGCAATTCGAGTTAGATCATGGGTGATAGGCCACTTTTTAGTTTTTTAGTTTAACAACAAAGGAGAAATCCTTTGTGATCTTAAATTATACTTTGCAATTATTTTTAACAGAAGAATTGCTAGCCCTAACACTCAGTTGCTAGCACATGACAAGTAATAAATTAAAGAGAGCCAGATATAATGTACAGATGGACAGCACTAAATAACGCACAGTTTGGGTAATGTCACAGAGCTGAGTCAAACACCCTTAATACAAAGAGAAACAACTTGTGCTCCACTCAAAGGTAGCCAGTCTGAGTCTCTCAGCCAATATCTATCTCTCTCTTTATATAAATACATATAATATATAACATATAACATATAATATATAATATATAATATATAACATATGCAGTAATTCTGAGCCAGTCTGGCTTCTCCAAGGGAAAATTGAACCTCTTGATTGTTTATAGTATCAGTGAATGAAAAATTTAACAGAAAAAGTCAAGTGGATGAAATTGCTAGAAGCACTCAAAATCATTTAGAAAATATGTATTGATTATAGCTGTTAATAATGTTAGCCCATCCTTTCAATGTCATGTCAGGAATACATGTGAAACAGCACATTTCCTTTCCAAGGGCAGATACAGAATGATCCATCAGTATAGTTTCATAGATTAAACATGTTAAATATAAAGACTAACAGTTCGATTATAATGAACACCTTATTTTTCTAAAACATAAAAACTTGTAAGCAACCGTAGTTCTATGTTGGAAACTGTTACAATCTTAACATTTAAAATCTCTTGTCTAAAGTTAGGCACATTCATGTTTTAACTTCTAAAGAAGGACAGGCCCGTTTTCAGAGCTTTTGAGTGCTTGGAAACCTATAAAAGCCAGTGGGAGATGCCTATCCAAGAGCTGAATTTAGCCCAGTATATTCGATATTGTTCACTGACATAAGGAGGGAAGTAAAGACCGAAGAGCAGGGTCCGCAGATGTACCTCAGTTACTTCACAGAGCAAATACTCAATGGTGGAAGAAGGTGGTAGGGAAGCATACTGTGCTTCCAGATCAGGCAGCATGGAAGATGAAATTCACTTCTCTGAGGCCAGACTGTGATTGTCTCCAAACACGAGTGACCTGAGGAAAGAGATGATGGAATTAGCACAGTCCGTGTGCTTTC
>NW_009259718.1:4309989-4310426 GCF_000687185.1 Egretta garzetta | reverse complement strand
AGCAACATTAAAAACAGTGAAATGAACTTACCAAGCATATCAAAAAGGAGATGGGAAGTAGCAAGGCAGTGTTATGCCACCACGTGCTGTACGCTTCAATAGTATATTGGAATACACTTGACAAGACTTTTGAAATATCATGAAAGGAGACAGAAAGAGACTTACAGATTATTTGACTGGTGTGCGTAACATAATACAAAAAAAAAAAAGTATAATACAAAAAAGATAAAATAGAGATTGTTTCCGTGCTTTCGATTGTAGCGTAAGAAAATTCTTTAAAATGTCATTGTACTTAGCAAGAATGGTTCATAACTTTGAATTTTTTAGCCATAACTATGAATTTTCTAACTAACAAGAACTTCAATTTGTTACCCCAACTGATTAGTTTTCGGGGGGAATTTTTGCCTTTTTTTTCCCCTTTCCGTTTCCCGCACCCT
>NW_009259718.1:4270705-4309436 GCF_000687185.1 Egretta garzetta | reverse complement strand
GTTCCGTTGTACTGCTGTCTCGCCTAGGAGGGGTATTTCGGTTTCTTCCTCAAGTGCTGGGAACCAGGGACGCCAAGGAAGCGTGTCTCAGCTGAAGGGCAGCACGGCCTGTGCGGATTTGGGAGCCGCTGCCCAGCGTTTTGCTTTAGGGGCAGTTTTGATGTTGGTAACAAGTGCAAGTGTCCACTCTTGAGCTTGATCGTTTCCTTATTTACCCCTGCTTAGACTTGTATAGTGACAACACGAATGCTGTCCTTTCGGGTTTCCTGAAATCAGAGTTCTCTGGCAGCTTCCAGAAAAGCTTTTAGGACTATCACTAATAATAGTAGAAAAGGATTTATCTGCAGTGTCTACTTAATGCCTTGGCTTATTTCCTAGCTGCATGCAGCTCTATAGACATCTCGGATTGTTCATCCATCACGACTTTTTTTATGTTGCAGGTGCTCTGCCGGTACCAGCACATCTGGAATATTGATCTGCACTTCTGTCCAGCTTTCCTTGGTGGCATAATGCAAGCAACTGGTAGGCAATACAGGGAGATTAGCTCTGTAGGGAAGTACCTTCTTCACTAGTAGGACACTAGTGGACAAACTCTTAGTGAGTGCAGAGCCCACAGAGCCAGCTTTAAACTGAGTTTTGGCACCAGTAACATTAACTACATGATTGTGGAGCTCAGTAGTGACTGCCAAAACAGCCACAAGGAATTTCATATTGTGCAACTACACAGCCACTGTTTGTGGTACGTACAGTCTATGCCAAAGTTCAGCATATCTAAAATAGGATAATAATAATTTTATATGGAATGTTTTCCTAAAAGTTTTACGTTTCGTTCAAACGAGAAATAATTTGTAGAACACTTGCAGTTTGTAACATGCATGAAGTATCCGAGTATGCCATAAAATAGTACTTGTGGCCTTATTAGACGTAGTTAATCATTGACACTTGTAACTCATAAATCATGAAATTAACAAGTCTCTACATTTGTTTACCCACGCATTAGTAGTTGTTTAGCCTACAAGTCATCTGTCTGAATCAATATAAATCCCTACTAGGACATTTGTACCTCAGTTTAAAACTGGTTCTGCTAACTTAAAGGGTTGATCTGTGCAAAACCAAAATAAATCATGTTTACATCCTAGCATTGTCTTCAGAAAAGCTGTGTGTGTTTCAGTAAGCCAATATGAAATTATACTCTTTCTCAGACACATGTATGGATGAGGTATAATTTGTTCAGTTTTGTTTTGCCCAGTGTTATTATAATACAGCTGAAAATCTCAACTTTTTCTGAAAGGTAACAAGCCCCCAGCAATGTTGCCAAAGCGTGCAGAATACATGCTGAAGGATATAAAAAGGATGGCAAAATACTACCAAGTGCCTGTAAGGATTTCAGAAGATGACTTCCCACGTATCCTTGGTACAAGTAAGTAAGATACTTAGCTTAGCTGGTACCTTTCAACTCTAGCACTTCTGGTTCAGGTTCTCCCTAACAGTAAAGGTGAAGATAAATGTCTTGAATGACGATGAGCTGTCCACAGCCTCTTCCTGTATCTGTGAGCAATATGAATTATGTGCATTTTTAACAATAAAAGGAACTTCTGGAGAAATATGCTTATGAATGATATTAGCATGGAAGATATTGTGACTCAACATAAACTTTACTTTTTGGGGACTGTTACAGAGAAGATAATACTGTTCTTAGGTAGCACTTGTGCAGACCATATCTGTTCCTGATCCAGTGTTTCAGTATGTTTCTCTGTCTTCCCACTGATCCCAGGCAGTCTTGGGGCCATGCGCTTTATCACAGCCATCGACATGACAGAACCACGGTTCTTGGAACCCTTATCTAGGGAATTCTGGATACGGTTTTGGTCACAGGTCAGTATTTTATGAAACCAACTTCTTGATCCTTTCTCGGTCACCATTCCTGTCCCACTTCATTCAAAAGTGGAATTTGAGCAAGAAAAAGGAAGTGTCTTTTCGTGAAAATTCATAGCAGGAAACTTAAGGTCATAGTGGTTCAAGAGCCATCACAAAAAAAGAACTAACTTATAGTCAGCTTAATTTGCCTTCTTTTAGCTATATATGGCGAGTCCTGTGGGCTGAGTGGATCAGTAGTTCCTATCAGAAAGCACTTAATAAATTCCTAGATTAGATGACTTAAAACTTTTTCTGAGGAAATTTCTCCTGCAACTAGTATTTGTTTTTATTTCTATTTTCTTAGAAAACTTGCTTTCAAGTCCAGAGCTGAGCTTTTGTTCTTAATTACTGAATTATTTATTTTATTCTTTTGCCAGCGTGAAGATATCAGTCAGCCGGAGAATATATTAGCTGTAAGTGTCTCCTTTTTGTTGGTGCTTTTGCATTTCTGATACAGATTCTTACTGATGGCTTGGATCAGTAATAGGCATGAAGACAGCTTAGTTAAATGATCACTTGGAGTTTTGAAAAATTTCACATAGAAAAAAGTGGATTTAATTCCCTAGCAGTTCTGTTTGGAATGATTTTTTATTTTTTTATTTTTGGTCATGCTTTTAATGACACCCAGAACCAGGATCTCCTTTTTTGTTGTTTCATGTGGCAAGATACCCAGGATGGACAATGAATTATCTATTTTATTATTTATCTATTATCTGTTTTACAGTAGTGAAAGTGTGATCAGTGTCTCCAGAATGCACTGAGGTTTTGCTATTATATGAAATCTTCAGGTGAAATGCAACACTTTGGGAAAGTTGACTTTCCTTGGAGTGATGGAGTCAGACTTTACTAAATTCAGTGCTGTACTGCCCTTTTACATGCTTAGAAATCATACTCTTCTGATGTATTTTCTTTTTCTGTTTAGATTTTGTTTATTACAGTAAAAGCTGTAATGGCATGTAAGTTAGTATACCATGAGATCCTCTTTAAGGGCTCTTATTTCTACACTTTTTTATTTTTTAAGTTCTTGGAATATGAAGAAAAGAGGGGAATTGTCCATGACTAGTCTCTCCTATCCAACATCCCTATTTGAAAGCTGAAACTTTCAGTCTTGCTGTTTTCTCCAGAGTGTAGTCCTTGCACTCAGCTTCATCTTAGTGTACCTTACTTTTACCAGATTTTCAGCAAAGGTTTGCATTTTGTCTTTTCAAGAGGCAATTCGTGAAGGATATAATTAAACTGTGGTGCATTAACCCTGGTAGGCAGCTAAGCACCACACAGGTGCTTGCTCACTTCCCACCACTGCACAGTGGGACAGGGGAAGAGGAAAAGAAGAATAAAAGCAAGAAAACTTGTGGGTCAGGATAAAATTGCTTAATAAGCAAAGGAGAAGTAGAAGAAGAGAGAAACAAAACAAAGCAAGTAATGCAAAGGCAGTCTCTCACCACTCCTCACGGGTAGACTAATGTCCAGCCAGTTCCCAAGCAAAAGGTGGCTAACCTCCCTAAGCCCCCTCCTCGCTGCTTATTGCTGAGCATGATGTTATATGTTCAGGTCATCTGCCTTACTGTGTCCTCTCCAAACCTTTTGCGCACCCCCAGTATCTTTGTGGGGTGGAGAGTGAGAAAACGGAGAAGGCCTTGGCACTGTTCAACAACAGCTAAAACAGCAGTGTGCTATCAGCATTGGTTTGGTCACAGATAGAAAACACAGAACCATAGGAGTTGATGGAAAGAAAAATAACTCCATTCCAGCCAGACCCAGTACATAAATATATAAAGTCCACTCATAGTCTCTGAATCCATCATTACTGAAATAAAGATAAAGCAAGGACATACAGAACTTCAGAGAAACAAACTTCACACTCAGATCTCTCTGTAATTTAGTCACTGTTTGGCGGTCTAGCTGCCTATGTTCAGCAAGGCAGAGATGTGGGCATCTCCTTGTTTGCTTGTGTCTGTCTTCATTCACCCCTGCAGCAAGTGCTAAACATTCCTCTTTTCTGGAAATATGCCATCCAAAGATGGGCGAGGGGTCCCAACCCTTTAATCTGAGTATTTATAGGTGAATAAAAATGGAATGTTGTTTACTTGATACAATTCCTTAGTATTTTTTTACTACTTTTTTTAGTCAGCAGTAACTTCACATAAATTACTGTAGAAGCAATGTATAATCTTTTAATCCTTTGAGTCCACTTAAATACCCCTTCTGCGCTAACATGGTGAGGTCCAGATACTATGCTTCTGTGTAAATATTGCAGTCTAAACGCTGATTAACAAGCATACACAGCATTTTGTTCTACTCCACTGCTACACTTGTTTATCTCCTGTGAAGCAGAGTCAAAAAGAGCTCCTTATCTCCCTGATGTGGAAGTAGAAGGCACAAGAAAATGTGGATGCTAAACAAATAGTGATTGAAAGAAAGAAAAAAAATCATTAACACCTGCATGTGCAGGATTACCGGTCTGTGTGCAGTACCGTAAGCATTTTTTTTTTTTTTTGAAAGAAAAAGGGCTTGTCATTCAGGTAGATGGCATGGAAGCTAAAATTTTTTGTGAAATACTAATTAAAATAGGTACTTGTAACTTTGATGTTCCCAATAAACATTGGACCTTTACTTTTGGCCCCTTTATCTCAATCCTGTGTGGCAGAGGCACAGAGGAGCCTAATACCGCAATAACACTAGCAACTGTTTCAAGCCTGAGCTAGTCTCTTTCATGCAGTATCACATCTAGATCCTACGTGGCCACGTTTGTCATAAACACTGGTTTTGTTTTGGCAGGCTTGTACAGTAAGATTTTTAGAACAACAATTTTCAAATTTTGTTTTTTTGTAAGTTATAAGTCATTGTATCAGAAATGAAACTTAGTATTTCTCTTTTTTTATTTCTTTTTTTTTTCTGTTTAGGAACTCCTAAAAAAAAGTGCAGATTTGGGGCTTAGAAGTTTAAAATATCCCTTCTACTATGTATCTGAGAGTTGATAAATGATAAATAGGTTGGGAATTCAGCAAGACAGTTGAGCAAGAAGTGCTTCAAGGGTATTTTGTAATTTTTTTGGTAATAGACCTTGGGTGGTAATACTGAAGATTAAATCAATTAGACCATAGTAGAAATTAGAATATGTAGTATTAGAGTACTTGTAATTATATCATCTTTTTTTCAGGTTGCAGGACAAGCTGGGCTATCACCAGAGCTTGCCCAAAAGCTGCTTGAAATGATTTCATCCCCTGCAGTGAAGAACCGACTAAAAGAGACAACAGAGAAAGCAATAAAATATGGGGTGAGACGCGTCCAATGCCATTTGGTATCACAGCTATGCGTTCCTTGTCTATTAAAAATACTGTGAAGCAAGGAACAACAAAGGTGGTGATTAGAAAGCACTATATAGACCATCTCTCTTAGGTGGTCTTTGCTTTTTGAACATGTGGGAGCTAACTCACTGTAGTTGGTAGTTCATGTCATTGTCATCTGGGAAGCCAAGGTTGGCCCATTCAGCAAATCCTAGCCAGACAGCAAGGATGGGGAGCTACAGGACCAGTACTAAGAGATACCATTTATCGCTACTTGACATAAAACTGCAGATTTATCAGGTTGCTTTTTTTGCTTCTTCAAATGCAGCACACAGGCTCCAGAGTCCCCTACTTTCTGATGGCTCCATCAGTCTCACCTTTAAGAATGAAGAAGGTGAAAAGAAAGGGAGGAAAAAAGTCAAAGTTTTTGCTTTTTATTCCTGAAGACTGATCATGTGTCTGTAAAAATTTCTCTCATTGTAACATTCTCTGTTTCATCTCCATGACGTCAATAGGCATTTGGGATGCCTGCTGTTGTGGCACATTTTAATGGGGAACCTCATCTCTTTTTTGGCTCTGATCGTTTAGAGCTGCTAGGCAGCGTTATAGGTGAGTATACCTAATAACATCACTTCTGGTTTCATGCTTTCACCCTCTTTTAATGAAGTGTGTAACAGCTAAATAAAACACTCTTGGGGTCTTTCAAATATTAAATAATGTTGGGTATTCTTCTCGTGGGATGAAACTGCTGACTGGAATGTATCTCAGTACAGTTAGTGACCAAAGATGTAATTTTTCCAAACTAGAAGTAACTTGCATTCTCTATCCTTTGTTGGTATGTTTCAAGGCTTTTTGCTCCACATGCCATTCTCAAATTACTGCTGAAACTCTTTAGTTTTCAAAATGTTCATATTTAACCGTTTTGGTACTGGGCATTGGGTCTTGGCTAAGATTAAGACTATGGCTGATAATGCTTTTTTTTTTTTTTTTTTTGTAGTTTTAACATTTTCGTTTTATATCTGTTGTTTCTTAACAAAAAGTACATTATCACAGCTCCCCAATCTATAACTTGTAATTACCTAACTACACAACTTTTTAACAGAAATTCTTATATGGACCATCCTTCTTTTCATTTTTCTATTAATAGACTATGAACTTTAAATTTTTAAAGATAATTGGAATAGGTTGTGATAACTAATAAAACTCAGTCACCTGCTTTACGTGAGCTAGAGGGCATTTGACTATTGATCTCAAGATTTGGCACTTGAGAGAGTTTATCACTAGAAAGAGTTATGGGCATAATTAGCTCTGATGCATTTGTTGAAAAGTTTCAGCAGAGAGTCTTAATGAAACTAAAATTAGTCATAGGCTTAAACAGAAGGGAATTTTTGTGAGGCTTATTTTATTTTCTGGATGGGTTTCTGATTCTATAAAAATACTCCTGATGAAAATGAAAGCGAGAAAGATGAATACCCAACACCCACTACAATAGTCACTAATCCTAACTGGAATATTATGGCCTGGTTTCTAGTCTCAACTACAAGGACTTCAACAGGTTTTCCTTTTGTTTCTCTGATTCCCCTGCCTTCCAGCCTTTTTCTCTTCCTTACACCCAGCCCCTCAAAAAAGGAGTTGTAAAAAGAATTGGCTTCACCCTTATGTGGAGTGCCACAGACCAGCAGAACCTCATCTGTGACAGAGGAAATTAAGTCTTCTGTACAGCTTCAGTTGGGACTAGAAGAGTGAAGGATTTAGGGAGCTGGCTGAAGCATGCCAAACAAGATACAAATTTGTATTCCATCATCAGTAGTTACCCTTCAAAAGAAGAGTAAGAATAGTCATCCTACTGCAGAAATGTGACTAGCTAATCACTTCTATGCATTAAATTTTAACTTTCTCTTTTGTGCTGGTTTGTCTTGCAGGTGAAAAGTGGCTAGGACCAGTTCCATCAGTTCCAAGCCCCAAAATGTGAAAAGTCCTGGGGAAATATGTAAGAGTGAAAATATATATGTACATGGTCAATCTTCAGTGATTATCTGAATGTATCCAATTTTATGGAGCGATGGCTTTCTCATCCTTAACAGCTAACTTTACAGCTCAGTCTCATCTCTAATTAGGAAGAAGTTCAAGGTTTGCCAGTATTACCAGTCAGTGAGGTCTTCTCCAATACAAATGTGCTGCTTTTCTTTCAACAGATTAATGATGAACATTAAAGATTAAACATTACATATTTAACTTCTTGCAGATTAAACATTCTTCTTTCCTGATTAGTTCTCTTTCTCTCACCCTAAAAGCATGAGGATTAAATTGTTGTTATGGGACTGAGATGCCTGGATTTCTTGTATCTTCCTGCTTGTCCTTTAGAAACACACACACAGAGACAGCCTAAAAGAAGCTGGCCCCATTCTCCTTTTATTTTAAGTCCAAGATACTACATAGACACTAGAAGCACAGGACAAGGTATTCATGCTGCCTTTTACTCTGCAGCATGGCAACTGAAGGGGACATGAGAGAGAATAGTGGAAGAGAGAGGGACAATTCAAGCACAAAGAAAAATCTGGGGAACCCAATCAAGTATTTCAAAAGGAATTGTCCCCCTCCTGAACAGTATTTTATACCCCTCGCTCTGCAGTGGCTGACATTTGAGGAGACCACCACGCACATCCATTCTCGGGCACCAACCACAGACCTTGCAGGAGTTTTTAATTAAAGTCAGTTTTATGGTAATGTCTCTGGAGAACAATGGTGAATACCATGTAAGTTTAGTTGGTAACCTAACCAGACTGCGTTCTGTTTCCTCAAGGATGGCCTAATTGCTGCCTATCCAAAGGTGATTTGGATATGGCTATGAGGGACTTCCTATCATACAGTCTGCAGAGGGAAAAATATGCAAACAATAAAATTAAAACCAAACCACTTGATTTTTCACTCTCATCTCCGATTACAGTAGTTAGAAATTTCACACTGGCCCTGTATTGGCTGAATTGGAATAACACACTCACTCAAACTAATTTGATTTGTGAGACTTGTTTTCTCAGTGATGCCTGGCTGTCTCTGACGCATCACTGAAGGAAGCAGAAGAACTAGCAGCAGCTGGAATTCCATTTTTTGTCTCCTTCTGATCTTTAAGGTAAAGTATATTCTTGCTTGTTCACCTGAACAGCAAATCCTGGAACAAAGCATCAGAAAAAAAATCTCTATCCTTCATGTTCTTAACAGCTGTAAGTGTTGTGGGAATATCATTTGTTCCCCCATCCAGAGTTTTTCCTTCTTACACCTCTTTCAGCTCTTCAGGAAATATCCTACAATTTGAGAACTCCTTCCCCCTTTCCACCAGTGCACCCATTAGTCTTTGGGCAAATCCAGCCTGGAATTTAAGGAAATCTTTGTGAGATACAGGAGGCTACGTTAATTTAGGAGTTAGGATGACAGGGAAGTTACCATGTATGTGTACGCCACAGGTTTCTTTGAGTCCCTTAAAGCCACGTTAAAGACATTTTTTACCATTTCCCCCCTGAAATTTGCCAGTCTCCAGTTTGTGCTACTAAACTGATTCTGCGGTTGTGATAAAAATGGAAAGACTGAAACATCACTTTGAGCCAGATCACCGTGGTGACCTGGGGCCACTGCCATAGGCAGTGCTGCCTCAGAAATGGGCAAAATGGGAGGTAAGGCACTCTGCTGGGAAGGTGGGGACAACGCAAGGAACATCTTGAAATAATCTCATGGTGGAAGCCACGGTCTCATGAAACTTTGTCCTTTGACCCAGCTTGACTAATATAAACAGCCTTTGTGACAGAACATTGTTGATTTGGCAGATGCACCAGATGAGATGGACCTTACAGACTGCTATGTATTTCCCCAAATTATCTTAAAGACTCTAAGGAGACCTACTTGAAATCAGTGGAAATTAAATGCTCAAAGCCTTAGGTACTAAAATAGTACTTAAACACCACTGAGATAAGGAAGACCCAAACTCAGGATTTTCCATACATTGCTTATTGCCTGTAATAACCACTAGTAAGTGGTTACAGCCTTTGTGCTTGTATCAGTGAGTATACATAGTGTTGCCATTCTGACTGCATAGCTACTTCAGGCAAGTTGCCTGTTTGGAAGCAGAGCTTTGAGGAAATTCTGCCTCATGTTTAGGCAGCCTTACTCCTGCGTTACAGAGACCTGATGGTAAGCACAAGCTCTTAGCAGACACTGATTACCCCAGTAAACACTGGCTGGCAGCTATATTGTCATTCTTAGTACTTAGCTTTGGTGTAGAATGCATCTAAGTGGTCTCAGTGCTGAGTACCAGCTTCTTTACCTGGCTTCTCTTTCTGATCTTCTGTCTGTAAATGTCACAGCCTGCTGCAACACTACAATGGCCACCACTGCATGGAGTTGAACTGTTTATCTCACTGTTGTGAATGCCACCAGGTGGCAGGGCAGGTAGAAGTTGAGCATTACTTGAAAAAACTTCGAGGATCTAAACTTTTGTGTCTTTTTACCAGGCTAAGCAGTAATAAGAACTGCCGGCTATATACGAATAGCTGAAACAAATTTCTTCCATAAAGATGATACCTCTTCTGCTTAGCTAAATATCAAACTAGTTCCCAAGACCCTCACATCCACATCACTTTCAAGGTAGCATGCTGTTTAGCTGTCAAGCCAGAGAAGATACTGGGCAAGGAAAGGGACTTTGAGCCAAGAGGGACTGTCAGTGACTCAGGCAAAACTGGACTGTGAACTCTAGGGAACAAACCTGGAGTTGTGTTCCCCTTTGCTCTGTTACAGACCTCTCTAGGAGATCCAGTCCCACTTCCCATGTCTGGAAATCTGTGGAACTGGCATGAGGAGGTAGGTCCCACCAATGCTAGGCTGAAAGCAAACAAGCAAGCATAGAGGTAGGCTCAAAGTCACAAAATGAGCAAAGAAAGTGGTTCAGTAAAATAATGAGACTACAGGAAGGAGAGAATAGGTGCAGACTTGAGCAAAGGAAACCAGACAATGAAAGAAAAAGAATAAAACTGAGCACAGATCAGGGCAGAGAGAGGTGTCTCAATGGGAAATGGTGTTCCCTGAGAAGGAGCAGGCAACGAAGAAAGGCAGAGCTTAGGTAGGTTAAACAGGCCAGAGTCAGTTGACCACAGAAGATCATTTGGGGAAGAAGGGGTAGGATTAACACTATTTCCTGTGAAGCTGTACAGTGCTTGCTGCACTCTCTCAGTGAGGCCAGGGATGGCCCCGGGGCCTGCATCCACCCTGCACCATCAGCCTGCAGCACTGCTCCACACCTGTTACCTGTGCTCCTCACCCAGTGTGCACTGAGACAGTCCTCCAGCGGTGACCTCACACACAGCACAAAATGGACGCCTGCAGAAGAAGGCAGTTCTTTAACCTTCCCCTGCAAGCACCTTCTTATTGTCCTTTCAACCCTCAGCAAGCAAAGCCTCCTAAATTAAGTGTCTCTTTCCTCCCATCCTTATCTCTGTGCAAGTAAGAAGGAAACATTTTATTAAAGCACTTACTGGATTATGGTGCTGAGCATCTGCTTTGCTGCCTTTTCCTTTTCCAGTGGAGCCAGCAACACTGCTGGAAGGAAGCAACCTGCTTCCTAGAAGGGAACCAAGCACAGAACAATAAAGAAATAATCAAGAGGGTATCCCAGGAGCTGCACACATAGCTGGTTTTACCCCAAACTTTTCACAGATCTGTGGCTCATCCACAGGTAAGAGTGAAAGGAATGTATCTACACCAAACTTGACTAATGTTACCTTGACCTACTTCTCATTCCAGCTTGAAACACAAGAAAAGTGACTACTTGGCTTTCATTGCATTCAAAAAATCACTGGCCACTGGTTCCAGACTGTGTTTCAATGCCAAAGCTGTTCTGGCTATAGCTTCTTGCCTAAAGAAGCTATGTCTACAGCGATCTAATGAGTAATGAAGGCATTCTGCAGCTTTCCCAAATGTTTCCATCAGTCCCGTTTTCAATTTCTATATGTCTATTGTTATACACAAGAAATAGTTTAAAGTAATACAGCAGGTTTCAGTAGGTGACATCATCATGTAGTCAAGCTAAGAAATGCCATTACTGAATACATCTGTGCAACCTGAGTGCCTTATCCTTAAGAATATACTTTGTGAAGCAGACTCTAATCTTATGCTCTCACAGGGTTTCTCATTCTCCTCCTCCCTCTGTCCCCTCCCTTCAGATTCCCACATCTGACCTCAGGATTTAAGGAATTTGTCTATCACCTCACACCAACACCATGGCAAAACCAGGGATGAAATACCTTGCAAAATTCACAAACTTGAAACATTCTTTTGCTTCCTGTAATCATCTTACATTCACCATACACATTTCATAAGAAATTAGTATGACGTCTCTAATGTAACAGCCCTCTTTCTTACACCATTCTAATTTATTCTTAGGTGACCCTCCATCCTATGCACTAAGGATGGTTTAAAATTACTAAATATCCTAACTTCATAAATAGTATAGGTTCTAGGAGTTTATGCATAGCTGTATTGCAACAGTAAATCTGTATTATAACTCTTTGAATCAAAGGAAAATTGAAAGAGCTTGAATTAAAGAGTTGGTGTCAGTGTGGAATGTGCAGTGGGGCAGAAAGAACAGACGAATGACTTTGATGGTGTACCTATCCTAAGAAAGCTGTAAAATTCAGCTAATGAGGGATTCCTGCAGGAAGATGGTAATCTAAGATGTTCTTTGCATAAACATTTTTTTCCTTTTGAACTACACATGACCATACCAATATTTTCTAGGGAACATATGAGATGCAACTGTGTTTCAGCAGTTTTTTAAGGTAGACTATCCCCTTTCCCAGTTTCATGATGTAATTTAAAACTCTCAGGTTTAAAACCAAAACTGGTAAATCAGTGCCGTTTTGTTTAAAGCCACTGTGGCTTTAAACAACATGGATTTGGAGTACCAGGATTCTTCTCCATTTTGTATATATGCCAGCTCCAGTACTTTGAAATTTAATTATGATGTATGTTTGTAGGTAGTGACTAATAAATTGAGTAATTGAACAAAACCACATCTAAAACAACTATGCATATTAACTAACCTAGAAGTGTCTTAAAGTATTAAGGAGGGTTATAGCTGAATTTATACACTGGCCTCGAGGCTAAGGGGAAAGTCACCTCTGCCTCATGTGATATGCACTGTCATATGAGACACAGTGGTGCTTTAAAGCCAACTCAGAGAATAGGAGTTTTGGTAATGGCAGTTCTCTGTATCTTTATCTAGCTCTGGTTGCATAATGACCACAGAATGCTGCCATTTTTCTTTTCTGTAACCTTGCTCTCTCCACCTGAATGGGAAGTTAGAGAATCCAAGAATGTGTACATGGGCTAGGAATTCTAGAATCATTCAGCACAAGATCCAGACTTAGAGTGGGATTCCAAAATGTCTTTGGTTTCTTCATAAAAAATGAGTTCAGTCTGATTTTACACACATTAACTGTGGCTGAATAGTTGTTGTATAGCTGACTAAAGGGCAAAACTAAAACACCCGGATGCCTCTCTGTGTCCCGGGGTGTTTTCTTTGCTTTCAGTTTAGCTTAACTCTGGCATTTCTTCAGTTTATTATGCTTGGTTATGGATAATTACAGTTCTTCCCTGTTGCACAGATTAACTCAAATTATCAATGTTCATTTAAATGTAATTTTTGCCTAGGAATAGTAACATGTATTGCCACGCTTTATCTTTTGGTAATTAGTCTTCTATCAGGACTGGCTGTAGCACATAAGTAAAAAACTTAATATTTGCAAAAATCAAAATATATCATCCCTGTTTTTTTTCCTAAATTTTTGGCACAACAAATTGCTCTCAATCCTATCTTTTTCTAGCTCAAGAACTGTCAGAATTTCTGGAAAATAAAATTTCAAAAACTTTGAAGTTCCTAAGGACAAGATTTCACGTTCGTGCTTGGAAAATGCAGGCTCTGCTCTGCAACCTCACGTACCTCACACACATGTAACCTTTTATTTCCTTCCTCTCTGCCCCTTTACCACAAACACATTCTAAATGGTGTGGCTGGTGACATCATAAAGCCTTCTTACAGCAATCAGCAATGGTACTCGAGACTACATCTCTACAGTCTCCTGATTAGGTGAGTTGATTTCAGCTAGTCAGAAAAGTACCCACTATGTTTATCCCTTTTAACCACAGCTCTCCTGGCGTAAATCAGAAGTCCATATACAAACCTGCATGTTTATTGGTGTACCTTTATATACTTTTTTTTTCTTAAATCTCTGCACTGAAGACATAAGAGTAGATGTGGTACAGCAAAAAATCACGACTCCTGCAGGGTGCAGCTGCCTTACCATGCCAAGGTACTGGGAAACCACAGTGAAAGTTCTGTAGTGTCAGTATCAGATCACTGCCATCAACAATGGAGTGTATAAAACCTAAAAATTATGTTGAACTTTACATAGCATTCTCTGTAATGATTATTCTCAGTGATGTGTATTAATGATGTATACACCTGTGGGACAATAAGGAGTCAGCAGATAGGGAAACTACTTGGGAAAAGCCGCAGAGGCCACTGCAAAGCATCCCTAACTTCCAATATCCATAACAAAAGGGGAACAGCTAGGCTGAATAACCTAGCACTCTTCTACTGAGAATATATTGAGTCAGCAGGTTTTCCCCAAGGTGGCAAGCTGGGTCTGTACTATCAACCCAGCACTTGGATCTGGACCTGAACTTCCATAGCTCAGCTACAGCTCTACAATGCAGTGGGATTTTCTGGCAAGAAAAAGGATGCAGGAAGGAAAATGTTGCAGAAGTGAGTAAAGGGGTAAAAGGAGAGAGAACCCAAGCCAACATAATAAGAGTTTATAGCGGATCACTTCCACGGGGCTTTATGTGACACAGGTAGATGGGAGTGGTAAGTGGATTTGTGGAAAGATTACACTTAGATTAAACTATGGGCCATGGCAGGGGAGGCGTAACAGCACTGTTGAAAACAGCACTGCATTATGTCTGCGCCTGGGAGTGCTCTCTGATAAATGGAGGGCAAGGGGAACTGCAGTTACCCACAAGGTCAAAAGGAATGTGAAATCACTTACTTGATGACAGTAGACAATTTTTGACACTCAAGCAAAACTAGTTTGCATTTACACTAATTTTCTGCTCCCATTAGTATTTCTCAACACAAGTAAACACAAGCTGTTTGTTCACTTTTCACAGGGAACCATCTTTCACACCTGCTTGGTCTCAGTGCAGTGCCAAAAATGCAACAGGAGTGAATAAAGCTCAAACATTTGTGAGGGGAGCTGTGGCCTGCTCAGGATAATCCCAGACCTGTGGAAATGGTAGCCTGGACACTGCCATGGTGATACAGTGAAAATCCTCCACACCACCAGGCATAAAGCAGCTATTGCCTTTACGGTGTCATTTCCATATCCCCTCAAAAAGGGACAATTTCATGGTGTTGGGCCTCCTGGCCTTATAGTAGTTATTTATTACTCTTACTCTGAGCTGACAACACTGAACTCTTTCTTCCTAGCCTTCAACACAAGGATCTACAGAAGCTCATTCACAACTTCTGCCTCTTAAGAACAGCTCATTAGCTGTCATCTTGTGAAGGCTCCTGACATGCTGCTTTTCCAAATCACCACATTTAACACCTTTATGTCTCTCCCTCAGGACAGGCAGGCTCTGTATATAGCATCCCACTTCCTAATTATAGCACATGACATGGCTGTCTTCTTCCTCTGCACAATCAGTAACTCACGTTTTTCCTGTTCTTCCAGAGTTTTAATACCAGCCCCTTAGGCTCTTTTGTGCCTCTAAGTACACAAAAGCATTTGTGCTGTGAGTTCTTCTGCAGAAGTGGAGAAATCTTACAGAACATCTCACAGAACAGAGTTCTCTGCAGAACATCTCACAGTATCACATGTTAATTCCTGTTGCTAAGATACAGGCAATTTTAAGCAGGGATCTGATGGCCACTCTTGGTATCTCAGAGAGGGCTGCTGCAGAGATTGAGACACCTACTTCTGTCTTCAAAGTAAATTGGCTCCACTTTCTGATCCTTGTAATCTTTTTCGACAATCCCTTTTCACACAATTCCTATAAAGATTTCACTGTTCCTTCCAACCAACTCTCTCTCTTGCCATCCACATAATCCCTAGCTCCTACTCCAGAATCTTTTAGCAACAAATGTTAAGTTTTGCCTTCCACAGTTCCTAATGACTTCCCAATCTCAAAAGCTTAGTCTTTTCAATCATACTTTCCCAAAATCTTACACAGTCCCTTCAGCCTCTTTCTCAAAAACAGACTGAAACTGATTTAAATTTTCCACAATTTTAGCTTTAGGCTTTATGCTCAACAAGAAATGCTTCAATCCAAACCAGTTAATTTTAACAAAGTGAAACACAACTGCAAACAGCGTCTGAGATCAGGGCAGCTAATACAACCTCAACAGCAGATACTGCAATAGTTCTGCCTGCTATGGGACTAATGAGAACTTGTAATGACTGTAATCATCTCTGCACTGTGAGTGGGTCCAAGCTGACTTTAATCAACTACTTCAACTTTAATAAAGTACTACACTAAAATCCCAGCCTTGGCATTCAAAAAGCTCAGGGTAGGTTAGCTACCCGATTACCCACCTTCTCAGGAGCATACTTTGTTCAAGAAGCACTGTTTCTATAATTCCCCTATCCAAACTATCTAGTTTATAAAGGGGCACTGCATTCAGAAAAGCAACCACTGAGATACATGCTCTCCATAGAAACACATGCACACATTCATTCTTTGCAATCTACTGTAACTCCTTCTGCAGTGTGTACATCACTAATTGCTCATTCTACAGAAACACACTTTCCCCTTCCTATTCTCCCCCCATTACAGTTTGCATGCTAGCTTCTCTCCCCATTCCTCTGAGCCTATCATCTACCTATGCTTGTCAGACCTTAAGTATAGCTATACAAAAGATGTTGCCAAACAAATGTGGCTCAACCTGACATATGCTTCTAGAAGCATAAGCAGAGGATTTTTTCTGGTTTTCTTTCTTTTTTTACCTGGTGAGCTAGAAGTACTGGGTGTGCAGTCACTGTCATCCAGCCACATACTCTGAACCATTGAATCCTGTTTTGGAGGGCCCTCAAGAGAGCACATCAGCTCCTGGAGAGGGCAAAGAAGACGTGTTTTAATAATGCACTTGGTAAAATCAGGGAGGTAGCCTGTTTGATAGAGATCATACACCCACCCTGTAATTCTCCTCTTCCTCGGGTGTTTCATTTTCCCTCAAACCACTACAACAACTGCTTATACCAGATGAAGAATGTGAGAATGGCTGCATCACACAGTATCCTGAAGTCTGACTTCCGAGCATTCTGCGAAATGCAAGCATTTGACATGATCATGCTTATTGTTACACATAGGCTGGCACTTTTTGTGACATAGCTTTATTATATAGCAGTCAAAAACAGTAAGAAGAAATTATTCATCTACAGCTATTTTTTCCACCTATAAACAGAATTCAGGTAAACTGGTTTGTATTCCTTAATTTCTAGTTGCTACTTCATTTAGTAGAAACACCGCTTCTTGTTTCCATTCTGGATAACTGTATGAAAGGACAAGACTAACTGAATTTTTAAGTCACAGACTGAAGTGTCTTAAAGCAGAGTGAGTCAAACCACCTGCATTTAGGCACTGTTTACCTCTAGACATTTGTTAAAATCAACAGATTTCAGGATCCTAAATACAACATGATGAGGTGTTAAACTGAGTATAAAGGAAAGGCACTACCAAGCCTAGGCCACCCATTCCCACAGCCACTCTCTTACATGAAATTCCAGACAGTACAAGGGGACAGTAAAAGCACACTTCTTCATGTCATAGAGCATATAAACTGTCATTGCTGTGTTTCTGGACAGGAGGAGTCAGGAAAGAATATAGACATTAACCAGTATTACGGAATGGTTAACTAAGAAAGCTTAAGGAAGCAATGGGGAGGTAGAAACAAACTACTGAGATCTGCATTGGTTTAGGATGTCTCGGTGCCAAACTATTAGTACCAAGTGCCAAGTTCTTGCAGAGACAGGTTAGAATCCACCTCCTGCTTACAGATAGGAACGTACCTAGGTCAGGATGCCCGTCCTGGTGATTTTGCATGTGCCCAGTTGCCAGTAGACTGGCTCCTAGAGGTCCATCCCACTAGACTTTCAGCTCCCACAGGGTCATTACAAAGGGAACATTCAAAGCAAACTGTATTGGATCACTTGACCACCACCACCCTCTCAAATATCATGGATTCTGAGGTAGCCTGGTGCATGTTTTGTATCTGTCAAGAAAGACCCTTTAGGTCAGCTTCTTCCAGCTCAGAATTTGGGATCCACTGCTTGGATCACTGCTAGGAGAAAGAGCATTCCATGAGGGTGATATGCTTACGTGGTGGAAGGTGCACTGTGCATGTGAGCCTAACATTTATGGTGAAATACTCACTGCCTAAACAAGAGATCAGCCAATAAAAGAGAGATGAAGTTCTTAAAAATGTTAAGAAACCCAAAAAGCTAAAAGAGGCAAGAAAGATAAGACACCTTTAACATACTAAATATATTTATTCCTTCAGAAACACTGCAAAATGTGGCCAGTCTTGACCTACAAGCAGTAATGAAACCTAAAGTCCCAGGCATATTACATGCCAGCATGCAACAGGGAGAACAGTAATGAGAGGGCCAATAGAGGCCAAAGATATTTCCTCAGGAGATCAGGAAATATATTTTGGAGGAAATGAAGGCCAACATGCTTCTCCCTTGGCAGAGCAAATCAGTAACATGAATTTAAGTGAGCTGGGACCTAGATTTCCACAAAGTATCTCCTTCTTGGCATCCTTCCTCAGCAGGTTTCTCCATCCTCATTCTCTGCACTGCACTTCCTGACCTATGTCATCCAAAGGCACTAGAGACAGAGGTGGAAACATGTTCTTCTGCTCTTGCCTTCTGCGGGCCAAGCTGTTTTCTTCTCACTCATCTGAGGGGAGGAGAAGGGGAGGCACTCAAGGTAGCCTCCTTCCCCCATCATTAGTAGAGGTTGATTCAGTGGCTGCTGATTGGGCAATGGGAAGGGCACAGAGCCAAAATGCTCCAATAGGAGCTATCCATCCATCTCCCTTTCCCAGGATTCCTGCTCCAGGAACTGCCAGTGGAGCATTACTTGGTGCTACTTGGTCTCTCCACAGTCTTTGAGGTCCTCTAAGTAAGTTCATGCTCCTCTTAGCCAGGACTCTGACTTCACCCCAAAAGTCTTGCCAGTATCTTCAGTGAGGTAACCAATGACTGAGTAGCATCCGGTCCACTCCTGATTGGCTTGATGTCCCCACTCAGATGTGTCTGAGGAGGGAAAACACACACACAAAAAAACCATGTACTTCTCCTAGGATTTGGACATACACGGTACAGTGCTTGATTTTTCAGATGCAACCCAGAAAGCTGCCTGATCCTGAGGAGTTTCACTACCTGATTACTTAGAACCCAGGTTCATTCCTTTGAGTCTGTCCCTTGGGAAGAAGGATTATTTGGAAGACTACCTGGACAGTGGAGCAAAAACTAAGGACAATTGACCCTTTATGTGGGAGAGAAGATGCTGTTAGCCCAAGTGAACAATGTGGTTTCATGGATTACAGGCTGATCCCTGCAGAAACTTGTGTTGGAAATCAGCATGTGAGGACAGAAAGTGCTGGTTTGTCTCTACTGTAAAAGAATTAATCTATTACTTATGTGTTATCTTTGCATTTATTTCCCAGTTTATTTTAGTAGAACATAGATGAAGATCATTCAAATCTGGAATCTGAAATTATTATTTAAGACCAGCAGCAACATGCTGGACTTCTTGTGGTAGAGAAATTTCCTGTGATGCTACTCCCTGGAGAGAACCAGGAGTGGATTGATGACATACTAAAAATGTTATCCCTGGTAGTATCGGCTGCATAAATTACTCTAGAGCCAGCTGGAACTCTTTTTGCGTTAGAAATATGCCTGTATCATGATCCTGAGTTGTGGTTCCACAATTAATGAACAATAAGTAGACTATTTCAGTAGAACTGTTTTTGAGACAGACTGTTAGAGTTGCACTCCTAGCCTATTCCTGCATACTGTGCTAATATTGTCTTGGTGAAAATGGTGTGCTTTACATGGTGGAATTACATGTCCTTGATTCCCTGTCCCAGATATGATGCAGAAGGTATGACTGCACATGGGCTGGTCCCCAACTCTGAAATCACAACTCTAACTCCATCTAATCACCAATTGTGCAAAGCTCCATGCTACATCCCACCTTGTAAACAGGAATGGGCTAAACCACCGCAACTGTGAAAAGACTTTTTCTGGTGATCGTACAAGTGGTTTTGAATCCATGAATGGTAAAAGACGCACAGAGAGAATCCTGGGGACAGAAGTAGACACACTGGCAAATCATACAGGTCATGCCTCATGTGCATAAACAATATTCATGCAAGTATTGTTAGTGAAATACCATGCTATGTTTGCTCTCTGAAGCCTGTGATATCAATTTGAAACAGCCATTGCAGCTGGCTCACCTCCTCACCTGATGAATGGAGAATAGGGGTTGGGAAGTGGGGAAGCCCGCAATCAAATGAAAAAATCAGGAATAGATGTCAAGAAAGTTTCATAATTTTTTTCCTGGACTTGCACACATAGTAACCAGGACTAGCCAAGCTATGAGATGTTTTCTTACTATGCAGAATTCTTGCTGATTATCCAAGATTACTTCAGCAACCTAATCAGAGCAAGAGTCCCTCACATGTGCCTAGCCAGTAACTTCTAGTTCACTAACAAGGTTCCAGGGAGGATGAGGAAGGGGAGGTGGAACAATGTGGTAATACTGGAAGATGGGAGTTGTTGACCAATCAGCAGTTCCATGTTCTGCATTCTCTCTTCTCCTTGACTGCCAGCGCTAGCATCTTAAATGGTCCCCATCTCCTAGCTGTGCTTCCATCCTCTTCCCCACCAAAATTCTGGACACCTACCCAACGCAAAACCTAGTATCACAAAAATGTACTTACCAGAACTCTGCACCTTGGATGCAACAAAATTCTGGGCAGTGCTACAGCATACAGTTGGGTAGCTGAACTACTACAGATAGTCACCAGCCTGTAATTCTTAGGGAGCATTGGGTCTAGTTGGAAGGAAGGCCCTTCCTCATCAGACTTGGCACCTGGAGCAACTTCAACCATAGAGGCCTGGCTCTAGGGTACTTCCTGAAATTCTCTTAGAGCAGCCCCAGTCCTGAGAAAGGTACATGCCCTACTACAAAGTACTCGGTGCCCTTTTTGCCACAGGTCTCATCCAAGTTCTCATGAAAAGAAAAAAAAAAAAAAAAAAAAAAAAAAAAAAAAATCAGGCATGGCAAGCTGTTCCAGAAAGTCAGCTGCAGTCTTAGATCTAGGCTGCTCTAGAGTCTTGGAAATGTACACATGTGGTTTCTGTGAAATCCTGAAGTATCCTAGATAGGATCACATCCCATCATAATATGGCTTAGCAATAGCAAAGCTGCACTACCAGGAAAGCACATTTTTCCAGTTTTTGACCACCAGAAACTGGAGAACTATTTTGCAGACTACTGCATGAAGTGTTTTGCAGAAGAACACTGTGTGTGGTATGGCGTGCTTTAGCAATGAAACATGGGTGCAACACATGAGACCCTGCTGTAACACTCGCTGTAATACTCTGGGAGGACTGAAGACAATCTAGTTCACGCTGGTTGGGAGCAGCAGCATGAATCCTGTTTAAAGGGGCAGAACTCAAATACAGTCCAACATCCCAACATACCCTTGACAAGCTTCTCCGTGAAGCTCCAAAATCACGCCAGAGCAAACTATAGAGGAAACATATAGATGAGTAAGTATGGATAATTGGACAGCTAGGGCTTTGTGTATCCTGTTGGACGCAAGCTAACATTACAGTAAAGATATAGCCAAAATCACTTTTAAGTGGTCCAATCTTTCTTCACTGGCTGTTTAAGAAAGCTGAGTTCCTTCCTTAAATGCTCTGAATTACTGTGCCATGACCAGACATCTAACTTTTAAGATGCTGCAATGCCTGATGTGAACAATCTCAGTAAAGCCTCCAACAGAGCAAGACATGCACCACTCTTAAGCCAATACCAGACACAGTGAGCATCTTTCAAATATTAAAATTATTTTCAACTCACTTGCTCTTCCTGCTGGGGAACTCTGGGGAGCTGGGACTGGATGATCCATCAGACTTCAGGTCAAAGAAAGTTCCTGGACTGTCCAGCACCTTCTGTATCTTCTCTGCAGTGTCTCTGCTGGGACAAAAGAGAAACCAGCTATACCCTAGGGCCAGAGTTAACCATCTATTCTAACACTTCCTTACAAGCCACAATACAGAGCTGGATCTGTCTTATACACATGAAAGGGAAGCAAATGCAGCTGTGTTGTAAGGAGTCTGCCCTTTTCATGTGACCTGTTGAGGGTACTATATTAGAAATGGTCAACTGTAAACTCTTTTTGAATTGATATATAAGCCTAAATTCATTTCAGTATTCTCCTTTAATTCTTCAACTTTTTCTTCTACCCTCCCCATTTCATTAGTCTTAAGAAGCTTTAGGATTAATTAGAGAGCTTGTATGTTTTATTGCATAAGGAAAAAGGATTCAGCCAATTTCCGTGTTTCAGGATGGTTACAACAGCTTTATTGCTGCTAGTCCTTGTCAAGATACTTCTGCAGAAAGCTGTCTGTGTGAGTAACTGAAAAGCGGGGTATGTTTAGTTAAGGACTGGAAAACTCAAATTTTTGTTGGTTTTTTTTTTGTGTCTTCAGTGATGGAGCTCACAAAGTTCCTCCTCTGCTCTCTCAGTCAGTTGATCCTACCTGTACCCCTCACATCACAGTTCCTCATTCCCTCACTTGGGCAAATACAACTGTTTGTGAAACTGGAAATTATCCTGACAAAAAACGATCCTGAAACTACAACAACCCTGAAACTTCTAGGACATATGAACAAGCGGGATGGACTGGGTCAGCTCTGTCATCAAAGCCTGAGTATCATTAAACTACAGCTTCAGGGTGAAGTCACACACGACATGTTGAGCTCACTGTTGCCAGAGAGCGAGCCTTCTCCAGCCTCCTCCACTCCTGCTGAGTGTACTTTCCATCAGTCCTGGTACCCATCAGACTTCTCCATGACCCAGTTCATGGCTGAACCTGGCAGACAATTAATCCAATGAAAGAAAGTTGATACTTTTTCTGTTAGATTAACAGGCTGAATCAGTTCCATGAAGGGTCCACTAAGCATCTGAGCCATCACAAGGAAAGGGACAGAATTGGGTAGTTGAAAGAGACACTGGGATAGGGGAAGTGTGATATCTGCTTTTCAGTAACAATGAACTGTTAGAACAGACCAGTTGCACCTTGAAGAATCACTCAAAAAGTCTTTCACAAAACACAAGATAAGGCTCACTGTTCCTCATATCTAAGATTACAAACCAGCAAATGAAAGCTAAATAAACCCAATAGCATACCAATTACCTCCTAATAAAGAGCAGGAAAAAAAAGAAAATAAAAAATAAATCCAGGGGTTTTTCCTTGTAGAAAGCTTCTATAGGTCTTTTAAGGGGATAGTGAAGGATGTTGTACACAAAGTAATGGATTGAGGGGCACAGCAGCATAAGCTACAAAACTAAAGTAGTGAGGAGCTGTGGCTGCTGTGTTGGCTTAGACTGTTACAGGGAAGTCGTCTCAGAAGAGTCTATTTTTCTCAAAGAAAGTTTTATTTGGATTAGGTCATAGGCACCTCATAAGGAAAGGTCCAAGAGAATAACTGGGAAGAAGGGAAAGTAATTCTTCCTGTTGTGAAATCACTAGTTTCCACATTAAAGATGGCTTTTTCCCCTTATACACTGAGTCTTTAAGCTGTTCCCTGGAATTCTTGCAACTGGGAAAACTGTATATTAGATGCAGAGCACTCATGTGACTTTTGAGACACTGTATAATCTTACAAAGACATCGCAGCCAGAACAGACACAAATTTATTGTTTTAACTAAATCTCTCATGACCTGTAGACAATTTTTGAATGGTTGTAATTGTCAAACATTCCAAATCACTCCTTAAACCTGTATGTTACCCCTCCATCATAATTATTTCTCAGACCATATAAGGTAAATATTAGTCACTTTCACTTAAAAGTTTTTTTAAAAACATCATTTTTTTAAGATATCAGAGGCTTTGTCTTTTTGAACTTTTTAACATGAAAACAAACAAGCAAGCAAGCAAGCACCCTATTCCCCCTTCTCAAGTATAAGCCTTTCATCTGACTATTATCTAAAAGTGGTGAATACAGAACAGGAGAACCAAATTCCTGGATCATACTGCACAATTTTTAAGAGCGATCTTACTAAGTTCCTCAAGCAACCTTGTCCCTTCTTCCTCAAATATTGATTCTCCCTATTTCCAAATGCCCTTTAAAATTTTGTTTGTTCCTGTCACTTGTCCATTTCTCCATTAGCTGATAATCTGGCTTTTCTTCCCATAACAATCATTTCCATTCTCACTCCTGTCAATATCCTTTCTGTCCTTGTATGTGCCTTTCTATTTATCTTTTCTCATCTCCTCCTGTTTTTTTTCTCTCTTTGTCTCATCTTCCCACAGCTCATACCTCTTTTCTTCCTGTATGTTCTCAATGCCAATGGCACTACTCCGTCGCCCATGGAAGCGGCTGGCTCGAGTACGCGATGGGCTCCTACCAGGCAAGGCAAAAGACTAGAAAAAAGGAAAGTGTGACAGAAAGGAGGGAAGGGAACAAGACAGGGAAAAATGGAGAACTGGAAGCCTGGGAAAGGGAGTTTGTGATCCAGATGCTGTCCTTTACTCTGCAATACAATAGCGTGGCCCAGCTCCACCGGTGCAAGGAGTACTTTCTGTCAGTGAGAAAGAGAAGCTAGGGCTTACAAAGGTGGTATGAGAAAGAGACAGAAAGATACAGAATCAAAGGCAGAACAAGATACACAGCCAGTATATAGGCTCAGGAAGGGAGAGGGAATCCCCATATGATGGGAGAAGGAGAGGCAGAATCAGAACGGCAGAGAAAACTAGAAGTTGAAGGAGAGGAGGCAGCAGCAAACTCAAGTCATTACTATTCTGTGACTTTGTTATGCTGACATAAAGAATGCATACAACTGAGTAAACTATCACCAAGAAATTTCCACACTGAAAGGCACCTTTCTTGGCTTACTCAGCGATTTTTTTTGTAGTTTGCCTGTATTGACATCACTAGCGCAGAGACCACAGTCAGCTGGATGTACTTTGGCCAAGGTAACCATACTTCCAGCATCAGAAACATGGTTCCTTTTCTGGAAGCATCTGTCATGGAGTTATTATTACATATGTTTAGTATCCCTATCAAATAAGAAAGGCTTTGATAGTGACTAGAAATATTCACTCTTTTTCTCACCCCAAACTTTATTAATTCTGCTGTTTGTTCCCAACATGCAAAGTCTATTTACAGCAAAACAGCACCTTGAATAAACATTGTGCGCTTGTTTATATTACAGAAAAGAATCTGATTGGTGAAATTTAAGGAAATGGAACAGATCTAGAGTCCTTGTGTTCTCAGCTCTTTGCCTTATGACAATACAGTACCATTCTGGTCAAACCACAGTGCATGCATTTTTTTAAGGTATGGCAACGTACAGGATCTAATCCAGGATAGCAGAGAGAGATGTCTGATGTAGAATCATGTTTGGCTTTCCTCTCCCAGTCTGCAGCTCTAGTTTACAGATGAACTGGGGCTAGATATAGGCACAGACAAAACAGACTGCAACACATGCTGTCACCGCTTGTGAAATGGGATGATACAACAAAAAGAGATTCACAGAAGGACAAGAGGACAAATAGGGTAAGAGAAATAAAACGTATGGGTGGGTCGCAAAGGTATGCCAGGTTTCTTCTTACAGCCCTCCCAAATACCTTACCGCAGCAATGGCCTTAGGGCCCTCGGTGACACTCTGGCTGAGGGCAAGGCCAGCTGTAGTTGGGCGGCTGGGCAGGGTGGCTGGCTGCTGCTTTCTCATGGATATCCCCATGGTATCCAGGCTCTGGCTGCGGCCTCTGATCACCCGCTGAACAGAAGGGAGGCAGGGAAACAGACAAACACAGATACACATATAGACATGCACACGGTAGGGCAGCATGAAAAGCACCACAGATTGGGTGGAAAGTTGTGACAGACCAACACCAGAACCACAAAAATCCTAACTCCTAGAAGGCAGCATGTTAGATATTACCCACTTTTGGTCCTAGCTGATTCATGGTGCTCACTGCCAGGGAAGAACTCTTTCTCAAGTATATTCTCCACTTTCACCTCCCTTTTCCTGTTGCAATAAATAGAGATAGCCCTACCAGTATCCCAGCATACTGGGTAAACCAGCATAATCTGGAGCAGTCCTACCCAGTACAGGCTACAAAACACAAAATCAAACTCCTGTTCAAGACTGTAAGGTTCAGTTTTGCATGAACTTGAGTGCTGGTTCCAAAGGGTATCAGCAGTATCAAAATCTGGAACATTTGAAAAAGCCATTTTCTGAGTTTACTCAGCCTTTTCCAGCCTTTTACAAAGGTCATCTGTGTACATGACATGTAAATCACAGCATCTGCTACAAGTCAGAAAAGGACATTTTGGGATAATTAGTGTAAGACATGGATGGGTATGAAATTCCTGGTTAGCAGCACAGGCAAGGCAGAGTGTACATAAAAATATACTTTAACAAAGCATCCCAGCTCTGACCAAAGCTACGCATATAACTACCAAATCTCATGTGAATGGATTAGTTTCACAGCCCTTAACAGCTCTAACCAGCCCACCATACAAAGCAGGCAGAGGTCATCTGAAGAAATACTATTTATAATACCTCTCTTTGTCCAGACAGATAATTTATTATTAAGTGGTGAGGCATTTCTCACAGCAATGGAAAAGGGGAAGTAGATAGGAAAGTGAGATAAGATTCTCTCTATATGATCTGTTCAAAACTGTTTGCCTGTTCATACAAAAACTTTGCTTTTGCTTTCTCATATCATGTTGATCACTTTTAAAAGTGTCACCTAATCCTGATTTATTTAACAAAAAGGTGGGGGGGGGTGGTGAAGGGCAGGGAAGCGTCATCTACACTGAACAAAGGTGAATTAACTCCAGCTTTTAGAGGGTATGTAGAGCATCACAGTTTTTTCTAGACAGTACACTCACAGATATTTTAGAATCTCCCTTGCTGTGGCTCTTGCGGCTCCTTCAGAAAATTAATTGGAAGAGATCTGGTGTAGAAACTGAAAGCTGCTTGCTACTAGTTATTGAAATTCCTCTTGCAAACACTCACTACCTTTTTTTTAAGTCATGGAGTGAAACCCTATCTGACACTGGACACCAGCATGAAGCATAAAGAGTTTGACTTCCCAAGGACAATATGGAATTCCACCCTGGATCATGCTGTAGCTCTGTAAGAAAGGAGCACAGGAAGGGAAAAAATGTCTTTTCTTGAGAGATACAGTAAAGCCCAGTTGAAGACGCTCTAAAGAAACGCTGCTGGATGGAAAGACTTCTTTTCTGTCTCACCCTAACCACAGCTGATCAGCAGGGTCAATATTCCTTGGAGGGACACACAATGAGCTTGAGAAAAGTGTGAGCAACAGGGTAAGGAATCAGTCCATTACAGCTCACCTTGAAATTCTCGAGGAAGCCCCCACTGCCATTCTCTATCTTGTCATCCTCCCCTATGGGCAATCCCATCATACTGCGGCTTCGAAGCTGCAGCTCCTCAAAAAGGCTCTCCAAGAGGGCACCCCGGGTTCTTTCCTGCATCAACAGTGGGAATGAAAACACAGCTATTATTGGGAGTGGAGGTGTTGCCCCACCACCACCCCATTTTTACAATGTTTCACATCTTCCTTAAAAAAAAAAAAAAAACCAAAATCACTATGAAAATGAATTTAAACAGCATGAAGTGGTTTTAGCTATATCGTTAGGGAATATATTACAGTAATACCCAGCCCCTTTAAATTCTTTCTAAAGCAAGTCACAGAGGACATCAGTACTTTTTTTTTTTTTTTACAGGTGATGAAACAGAGGGCAGTTTTTTCTAGATCAGGCAAGCAGCAGAGTCTGGAACAGATTTTTGGTACCTTGAACAAAAACCGGCGGTATTTTTACAGCATGCTACGCATCCTGTAGCACAATACTGAGTTTCAGCTAACAGAGAATTTCCTCCAGCAAAATGTATGCATCATATTCCCATTCTTACTTGAGGATTAGATCTTTGCATTAGAATGTAAATGATCTTTCACATTCTGTTCATATTCTATCAAGCCGACTTTGAAATACAAAGGAAGCATCACATAGCTGAGTATGATTGCATTTCATCTTCCTTTTTTAAGCAACACAAAATTACAAGTAGAAGAAAGTAAAAAATTTATACTGGATTTTCTTAATCTGGCAGTAATACAGTTTTATAATTTTAATGGAAGCAGCCAGATAATAGACCTACCTCTAATTTAGCAAATTTCTCAGCTCGATAGCAGCTGTACTCAGCATTGATGAGTTTGACCAGGAGGAATTCACGGAACTCTGCACTCTACAAGACAAGATGAAGACTAGACTGGAGATGAAAACAGGAATAAAGATATCACATGAGGAAAGCTCTGCCTTACGACTCTTTAGACCTCCAAAGTCATCTAGCCAGACTGACTCGGACACAAGGGTATGTACCATATCCCCCGGCCATCTAACACTGGACCAGAGAAACAAACCTTTCTAAATATGGCTGGATTTGGCAGAGGGGGTCCAAAGAAAGGGACATCATCTCGGGCTGTGACTGAAACCTGAAAAAGGGGAAAAAATAAGTATCATAACAGAAGTGAGATTATCAAACCCTTCAAACTACTGTAGTACATCTGATACCTCCTGAATTGTTTACATATCCAAAAGAGATCTAATATGCTGTCCTGTGCATCCATCTGTTTTCTGTATTCAGTGAATGGATGTGCTCATTTATCTCCCTGAAATTAATCAGCTAGACGTGCACATAGTAAGAGCAACAAAAAATAATTGAACCGATTACTTTTTAAAAAAAATATTTGTAATAAATATTAATAATAACCAGTGTTTTTAGAACAAAAAAAAAAAAAAAAGATGCTTCTATTCAGCCTGCAAGATTTACCTCTACTAGAAGAACCTTTGTCAATTGACCTATTTTTTTTGACAAGAGAATCCTCAGTGTAGATACACTGCACACTGAGGGGAGTATCTCAGCAACACAGCCCCTCTGAGTCACATGTGGTAAGCATACAAAAGCACTTTCCCAGTAAGAGATAAGGAAATCCATGCAGAGGCTGTTTCGGATTTGTTTGGTTGGTTGGTTTGGGGGTTTTGGGGGGTTTGTTTTTTTGTTTTTTTGTTTTTTTTTTTTTTTAGCATGCTCCTACTTGACATACCAATGCCAAAAAATGTAACTGTATTGCAGCCCAATTTTTACATACTGTCGCTTGGATCTTCACAGCACTTACCTATAATTATATGCAGCTATCTTACCAGATGCGTACAGCACTTAAGAACATTTCAGGGGTTTTTTTTTTGTCATGTTTGAGATGGAATAATACCATTATTTGCCATTTCATACAACACAGAACAATGTCAGAACAACTTAACAGCAACTGCCTCAAAATAACACTCCAGTGTAAACATCACAGAGCCAATGAGAGACATGAGTTTAACGAGAGATAGGAGGGAAGGGGCCCTTGACTCATTTCAGATTTCTCACAATTGTAGGCCAGGTCCCCTAATTACAAGGCCTCCCTCTCCCTCCCAGTAGATATCTACCCGTTAAAATCCTGCTTTGCATTTTTAATTTTCCGATTGTAAAAATTGATTCAAAGAAATAAATTCCATTAATATTCCAATTTAACCACTAGGCACTTAAGCTTAAGTAAATGGAACAATGGATTGAAAAACATCTTCCCAAACTGCAGTCTCTTCCGTACTGGAATGCTCTCAAGGCAGAATGAGTTAAAACCCCTTTGGCAAAGCCTTTACAGAAACTCTGGATTGGCTCTAGGGTCCTGACTGGTAGGATTTCTTTTTCATGAAATGATATAGGCAACCCTATTACACTGACAAAAACAATGCCACTGCAAACACACAAAGACAAAAACAACATCAGGAAGAGACAGGACAAACAACAAGCTTCCCAGATCTTTGTCCTGTCATTAAAAAAAAAACAAAAACAAAAAAAAAACCACCACCAATTAATTTCTGTGCCCTACAAAACAGAGAGCGAGAGGAGAACTGGAACCCCATGCCCCTGATCAACATGAGGCTGTTGTCTCACTACAGACCTGGCATACAGAGCAATGAAAGCACCCCAGCACCCTCTTTGGTGGGAAAGGAGATGGGGATCCTGTCATAATTATGATATCCTTGGTGTCCTTGTAGACCTCCAAGGCATAAGGACTCATCGTCACCAAATCAGAATTCCTACATAATATGAGACCCAGCACTTTGATTAAAATGTTTCTACAATGGAAAACCCATCACAGAATGCAAGCATGACTGAAATTTGAACATAAAAGTTATACAGACATCCATACAGTCACGTGACAGAGAAAAGAGCTATGTCTAAAGGCTGCAGACAGGGAATTCATGCTGTAGCAGGACTTCTTTCAACTGGAGGGCCCTAACAGGTAGCACTTCTCTGCCAGATGGGCATCTGTTCTGGGATCCCGCAAAGCAGACATAGCTGGTTCGGACTCCATAGATTAGTCCAACAACCTGCAAGTTCTCAGTACTGTGCTCTGCAGCATGAGCAATGCAGACATGTCTGTCAGTCAGGTGAATAAATTTTACCTGACTTATAAAATGCAAGCAAGACATCTCCCAAAATGGCATCCATTGCTCATCGTGCTCTTGGATGTAAACAAAAATTTCTTTTCTGAATTCATCCTGCTTCAATTCCCAAGCATTAAGCTTCAGAAATTCATCAACTACATTGAAATGCGTACAAGTACATTCTAGTTTCATGTGCAGATACTTAACAAATTGTTCGAATTATTCTTTAACTTTCTATTTGCGAGGTAGAGGCAGTAAGCAGTCTTGGATCCCCTTCATTAAAATACTTGTGTTACAGAATTTTAATCATTCTCAGCCTCACCTCTGTACAGGGGTACAGCTTATCAATAGCTTTATGAAATCTGAACACTCAACAAACATGAACACAGATTGCTAAATAGTAGCAATCACACCAAACAGACAGGACCTCTGCAAACCTATAGAATAGAGAACAACATAGCAAGAAGGAGACTCCTGGTCAGAGATTAAAGAGTGGACGAAGGGGAAGGAGAGCTGGTGGCAGCTACTGGATTTCTAGGTTTACTGGTAATAGATCTAATTATTGCCTTTCACTGAAAACATTGATCAAGTTTACCAACAGAGCAAGCAAAGCTGTTAGGATGACAGCTGGCTGAACCTCTACCTCTCCCAGAGGCCCAAGAACAGGATTCCACTCCGAGGATCAGTATCAGTAAACCAGCACAGAGGAATCTATTGGATCTTGTTTACCTTGTAGAGAGTGTCCCCAGTGGTGCCATGAGTGAGCTGAACTACCACATAGGCATGTAGGAAATTAGAAGCTATCATATCAGGGACAAAAGGCGTGCTTTCATCCTGGAAGATGATGGCTACAATGTCATTCCCAATGTGACGCTTCCGCTGAAGCTGGAGAAGAAAACAATAGTAACATGAGAAGACAAGTGAAAAAGAATAGAACAGTATGATGGGGCCTCAAACACCAGTCTGTCTAGCATCCCCAACCTATCTGTTCAACCAAACCCCTCATCACTACTTCTACCATTACTCCAGCTGTAATTCCCAGCATTACAGAGTTAGGCATTCTCCCCTCTGAGTAGCCCCTCATCAAATACCCCTCCCCTCTTAGCCACACAGTCCAATTCCTTAGTTCTCCTTCCAATACCTGCTGGGAATCTCCCTCTGTGAAGGGCAGCTTTGTAGACACATGAAACATGATCTCCTTGCCCCGGAAATTTGTATAGACTGACTCAGTGCCTGTTTGACCTCTAGTGACATCCAAGCCTCCCCGGAACCTGAGCAAATCCATACCACGCCATAGGTAAGGCAGGACAGAGATGAGAAAGTGGAGAGAAGAAAGAAGGTATCAGTAAAAGTAGCTTGGTACATCAACATTATCACAGGTGATTTTTAAGAAGTCAGTGATCGTAGGGCACCAAATCTTCCCAAAACAGATGACTGAAGCTGCACAATGCTTCTGCTGATGAACAAACTTGCCTGCTAAAAGCTATGAAGCTAAACCAGGGATCCACAAAGGAGCTACTTTCTTTGGCATTCTTCTGAGAAACACGATCCGTATTTTAGAACCACAGAAAGGACCGGCTGTCCCACAGAAACAGACTAAAACACTACTGACCCCTACCATTGTGAAACAAACTTACATTTACAGAATCAAGTAAAATTATTCTTTACTCATACTGTGGGTCGGATTGAGACACCAGGAGACCTTTAAATGAAAATACCAGCAGAGACCTAAGCTCCAACTGGTTCCCAGACAGGATGGTAGACAAAAGCATTCTGGGCTTTTCCATCTGCACTGGGATTCAGAGGACTCAGCACTTTTCTGAAAGCAGGGCTTTAACAGAGTCGCAGATTCTGAACACACGGCATTCCCTAACTCAGTCTGGCTTTCCAATGGCACAGGGTACTCACCCACGGAAATCCTGCAGCTGAATCTTGTCACCAAGGAAATCCAGGAACTCCAGGAAACCCAGACTCTCTTCTGTGTTACCGAAGACTTCTTCTTCGGTCGTCTTCAAAAGGAAAGGAGAAGTCATAAGGAGCACAAGCAGTATAAAGAACAGGCAGTAATTTTTATACACAGTTCAACCAGCTTTGAGGACCTGCACACACAAATCAATCAACTTAAGGCAAGCTTCTATCCTTTCTCTTTATGGCGTCTATATTTTTCACAGGATAGTACAGACCTTGTTATTACATTTAAGCTAAGAGAATTGACTCTTTTTGCTTTGCCTTCAGTGTTGTGGGATCTAAGAGAGCCTACCTGTCCAGGTTTCTGGTAGATGACCCCAAATTTGAAGTTATTGCTTATGACATGTTCATCAAACGCAACAATAAGCTGTGAAGCCTGAGGTAATGAAAATACAAATTATCAGTTGGACATCATTAGCCAGACCTTGATGGAAAAGGGACATACAGACTTAGCAGAACATTATACCTTGGGGTAGAGGACAGGAAAGAAGCGTTCAACATTCACATCCTCACACAGTAGCTGTCAAGTGAGAGAGAGAGAGGGAAACAGAAGTGTGATTATCATGTGCCCTAGCTTGTTGTGGGCATGACAGCATAGGCACTGCTTATAATTATCTGACAGGAGTCCCTTCAGGCAAAAATTATGAGGTAAAATTAGAAGAGAAAGAAAAGATGCTAAATGGAAGTGTAAAAGTGAAGTATATGACAGTACTATTGGGGAATAGTAGAAAAGAGGGAAATGGGAGGACAGAGGGGAAAATAACTTGAAGAATGGGGATATGAGAGTGAACAGGCAAGCACAAATCTCACCTTTGCCATCTGGACAGCACTGGGAAGCTCACTCAGACAGGAAATGGGGATCAGGTCATGTTTGGTGCCAGTCCGAGTCCTGACACAAAACAAAAAGCACTAGAGCAAAAGCTGAAGGGAGACATAAGCAACACTGGCTCTTTAAAGAAAGAGTAGCCATTCCTTAAGATTATCTTTGAAGCAGTTAATTCCAGAGGATTAATTTTAAGCCTGGTGCATAAAATCACTGGAAAATGGAGGTATTTACATTTCTTATTGCTCATCACTTGTTGAGGGCAGCAAAGGAACAAAAAACAGGGATGCTTAGTCTCTTGCTCCTTTGCATTCTTTTCTTGCTTGAAGAAATATCTTTACCTTCCCCCCACCACCACCATTTTCTTTCACAGAAATCTAAATGTTGAAATACAATTCATGGACACAGCGTTAGAATGGATTCATGAGATCATACAATGAGGGTCTGAAAGACTGATAAAAAGGTCTGTTAGAGTCAGCCAAGGAAAGTAGATCTATGCAAAGTATACGAGATAGAAACCAGTACAGCATTGTTCCAGAAAGCTGATGGAGAAAAGCTTCCTTTCTCTCTACATATGTATTAAAGGAGAGATACCTTCCTAGGGGAGAAGAAATATCGGGCTGCCAGAGTCCTCTTCAAACTATGATAAACAAGCTATTGAGCAAGAGGTGCTGCATATAACATGATATCTTAATAGAGGAATTACTACCCTTTTGTTCTTCACTGGTCTCTTTCATGTAGGAAGGTTTCTGTGCTCAGATAGACCTTCCCTGTCACAGCTCTCAAATAGTCTCTTCCCCCCTGCCCCAGATTATTGCTCCTCGTGGCACTCTGAAGCATTCTCCACTTAAAATGGAAGAAACCCACCAGTGATTCTCTTGTAACTGACACCTATGCAACCAGTATTTTCCCTCAGTCCTGGATGAGCCCTTGTCAGCAGCAACTGCACATCAGCTGCTTCCAGTAGCATATTGCCTACTGGAAGTGCACCCAGCCCATAGTGTGGTAAAAACCTTTTCTGCAGTGTGCCTCTCACCAATGCAAGATCTATCTCTGTTCTTCAATGCAAGATCTATCTCTGTTCTTCCTCTAGTTCATTCAGCAGCTCTCTCTGGGTAATGGCTCTCTGTGGAAGCCCTAAAGGTTATGGCACTTCATAGGTTATCCTGGGAAGCTAAGTAATGTTCTAGCTCACCTTCAAGGGAGCCTTAATCTCAAGTACAAAGTCCAAAGACAGGCCTAGGCTAAGCTGCCCTCCATCGGGGAATCCATATTCTCCTAGAGAGCACTCACATGTCTCTAAGTAAACAGGATAAACAGAAAAAACTTCCTTTTTGAAGGAAGAGCAAATGTTTTTCACACAGGAACTATAAAGATGTGCCCGCAAAAACCACTTCAGCTTCCTGAAGGAAACCGCTGAGAGAAACTCAGAGGGGAAGGCAAGAAAAGAAGGCTCAGAAGTTCCTTTGCAGTCTTCTCCAGGAGAAAGACATGAGATTCACACCGACATCTGTGCAGAGGAAGCTCAAGGTAAGATGAGAGACACAGCACAGTGAAATACACTTCAACAACAACCACTGTTACCTCAGCAACAGGCGCAGATTTTCCTGTTTCTCGATCTGTTCATACTTCACAGAAAGTACCAGGTAGCCCAAGGACATGTCACTGGAGTAAAAGTTCTGGTGCTCCTGAAAACAGGAAGCCAAAATTCATTATTCCCAACATGCTTCCCAGAGAAGTTTACCAAATTTTTTACATACAACCTGTCACTCAAGATTAGCTAATTTTTTCTTTAACTAGCAATGGCATGCTTGAAGACATGCATATGCTGTCTCCCAGCCCCCTTGGTGATCAATGCATGAGCATATCAATCAAAGTTCATCCACTGTCAGTTCAGTTCCCTCACAGCTCTCCATCATAAGAAGGGCTCCTGAGAAGGAATAGGATGAGAACATTCAGCAACACATTTTGAAGAAATCGAGTTTCTTGTAAATAAACTCGTATGTTCATCAACTTTCCCTGTATCCATTCAGACTCTGCATGACCAAGTAGTGGACTCCAGCACATTCAACTGGATGCGGTCATGGGAATTTTTCTATACAAACAGTAATGGCAGGATCATTATACCAAAGAGTTGATCTCTAAGAGCACTCACATCTCAAGGAGAATGCAGTCAGAGCCCCAAGTAACTACTCTGCAGATGAAAACTGCTCTCAGCAGTGTCCCTAACACTGCTTGAGCTTCAGTGGAGCATGCCTCAAACCAGGAGTCAAACAATGAACCATAATGCAAACGTTTTCACAGGCTCTATATAGAAGTGGCTGTGGCCACACATTTCTCCTAGGTATAAAGCCATGTTCCAATGGCTTGGGTATATCTATATATGTTTTATATATTGAGAGAGAGATATTATCTATGTAACATATGTTGATATATATAACTGCTAACCTCAAAAGGTTAAAAGCCTTTTGACAAGGGATGTGAATGGAAACCTCTAGCACAATGAGAATACCATATAGGTGGAATCATCCAGAAATGCTTAGATTGCTCCCATCTTCCTAGTGGAAAACCACTTTATGGCCAGTTTTTGGAACTGACTGCTACAGAAACTCTGACCAAACAAACAGCTGAGACTGAACTCATGCTTTCAGCGAACAGTCCAAAATTACTGGGTTTAAGGTATAATTAGGACAGAGACACCAATGAGAATGTCACACAGGGGATACGATTCTCTTTGGATTACATTTGATTAGAGTAATATCTTGATCTCTTGCTGCTAATGAGAACTTATGTTGAAAGGGGTAGTAGCACTTTCCAGTATTTAGCCTGCAACCCAGGAGAATATAGTGAGATTGGTATGGTACTTCTGAGCTAGCAATGATGAAAGTTGGGGTAAGACTCCTTCTCAGCAAAGCAAAATAATAAATAAAACAAAATAAAACAGAATAAAGAATCCCAAAACCAAAATAGTCTCAGCTACCCTACAGCAGGCAGAATTATCAGTTCCTCCATTATGCCTTCGGACTGCGAACATCAGGAGAAAGTCACACAGCAATCTGCTGACAGTGGAATCAGCAATGTGTCCATAGAGATCTTCAGTGCAGACAAAAGAAAAATCTAGGCTTTCTTTTGCTATCTTTGCAGACAAATCCTGGGATTTTCCAAATCCCAAATTATGTATTTCAAGATATCCAGCTGGATTTCCCACCTGTGGTTCTGTAGGACTCACTGAGGAGTGAGATACTCACAGGAGAGAAAACGCACACACTTTAATGGGGAGCTTGATTCCCAAATACCACTTGTCAACTGTTTCACAGAGAAGAGGTACCAACTGCTATCTTGTTCATTGATATATTTTCTGATAGCATTGCCCATCACCAACTTACTTGAAAGAGATAATCAAAGTCCTCTGTATACATTTTAGTGTGTACAGATTCTGTTCCAATGCAAACCAGTGGTTTTATGCTTTTTGGTTGTAAAAATTATCTCCTGAGCCTAAATACAAAGTGTTTGCCACGGTCAAACATAGAGGGGAGAGATAAAACACCATTCCCATGCAAATAATGACTGGGCTGTTCTGCCACCAGAATAGCAGTCATCTCAAATCAAAGACAGAGACACTTGCAACTTGAGAAGACATCCAGGGAACACGAAGTCAGTAACCAGGATTGCAAGTCTCAGAGGGAGCATCAGAGGAAACATTGTATAAATGCATCCCTGTGCATGACACAGAAGTGTTATGCACTGGGACAGTAAGTTAAGTGTCCAGCTGTGCTGTCAGAATCACACTATTTGGAATGTGTTCTGTGAAAGGAATACTCCAGACACAATTAAATAATAATAAGGAGTCAATGGGAGCAAACTGTGTAATCTGATCAAAAAGAGTTGGTAGTCTGAGAGTTCCTTCCTCAGCCTCTTGCCTAGAAAATACAGAAGGTGGTCTGTCTCCAGTGGATTGCAACCTCTCCCAACACACTGGTGAGATTGCCTTTTGCTGTGGAAAAAATGTAAACAATTTTTTGTATTAGTCATAGTTCTGACTCACTGTGAAATAAAGATACATCTAGTGAAATACTTTGATATCTATGTGGACATAGGCATCTTGAAGTCAATAGACATAAACCAATCCCCTCTTTGGACAACAAAAAAAAGGAATAACTAAGACTATAGTCACTACCCTGAACCTGGATGTAAAAATGAAGCTATTGAGTTTCTTTAAGTATTAGAAATATCACTGTCCTCACTTCCTCTTTGAGACAGAAAAAACCCAGAACTGCCCTGCCACTGATTTATGGCAAAAAACTTTCATGGCTTCTGGTGCAAGCAGAGTCTACCTTCTGCTGAAGCAGACTGAATGAGTGGGTCCTGAAAAAGAGACAGTATAAGTAAAGAGCAGCAAAGACTCAAACAGAATAACGTGGCCTCTAGCTACCATGTTCAAATCACAGAAGTCAATGGTAGTGACTGAACTTATCTGTACGTGGGAAGAAAAACTGAGATTAAAGGAAGCCACAAAGGCAGAGAGCACAGTTTATTTCTCCTGACCATGACTTTCAGGATACTAACAGATTTTTGGGATGTGAACAAGAATCAGGTGCAGTAACCGTTGTGACCAAGGGCAGAAAGACAGAGCATCTGAGGACTAGATCTCCTGAATTCAAGGAGCAAAACAGGAGCATGCTCAATGGTCTGTTAAAGTCTAGAATCAAAGTCCATAAACCAAAGTAGTCATATGCTAGGGTGGATGCCCAAGGCAGGCTGTTCAGGAAAAAGACGGCACAATGCCAGTGAAAGTCAGGACTAGAAGGCAGAACAAATAGGAGCCAAAGCCTGAGGTTAGCTGCAGCCAAAAGTAACACTGAGCTGCCAAGACCAGAAAAAAGGATGCCTTTTGATGAGACTTCTAAGCCAGACCCCAGCAGGTCTGACACATTGGGATCTCAGTTGCTTTGGAGACTAGGCTATGAGCTCTGCAGCCAGCATAACCAGGCAGAGCTGTACAAAGGGATGCAATCTTCACAGGGGAACAGGCACCAGAATTAGTGGAGGTCTTGAAGTAAGTGAATTTTTGTCAAAGCTACTCTGGCTGCCTAGCTTGATCCCAAATGTAAGCCTGGGTTTTAAACTGAGATCTGAGTAATTGTATGTATGAACAAGAGTATAATTTCCTTTGTTATGAATTTTTATTTTTCCTCTGCAATTTTCTTTCTCTGTAAAAGCACATAGGCAACAGAAGGCAGACCAAGAGTCCTTCAACGTAAAACAGCAATTATCATTAGCTGTCCTGAAGTTAGAGATGAACCATCAAAAGACTTTATGGTTAATACTGAAGACTGCAACTCAGCGATGACAAGATACCCTGGAGCTGAGATGACCTATGTATAGGTACAAATTTATTCAGCCATAGAAGCAGTTTATTTAAGGCAGTCTGAAAGGAAGTTCTGGATTTCAAATGCACCTCTGTAAAAGCAATTAAGTACCTTCCATGAGGCCAAGGGAAAAGACTAACAGAATACACAAGGAGCGCTGACAGTTTGCCTGAGACATTATAAAGCTATTAAGACATCTGCCATGTTCTTACTGCTTGGGTTCTTTTTGATGAAATGAAGTAATTTTTCTCTATTCAGTAGCAGCAATTGCACCAAAGATGAACAAACTAGACAAAAGCAAAATCATAGAATCACTTTAGTTGGAAAAGACCTTTGAGATCATCGAGTCCAACCTTTAACCTAACACTGCCATCCCACCACTAAACCATGTCCCTAAGCACCTCATCTATCCTTCTTTTAAATACCGCCAGGGATGAGGACTCTACCACCTCCCTGGGCAGCCCATTCCAGAGCCTGACAACCCTTT
>NW_009259718.1:4245975-4261125 GCF_000687185.1 Egretta garzetta | reverse complement strand
AGTTTTCCTATTCCTTTCCATGTTCCCTCCTGACACTAATGGGATCGAGGAGAACACTACCTGCGCTCCTGATCCTTCAACCATTTTCCCTAGTGCCCTGAAGTCCCCTTTGATCGATTTGGGGCTTCTCTCTGGCATCTCATCGCTGCCTGCCTGTACAATCAATAGTGGATAGTAGTCAGAGGGCCGTACCAGACCAGGGAGTCTCTTGGCAATGTCCCTGATGTGGGCCCCAGGGAGGCAGCAGACTTCCCTATGGGATGGGTCTGGGCGGCATATCGGCCCTTCCATTCCCTTCAGAAGGGAATCGCCCACAACAACTACCCTTCTTTTTTTCTTTGTACAGTCAGTCTTGATAGGTATGGGGTGACCTTCTCTCCCTAGCCAACCCCCTAGGTGGGCCTTCATCCCCATCCTCAGTTGCCTGGCCCTCGACTTCCAGAGTCGCATATCTGTTATGCAAGGGCAGCTGGGAAGACATCTTCCCCGTGGGACCTGGTACGCTTCATGAGTTCTTTCGGCAATAGAAGCATAGGAAGCCAGAGAACTTTAAAAGATCTTTACAGGATTCAGAATGGGTTCATTAGCCCAATCTCTTCCTTCAAGACAACTCAAAATAAAAAAAAAAAAAATTAACTTTGAAGAAAACTTGGCAATCTCTGGTCACCTGGTAAAATATCATCCCTGAAGAAGGAAACAAAGCAGCTTTGGTAGACAAATGCTTATGTGATGACCTACAGGAAGCTAGTGATACATGAACATCCAAACCTATCAACAGTGATCAATAATTAATAAACTTACAGTACTGAGTAGGCAGCATCATTATTCCAGCAAGCTTTCTTTTTGTAAAAGTGTAAGGTGGTGTTTGCCAGTCAGATGACAGCAAGGACCTAGAAGCTACTACCATTGTTGGCAACTGCAGAAGACAGAACCACTAAGGCAGGGGCGGTACTGAAATAATACCTGATAGGTTGTCTGTTTGCAGGCCCTCCCTGCATCTCTGCTTGGAGAAAACTAAAAAAAAAAAGCCATAAAATTAAAAAAAAAAAATCTTGGGCTGATATCAGCTTGTCACGACAGCAAAACAGTAACAGGCTCCAAAACACATGTATTTGCATACCAGAGGAAAATGATCCTCAATATGAGAAGACCTACAGTCTCAGCAAGTCAGAGAACGCGTTTACTAAAATCATAGACTTGTAGTAATGAAACAAAATTAGACAGACTTTAAAATAACAAAAAATATTATTACATAATAAAAATGTCCTTTCACTGCTTCAAATAGTTTTCACCTCTTTGTCCTAGGTTAAGCTAGAATTTCACACTAATAAATTAAGGCATGGTTCTTTCCACCAAGAGGACTCCACTGAGTCAGTTTTCCAACAGTTCACAGCACTGCAGCAGCAATACTTTAACCAGCACAAGGAAAGGACAGCATAATGGAGAAATACATGACCACATATGAATGTGTGGCAAGAAAGCTCCTCTCATCAGCACTGCCAGTTTCAAGTGCTTGTGAAACTGCACTCTAAGATTCTTTGACTGGCATTTCCAATGTACACCTATATAAAATCCTTCCTGGCTTCAGGCTACTTCTCTGTATTATAGTCTTGAAAAACAATGTAAACATTTAATAATTCCCACAGTATAAGACATAAGGTTTTACAGCCTTCTTCCCACAGGCAAAATGAATCTTCCTGTGTAATCATCGTATAAAATATAAACCATGAAACAAAGAAAAGGAACTGAGCTATGGCTCAGTATGTCCTAGCACTTTTTTTTGTGGTTGTTCTATAGGGTCTGCTATAAGGTGTTCTACAAAAAGTGTCAAAAGAATTGTCTGAGTTTGAGTGACCTAGCATATGCACACCCACAAGACAGTCACGCATATTAAGTCCGTAGTACCCCACATACTCTGATCTCCCATCTTGCTTAAAGGATATTCCCTAAACCATTGGCTATGCCTCTCCCATCACATGATGCTTATGGACTCTTCTTCAGCTAAGAATTGTTCACAGTTATTCAAAGCACGCAAAAGACCTTTCTTTACGTTTCTGAAATAAACTTCCCATGTTATCAGCAAGAAAATGACCCAATCCACACAGAATCAAAATCACTGATCTCTCAACTTTGAACTGAAGAAATACTTTTCCTGTTGAAAAGCTCTGAGCTCTCTCCTTACCTAAGCCTTTAAACCATGGGTAAAGACATGGGTAAAGTTTTCTACCCATGGTCAGAGTTTTCCATGGCAAGAGTCCTGTTCATGTTGTTCTTTTATGACACTGGCTTGCTCAAAAATTTGCATGTTTAATGGAACACAGACACAGATTCATGTCAATTAAGACAAAGAATAAAACACTGAACACCGTTAAAAAGAAAGAGTAGAGGCGAGAGTAGTTTTTCTGTTGTACTGAAGCACTGATGGTTGGGTACTTTGCAAATGTATAGAGTCCGATGGTATGGGAATTCCTGGATCTCCCTTGGAAGGAACAATGATGATATGGCCCTGCTTGAGCAGGGGTATGGACAAGATGAGCTCCAGAAGTCCCTTCCAACCTCAACCATTCTGTGATTCTGTGATATCAGGTCAGCAGTGAACCCTACAATCACACTGAGAAAAATCATATCCAATTTTGCCTCTCGTCCTAGCTGGCTCTGGAAACCTTCAAGCACAACGCTAAATTTACCATGACAGAAAAATAATAGCAGTTGGCATAGTGAAGGCTTCCAGAATGTCACCAGATAAATGTCCATTAACAATAGATTGTACAGCAGATCTGTCAGTCTAGAGAGGAAGCCGCCACGAAGGGTACTTTACGTATAAGTTATATTAATATTCTAGTGTCGCATATTACACAAGATCATTCAGACAAATCCAAATACTGCAGAACAGGTCGCCAGCACTGCCCAAAGCTCCACGTCTTCCTGGTTTTGAACTTATTAAGCAGTCGCAGAGGGAGACCACCAAATAAGATGCAGCATGAGTATACCTGTCAGACTTTGTTATCACCTTATGCCATTAACTCAGTATCAGAGAAGATCATGGATTTGTTCTCACTTGTTCTTGATGGATAATACCATCCTGAGATCCAGTCTGGGAATCAATCAAAACAGGCCAACCCAGACAGACCTTAACGGCCAGCCAACAAACACCCACTCAAATGAGGCCAAGCTGTGTCTCCCTGTCCGTCAGACTGAAATTTTTGAAGTCAGGCAACACTTAGCACCAAACTCACTTAAATTGAATAGCTATAAAATATATTGACCGGTTTCTTCATATACATTCTGTGGTGACCATAGAATTGTTTAGGTTGGAAAAGACCTTTAAGATCAAGTCCAACCATTAACCTAACACTGCCAAGTCCACCACTAAACCATGTCCCTAAGTGCCACATACTTGCTACTTATCCACACCGAGGAAAATGGAGCATTTTTCTTACTACTGAGGGGCTTGCACTGTCCTCTCTAAAAATAATACCATCTCAATTTCCAATATTATTACACTTTTTTCCCCCTTGTCATCCCAAGGTTGGTATCTGTCCAGGAGCCTCAAAAGAGCTTCTTAACCAACGCAAGTATTTTCTGTGCAAACCTTTCTCTTCTGTTAATGCACAGGGTAATGCACATATCACAAGGGAACAGGACCAACCTAATATAGAATCATAGAATCATAGAATCGCTTTGGTTGGAAAAGACCTTTAAGATCATCGAGTCCAACCGTTAACCTAACCCTGCCATCCCACCACTAAACCATATCCCTAAGCACCTCATCTATCCTTCTTTTAAATACCTCCAAGGATGGGGACTCGACCACCTCCCTGGGCAGCCCATTCCAGAGCCTGACAACCCTTTCAGTGAAGAAGTTTTTCCTAATATCTAACCTAAACCTGCCCTGGCGCAGCTTCAAACCATTCCCCCTCGTCCTATCATCTGTTACCAGGGAGAAGAGGCCGACCCCCACCTCCCTACAGCCTCCTTTCAGGTAGCTGTAGAGGGCGATCAGGTCTCCCCTCAGCCTCCTCTTCTCCAGACTAAACAACCCCAGTTCCCTCAGCCGTTCCTCGTATGACTTGTGCTCCAGTCATATACAATATACTACTAACCATACGGTAGTATGTACCTTAATTGCATTAGTTCAAGGCATCATGAGGAATTTAAATGGAGTGGTTGTGCAGTTACTTCTAAGTCCGTCAGGAAAAGACCAAGATACATTTCAGCCTGGAGGCTGGGTGGGCAGAGAAGGTTCTGAAGATCACCCTTACCTTCCCCAGAAAATGTTTGCGGTACAGCTTGGCTGTAGGGTCACTCTCCAGTTTCACTTTACCACTCCAGGGAAAGGGTACGTCAGACAGAGCGGGACTCAGACTGGAGAGGTTGTGGCTGGTCCCTTCAATCCAGTAGCCCCCAAACTGGGGTAAGATAATGAGAGGATATGGCCACCCTTTCTGTAATACCTATTTCAGAAGGACACAGAAATGAAAGCTTGAAAGGCCAATAAGCTGAAAGGCCAGTGAAGTCCAAGAAAAAACAGAGGAGAGCAGTACTAACTCACCTCGTGGATGCTGGGGTAAGGAATATACTCCTCTTCTGTCTGAAATCAGAAGAGACCATTAGCAAAAAAAAGTGACATCGTTTAAAGTGTCGTGCTCTCACAATGGTGGAAACTGTGCCCTCAGCTTCCACTCTGCCCTACTCCATCTTTAGACTTTTACTTTAGGATTAAAGATTAGAATCCATTTCCCAAGTCTCAGCATTATAATATAGAACTTTGAGAACAATAAATTTACAAGTCAGATTTCGCCCACCTTCCTCCTTGAAACTCCACAGAATACAGGCATGCAAAATGAGGAGGTAGTCAAACTATAGGTAAATTGTATCAGGTTAGGAGTGACAGCCTCTCTCCTTTCCTTCCACACAACGTTAGACAGCTGCAGAGATGACAGTAGGGATGATAGAAATAGTACCGTATTTACAGTGAGATCAAGGCTGTGTCACGTCCATAGCTAGACCTGTGGTACACAACTGAGCAGTGCTGAGACATGACTGCAAGAATAGGAGGACTATCTTAGTAATTTTATGCCAGCTGGGTGCCCCTTCCATCACCAAAAAGAGCACCAACTATCTCTGTCAGAATTGAGCTATACCAATTCTCTATGTGGGGTTTGGGTTTTTTTTGGTTGTTGGTTTTTTTTTTTAAGGTTATTCCAAGATTGAATTCAAGGTGAAGGCTGATTTTAAGGTTACTGTGCCTGAACTGAGACTGAAAGAATGGAGAGAAAGAGTTGAGAACTTAAAGATAGGAATCCGTTCTTATTGGCCCAATATTGAGGAAAACAGACCAGTTTTCTAGTAGTATCTGAGTCCTCAAGCAGACTACTGAAATAAATGCAATGTGCTTTCATAAATATTATTATAGCTCTTAATTGAATAAAATTTAAGAAATTATTTAGTCAAAACTAAGATTGTTAGTAATATTGAAAGCTTATTGGAACCACTTAAATTTGAAAAAGGGAAGTATTGATTCTGTTTCAGCTGCATAGTTTCATGCTTTTGTGCAGCAAATTAAAAAAAAAAAATAAAAAAAGACAAGCATATCTTGGGCTGTTCGTAGGCTCCCTGTTCATTCCAAGATGAAAATACACTGCAAGCCAGGTCAGTTTTATTATCTACCATTCTCAGCAACTTAGGAGGCAACAACAACTTGGCCTGACCTTGAGAGGAGCTGGAAGGGAACATCTTTGTTCGTCCAGACGACTGCCCTGGAAACAGAAAGTCACAGACAGTGAATCCTATGTTTTAGTGTCTCTGTTTGACTTACCCTCTGTGTCCTTCTCTGTATCTCCAATATGCGTATTTTGTCACTCCCTGTAATCTATTTTATGCAAGTTTGGAAGTTTGGAATAAACAGAAAGAGTAAAGCTAGAACTTGGCCAGTCCCCTAGTTTGGCATTAAAACCCACTTACAGCTGTTAAAAAGCAGAAATCTGGCAGAAATCAAAAGCAATCTCCCAAACTGATTTTCTTATTTAATTCTCCAATCTCTTCTAGCTACTTTACTTCCTATCCCAAGCAATGAAAAAAGGAAAAGGTAAAGACAGAACACAAAAGAACAGTATTTCAGACCATTCGTTCCTGTTCTACTCTTCCCTCTCCCTTGCACACAATGTCAGGAAGAGCATTGAGAACCTCAGAGTATGGTTAAGAAAAGTAACAAACATTTGGTTTCAGGATTAGGGCTAGGCAAGAAGACTTTTAAGCAGCTTATGTGCCTTGCTTCCATCCACATAAGGGAACAACTCTGTTTCCTGGAGGTAAGACAGAAAATCAGAGCTGCTCCCCATCCATACACCCGACTAGTGCAAACAGACTCCTGCAAGCAGCAAGGAGACGCATAGCAAGCCCCACACATCTGCTTTGCTAGGCACCATTACTGTGAAATGGCTTGGAATGGCAGGGCAAAAGACTACTAGATGCCTAGTTTCTTCCTGAATTAGCAGCTGGCATCCAGACTTGATTCTCTTTCTTAAGGCTATTCCATCCTCTTGCCTTCTCACCATGGCAAGACTAGCTCACTTCCACTGCACTTCTCCTGCAGAAGCACACAGGAATAGGAAAATTTTACTGAGAACAGCTCCAACACAGACTGAGCAGAGGCCCAGAATGAAAGAAGCCAAAAAGATATGGGGGCCAACAGGCTCCTGTAAAATGATGACCATAGTCTAAGTGGGCATCAATAGGGCCAGAAGAGTAAGAGGCAAAATTTGCATTGTCAGATAGGAAGCTGAAGACCAGGATTTAAGTTGTAGCTTTCTCTTATACAAAATACCAGAGTATTCAACTACTGCCACCTAAATATTGTAACTCTCGTACCGGAACATGATGCTGAGGCTACATTTTTATACACTATCAGTGACTGCTTAATGGAGTCTGGAATTCCAGACAGAATAAGCAGCTCTCAACTTTGCTCTGAAAATAAGCAGGATCCGATTTATAACAGCTATGTCTATGCAAGTATTCTACAGTGCAACTAGCTTGTAAACTAGCCACTGGTAGAAATATGTACAGCTGAGTGGAGCTCTGCAGTGGAGATGCAAGAGGCTAACGATCAAAAGTTTGGGGCCAATGCTCCAGCCATATAGGTTGAAAAAACTCTAGTATAGCAATAACATTAATATTGGTCAACAGCAACATTAGAGTGAGAATTAATAATGATCAGCATGCTCCTTGCAGGAGCAACAAAATAAAAATGGGAAAAAAAAAAAAAAAAAAAGACATCCATTACACATAAAAATGTGGTTATAGAAAAATGAGGAAGCTTATTAAAATAACCTAAAAATGAGCTGTAAGAAAACCTAAACCTTCATGAAATGATGAGGAGTCAGACCTTGAGCTCACAAAAAATGCATAACACCTTCAAAAAACTCTTAGAAACACCAGAAGTAAACCAGTACAGCTAAACTCCAGGGTAAGGGAGACTAGTAGTAAATGCACAAGGGCATTCTTCATAAGTCTGAAGTTGAGTTCAAACAGAAAAAAAATAGCAATAACAACAGATTTTAGTTGGTGAAATACAGGAACACAGTAAAGCAAGTGAGGAACAATCTGCAAATAACATAATAAGAGCATAAAATTTATCTTCCTTAACTGTATTAGGAGAAAGCAGCTTGTCAAAATGTCTACAGGGTGACACAGGATCAAACTATAAAAGCTGACAGAGAGAGTTATGTCAAAAAAAAAAAAGATTTGTTTTCATTTGTATTTTCAACAGAGCCTAAGCAAATACCAGCTTAGAACTATTCTTCATATGGAAACATCAGAAGATCTGTTTCCAATTGCAGTGTCACTAGGCAGCACTGACAAAATGAACAACAAATTACCAGGATGTGGCAGGTTGTGAAATTGAGATGAAACAGAGGATGACAATTGATCTTTACCTTTGCAGAGACAGTACTAACCATTTCACATTTGGGGAAGTCATAAAGCTGAGAAAGTGGAATGCATGAAATATAAGTACAAATATTGATGTGATCTGGAGTTTCATTTGCCAGCCTAGTGTGTTGGGGCTCATGAGGAAGGCTAGGTTCTGAAACAGCGATCTTGGGAACAGTTCTTTGGGGCAAGAAAGTCCTATGCTCTATCAAAATAGGATTGAGACAGGAGACACATGCAAGTACAAAGCAGCCCCAGCCTTCCGGAACAGACTGTGGAAAGTACTGGGACAAACTTGCTATGCATCGGGGGATTTCTGCACACAGAAATGGAGGTCGGGAAACTGGAGTTTTGCCCTTCCTTGGCATTTTTGGCAGATCTGATAACTGCAAAAAGTTTCCAGTTTCAAAGGGGGTCTTGGTAGAAGACCAGTATCTCAGAGAGGCCTAAGGGAAAACTTCCTGGGCTGCTGTAAAGGAGCTGCTGCTTGTAGCAGAGCCTCTAAAAAGAGCAAAGGAATGTGCTGGCACATTCCATGACTCCGCACCCCTAAAGGAGCTCCTTGTAGCCTGGGAGCAGAAGACATAGTCCTAAATATACCAACCTCTCCTCTAGGGTGAAGCTTAAGATGCTAGCAAAGATCTAACGGAGCCCTGGGCAGTATAGTCCAAAGCTTTATTTTTGCGAGCAACCAGGACTGCAGGGAACTTACAGCATAAGCTGTTGAAGTGTCAAAGCAACTGGTTGATGATCACTGCCATTCCTCAAAAGGGAGAGGCATAAACTGTAGCAGTCTCAGCCACCTGTTAAGACACCCTTCTGGTTTGGTCCAGTTTGGCTTGCAGCACTTCCTTTAAAGAAAGGCTTTCCCTCACTCTCTCCCTGGGTAGCTTACTGGAGACAGCATCAGTCTGGGAATCTGATATCCCCAGGGTCTTGTACAGGGGAAACACCTGGCCTGAGCAGGATGAAACAATGGACAGCAGAGGAAAAAGCCATCCAGACCCACAGCTGGGTCCAACATGGCATAACAATGCTATGATAACACATGTTTTTTATGGGGTTTTTGGTGCCTTGAGGGGACTTGTTCAAAACAGACAGCTCAGATATAAAAGGGGACACAGGAAAAAAAAACATGAAGGTAGTTGTGAGAAAATAAGACTGAAGGACATGTTGAAGCTGTACAAATGCAGAATAGAGGTAGTAAACATCACACCATAAAAGACAAAAGCAGGTAAATGAAGTGGGGTTGGTTATGCAAGTATGCCTAGACCCAAAGCATCTGGGTTTATTGGCTGACATAAGATCTGCTTGCTATTCAACTGCTTGTGCTGCACAGCAATCTAGGAACAATGTATTCCTAAGTGTCCTGAACAAAGTCTTTACTATACCTGTACACATAGAACAACGTGGCCCATAGCCCATTTACGTCAAGTAATGATGATTACGATTGGGAAAAAAAAAAAAAAAAAAAAAAGGCAAACTTCATTCCCAGATCTCGGGGACAGGTTTCAGTTTAAACAGAGAGCACCTGCTAATTCATCACACATAGTGTGACATAGCTATGTTAATTTTCAGTCAAACAATTATGCTCCAATCCGATCGTTAAAGTACTCAAAAACTAATTCTATCCTGTGGCTTTGTTGTTGTTTTACAGGATAAATGTCCAAGTCTCCTATTTCAGCTTTTACTCACCTGACTGATAATGAAAATCCCAGATTCAATTTTCAAGAATAATTCAATAAATCTAAAGGATAGCCAAAGTCAAATGGAAGGAAAGGGAAAAGCAAAAACAAACAAAAAAAAGAATAAATAAAGAATTAGTAAAAATATAAAGAAAGATCACAACAAATAATAAAAAGAAATATCGAAGGGGGAGTTTTTTCTTTTGGAAAACACCTCTCTTTCATTCTTTCAAAAAACTGCTGTCATACTTAAGCAGCAGTTATTTCTCCTAGTGCAAGTCAGGTGACAAGCTTAATTAAAAAAACAAAAAAACCAAAAAAAACCATACCACTACACAGTCTTAACAATGGGCAGCCAAGAAACTAATACAGATGCAAAATTAGGTGGTCTGCAATTGTTGGAAATTCTCATCAGCTCTCTCTGTTATATCTCTAACTAAAAAGGTCCAAGTCCAGTGACAGACAGTTTGCTTATAGCAAACTGGGAGCTGAGAAACACTGAGAATCTTAAGCAACACAGTCTTCCAGTAAGGGACATCTGATAGCGATTCTTCCTTATACAGATTTCAAAAGGCCTGGAAAGGATCGTCATAGCTTTCAACATGTGCTTGAACTGAACAAGAAGCTCTGCACGCTCATTTCTAGCATAGTGTTAAATGAGCCAGGCACACTTACAGAGCTTGCTGTTCCAAAGCACTGGGCATATATCCCAAATATAGTTTGGGTGTCAGTACAGTGGTTTCAAGGTCTGTCCGCACATGAATATAGAGAAGATATACCTTCATCTCCTCCTTCCCCCACTTCTCCTTTCTAGTCTGCCAAATAACTTCAGCCTCATAACTCTGTACTCAGCGTTTTGCTGCTACCTTCCACCTCCTCACCTTTATAGTCCCAAAGTCTTGCATTTTCCTCATATCCATAATTTTATCACCCAAATTCCAGAAAAGAAATTAATTGTTTCTCATGAGTTTAATTCCTGCCCATAACAAAAGGCAGGCACTATATGCCATGTTATGTGCTACGTTAGGTCAAAGTTCACCACAGCATTTTAAAGAAGGTGTACCACTGAGAGAAAACATTGGTACTCTGTAAGGATGCTCTGAGAACAGATCATCTGAAAAATTTTGTTTTCAAGATTTTGTTATTAGATATATAACATATATAGCATTATTATATTACGATCTCTTTATTTGGTAGGGCAGGGTTGTTTTTCTTCCCTTTTACTCTAATTTATTATGTAATATATGCAACTAAATCCAAGTATTTTCATAAGATAATTAAGCCAAAGTCCTTCTTTCTCGTGCAAGTTAAAGATGGGGCCTAACAGTAGTTATTCATTAAACTCTTTGACTTTGCTAAATGCAGTTATGTTAACATCACCTGTCATTAGCAGCTGCTACCCAGCAGAAACAAAGTTTCTTGAAGATGCCAGAGATAACTTAATGCAACTTTGATTTTCTCTCAGAATAACACTCTGCAAAGAACAGACAGAATTATAATAATTTGTGTCTATTCCTTCCATCATGCTGGCTGGAAAATGAACACAGAAAAATGCTTTTGAAACTCCACTTAAGAGTAGGTATGGGAGCTAAATATTCTGCAAGCCCAAATTAAAGGTTATTAGGAGTGAAGTGACAAGACAAATAGCAGCTGATTATCTGTTTCACTATAAAAAAAAATCAAAAGATCCCAAAGTTTGACAGAATAACTTCTCCTTACCTGCATTTTTTCAATCATCTCAAACAAGTCCACAGGCTGTGAAAAGGAAAAGAAAACAGGGAAAAGAATTTAACATTTGCAGAAACTAACGTTATCTTCTGTGGTATCCCAGATACTGAAGAAGCCAACAGGTCCTTCCATGTTTTGGCACAGAAACTACTTCCTCACTGAAGACAAGATGGCATTGTTCTTCTTTAACTGATAGCACAGACAGTACAACCAGCCAAAGTGTCTTCAGCTTTTGTTGCAAAAGCTTGACCTGAACAGGTACCAGGAATTTATCTCTTTCAATGGGTCAGACTACAGACTTGATACAGTATAGCATAAGAAATTATTAAATTAACAAGTTTAGGATTCTCATAGAAGTGGGCAACTACAACACATGCATGCACACGAGGTTGCTTTCAGTCACCTCTGCTCAGTTCAAGGCACATTCCAACCCTGAGCCAGAGGAATGTGGACTGCCTTTACCTTGTTGGGGACAACAGGAGCGAGAGCACATGGAAAGCCTTGAGTGGGAGAGTCTATAACATCACTGAAGCAGCACACCCCCTCTTCAGACCTGGGGGGGGTGTAAAGAAAAACTTCTATCTACCTCTTGGGAGAACTCAAGATGCCAGTGCTTGCCTCCAGCACCTCCTTTGCCTTCTGCTTAGTCTTCCTCTCCTCAGGCCATTTCTTTCCTATGAGGAAGCTGTGATTTCCTGTGAGATTCCCTGAACTGTCTTCCCTTACCATTTGCCATCTGCAAACAACCCAAATATAACAGCAAAAGTCTTCTGGCCCTGACTGCTCTGTCTCTGTACACACACACTCTTGTGTAAGTGCCGACCTTTTTTGCCAAGTTCCTCCTCTGTCATAGACTTGCAGCAGAACAAAGACAGGTCTCACAGGAAGCTTTGGGATCAGATCCCAAAATTGAACCATATTAGAAGAGCTGAAAGTTACAAAATATCACTGAAATCAGCACCTAAAGGACAGGCCCAGTTGCCACAGCCTGGGTGTTAGTCTCCAAGACAGGAACCTAACAGAGATGGTGCCAGAACAGAACTGATACACCCTGCAGGAGAGATGCAGGCATGGTTCTGTGTTACCACTGCTGGTAAAGCCAGTGCGCACATTAGATGGGCTTCTGTCTGCATTTCTTCTATTGAAAAAATATATATTTATTATTATTATTATTATTATTATTTTGGCCCCTGCTGGAGCAGCAGTGTACACAAATAGCAGCTGCACTTATTTGATTTCATAGAAAACAAAAAACCATGAACAATACACTGTAGTTTAAAAGACGCATCTTGCATTGCCCATTGCACTATGGACAGTCTCACTGCTAGCTGCAGCTCTCCTGCTGTTAGCTAATAAACTTCCCATGCTCTTTTACTAGCAGTCAGAACTGGGGTTCAAGTCATTGTGAAGGTCACATAGGTGAGGCTGGGAACAAAGCACAAATTTGTAACAGAAGAGACAAGGCTCATCCACTCTGTAACGCAATCATAAATTGTTTGTTATGTGGTCATATAATGCAAACATGAATTATTATCCTCTAGCTGTTAGATGCATGACTCCTACTGTTTCCATGCTAAGAGATCAGTATCTGAAGGCACACAGACTCTTGCTTTGAACCCAGTAGCTACGCTCCCTGTTGCATGGAAGTATATAACATATTTCTGTAATCATGAAGCTACACTCTATGACAAGCTCCAAGAGTCTCTATGCCCACCAATTCTCTGACAATTCACAATTTATTTGGGTAGCCCAACAGTATCATGTAACTTGTACATAGGCTGATGTACACAAAGTAACACAATGCTTCCACCCCACAATTTTCTCCTAAAACTCAGACGAGAGAGATCTGTGTAATGCATCTAAAGATTAAATCCATAATGTATATGGGAGGGAAGATGTAGGAGTTAGTCTTGACATCCTCACATAAATATTGGAATAGTTAGATGGCAGATGTATTTTAAATGAATATTAATATTATGCCAACACATGCTTGACTTACTTTATTCGTTTACTTGAAGCATGTTTGGGACTAACAAAATTTATGTCCAAGGCACTACATGAAAGATTTTTATTTTTTATTTTAGAAAGCTAAGTTTCTCTTCTGTGAGCCCTAAAAAGTAAGAGCTGAATTTGATAAAGTCTCATTTTCAGAAACTAGCAATCTCCAGAGAAGTGCAATAGCAGAACTTCCACACAACTGGATGCCCGGGGGCCTTGTTGCACGCTATAGTGTTTTTCTTCTGCTGTCACTGGTTTGAATCCTGATGAGTTCAGTAGAGAGTAAAATACAGACCTGCACCATGGAAAACTGGCAGCTCCTACATGAGGTCAGTGTGGCCAGTCCCGCCCCTGTTCTCTCACCATAAATCCATCTCTACACTTTGGACTAACTTGAGCACTTGATGCAGCACCTGCTCCTTACCATTCAATCCTACTACAGTTCTACTGTCAAAATCACTCCAGAAGATGCCAAAATCATCAGTCTTATCATAGATGCTCTCAATTCTGTAATTATCCCAGATTAGGAGTATGCTGATGGACTTTAAAACCCAGGAGAATGATTTTATGTTATCTTTTACAAAGCGTCACAAAAATATGGGGTCATTGTAACTATTGCTTGAAAGTCCACTTGTGAATTTTGAACTTCTGGAATGAAAAGCACTAAACTTTATTTATAGACAGGGAACACACTTTTCAAACTGGAACTTCAAACTCTTTGACCATAGAAAAGCAGAATATCACCCTTCTGAAAAAGAAAAGCAATTCTGCAGACTGGGAGAGGAATATGTATACTTGCTGAAGCTTTATTTTTAGAGAATGGCAACAAGGGGAAACAGGGGGCCTAGAAAGTGCTAAAGACTAAACTAGGATTTTACCAGTGACAGTAACCAGTGAATTAATTTCAAGCAGGCAGCCAAACTAGAAGTAGGCACTGCTGATCCACTGCTAAGGACTCCACTCTCAATTCTGAAATGGTGCAAGAAGCACCTCTGCAGATTTCTAAAGCCACTGTCTCCACACAAACTCTGCTCACATCCTGTATTCCCATCTGGCAGCATCCTCTGCTATTTCAGTCCTGGGATCTCTCTAAACACCTTCCTCAAAATCATTCCCACCTGCTATAGCTGAGCCAGTTCAATAACCAATATTCAATCCAAATATTTGTTCTGAGAAAAACACAAATTGGCCTTGACAGATTTCATACATCCTTTCATCCACCTTTCGTAAGTATTCCAGAGGTAAAGGGGATTTGTTGCGCTCTGAAGAGACAATCCCAAATTCTCAGACAACTATTTTCCTGAAAGTTCACAGGGAAGCAGGTGCACAGCTACTGTAAAAACCTTTGCTCGTCTGGAAGCCTTCCAGTAGGAGAAACAATACAGCACGATTTTCAGTTAATTATAAAATGACAGTCAGTGTAATAACTGGCTTCCCAGCCTGATGAGTGATCCTTGCAATGACATGGTGATATCTTTTTGAAACCGCTCAGTAGAAGGGACAGGCAATTCAGAAGAACTGAAGGTAATACAAAACAAGAACAGGCCTGAAGCACTCATAAGGAAAATTCTGGGCAACCACTTCCCTTGAGCCACAGCTTCTGCTCTTTCACTCCCTTGTTTCTCCCTTTGAGAGGCATATTTGCTCCACCAAGTAAGATTTTTAGGTGTTCAGTGAAGACAGCTAGAAACACGACACGAATAGCCTTACTCTACCAGTACACGTAGCAAACCACACCACGGCTTTGAATTTTGCTCACACAAAATTCAGGAAAAGGAACTGCCAAGAAGGAATTGCTAGGAAAAGGAAG
>NW_009259718.1:4239295-4245358 GCF_000687185.1 Egretta garzetta | reverse complement strand
CCAGCCGTTCCGTCCCCTCCGCCGGCTCCGGCGGGGAAGCCGTGCTCCCGGGAAAACATGCCGGCCTGCTCCGCTGAGTCAGCTCCCGGCGCCCCCCCTCGGGAGCCTCCTCTCCTCCCGCCTAGCCATGGAGAAGGGCACAGGCTCCCTCCCGGCAAAGCCCCGGCTCCCGCCCCCACCCCTCCTCTTCCTCCCAAGCCGAGCTTCAAAGGAGAGACAGCAAAGGGCACCTCGCAGGTGGGACCGGGCCCGGCCGTGCCCGTGCGGGCGGCGGCACGGGGAGAGACGGTGAAGAGGAGGAGAGATGAGGAAGATGAGGCAACAGGGGATGGGGTGGTGACTTCTGTCCCTTCTCCGCTGTGGAAGATCAGATTTCCCCTTTCTGGGGGATCCACGGGCGGCGCACGGCCTGCAGGAGCGCTGCGGGGACAGCCGAGCCGGGGAAGCTGCGCGCCGGGCGGCCGGACGAGCAGCGTTGGGCCGGGGCAGCAGAGGGGTCCCTTTTAGGATCTCTACCCAAGCTCTCAATATCCAGTGGGAAAAGTGAGCATCAAGGCAATCTTCCACAGCTTCCCATCCCCTTCCAGGGAAGACTAAGAAGATACCAAACCCACTAGCCTCTGGTATTTGTAGCTGATGTACATCAAGTACTACAGAGATTTGGCTCTACATCCCTCTTATGAAAAAGCTCACATGATCTAACATTCTCTAGGGACGCTCAGATTTTGAGGGGTCAGAAACCCCTTAACCATGTGTATCTGCATTCATTCATCAGTAGACTGTCATTCCTTATAAAAACTGAGGATGAGAACATGGCCTTTCATTGCAAGAATGTGCGTATACTTGTGTTTACATAAGAACACAGAGCTCTTCTGAACACTTTCTTTTCCTGTGATTCCCAATTTCATTCCACAGGATGATGTAATGTTTCCTCTTTGCATCAAGACCTATAAAGGCAGCAGCAACAACCTTACGCCAAGTGTCAGCTTCACGCTGGGTTTGTTCTAACTCATGAAGGGGGACAGTAGGAAATGCAGAATGAGAGACAGAATTTGACAGGAGCCAGAGACCTAGGTTTTTTTTGCAAAGGAAGAGAGAAAGCAGAATTCAGAGAGACCAGAAAGAAAATATGAGATAGCTGATATAGATGAGCAAAGAGAAAAATAGAGAAAGCAAGCAGCTACATCAAAGTTTTAGGGATAAGAATGCAGCTTCCTGTATATTCTTCATCAAAGACCTCGATAGAAATAATTATGGGGGCTTCAAGGGTCTGTGGGTGGGAAAAGAGACTAAGGAGTAAGGAATCAATTAAGATAGGTGACAAATTTGAATGGACAAAGAAAGGATCCACTTGCTGTTTTTAGAAATTTGCATGGAGACCAGATGTTTCCATTTCCTCCTGTCTACCTTTTTTTTTTTTTTTTTTTTTTTTTCCCTCCAGCAGATCTGATGCTGGAGCATGGGCTAACTCAAACAGCCCACCTCCTCGCTCCAACCCACCAGATGCCTCCCTGATGGGTCCAGGGCACTGAATGCAGCAGCTGCTGTCTGCACAAGCAGTTCTTACTCATTCACCTGAATCTCTGAGCAGAGATGTGACTGGGCCAAGGCAAAGAGCCAAGCTTGTCTCTTCTGCTGCAGCCAGGAAGGAGAAAGAGGTATTATTTTCTGCTGCTAGAGAGGGCAGTAGCTACTGCCCTCCCCCATCCCAGGTTCATTGTCAGCAGCAATAGCCAGCCTGGCCGTGGTGAAACCAAAGTATACAGAGAGGCCCAGGTCTTTCTGCCATCCTTCGGCAGCTTGCCGCTATAGACAAGAGCCAACTCTCTTCACACACAAAACCACACTGGGCTCAGCTTTCATTTAACTGTCTCACAGCTTCACCTAACTGTGCAACTCCAGTTGTGTACAAAGACTCACCAGCAAACAATTACTAAATACCTTAAATACTGTTCAAATTAGCCTCCTTTAGCAATAATCATATGAATCACTTCCACATGTAAGCAAATCACAGGCCCTCTTTCCCCTTGCTGCTCCTCAACTTATAATCAAGCTAACAATTGTTACTATTTACACAGCTGATGCAACAATATCACCTAATATAAGCCTTTAGCTGTACTAAGTAGCTTCCGTTCCTATTGATACTTGCATTCTTATATGGCTAATTCTGTGTACTTATAGACTCACATTGTAATCCATATATTTGTTTATATTTGCATGGATCATTATGCATTTTATAGTTACTGCACACAAGTTTCTGTTCTTTCAGGTATCCTTCTAGGTATGTTAATAAGCGTTACAGTAATTGGTGTCTATACCTTTTGCTATGTGTTCTCCCAGTTTTTAACAGAATTTTTTCATTCTTATAAGTGCATTAGCATTTTAACTTGCTCACATAGGAAAAGTCTGTATTAGCTGTAACACAGAAATTGATGTCTGCAATTTTACTAGTTACTTGAGTCATTGTAAGAACATCAGAAGCCCCACAGAAGCTGCACAGTACCACATAAACACATCAGCATATCCTTCAATGGCAAACTCTTCAGGGCAGAAACCCTTTTTTTATGTATTACTACAATATTACACTCAGTCGTCACAAACTCACAAAGGCACCCACAGATAGAAACATACATGTTTTCACATCAGCTGCTTCCACAGATGTATGCACACAGCTTCTAAATATAGCATTGAGTGTGCACAGACAGCACCTCCCACTGCCCACTTGGACTCATCATGTTATGCCAAAGGTTGGCAGAATCAGGGTGGGATTCCTCTGAGTCTGGACAGACCTTCTTTTATGCCCCTCCATCTCTTCAGTTTGTCTCATTTCCTACACAGACACCTACCCTCCCCACCTCCACTGTCTCGCTCTCTCCACCGCCCCCCCCCAGCTGCTTCTCTGCACAATGCAGCATAGCACAATGTCTTTTAAAAAGCATACAGACACTTTCCCTGTTGAGGCTGAAACTGTCCCAAGGTCCATCCATTACACAACGCCACACAAACAGCAGAGACAATCCAGATCAACCATCCCCCAGCTGCCTTTGCTCCCATCCCTTCTAAATGCAAAACATATTTAATTGGCATTGCAGGCAAGGCGAGAATAAAAGCGGCTAAGCTGTTCATCCCCTACCTGAGCAAGGCTCTCTCATCCCCAGCTGGTGAGCGGATGGAGACAGGGAACCCAGCTGCTCTCCTTTCCTTGCACTATCAATTATTCACGGAGGTTGCAGTGTCCTCCCTCCCTCTCCCTCCCTCCCTTTCTCTTCCGCTGCCCCCACCTGCAGATGAATGGGGAGCGAGCAGGTCGGTGCTGCCATACTTGGAAGCAGCGATCATTGACCAGCCCACCCGCGGGGCAGCTGGGCTCGTGAGCAGGGAAGCTTGCTCCTGGGGAAAGGGGTCAGACCGGCAGCTCCAGAGGTGGAGCGTGGGCAGCCCCGCACACCCGCATCCTGCCCCCTGCACTTCTCATCCCAAACCTGCGGGGATGATCTTTAAAAATGAGAGGGGTTTTTTTTTTTCTCCACATAAAAGCACGTTTCTTTAGCCCTCTCAAGTATAATGACAGTTATTTGGTGACAGGGAACTGCGTCATGCAGATTCGCGTGTATAGGAGAGAGCAGGAAGCTAAAGTCGCCGACTGGAAAAACCTGAAAAAAGCTTACTTAGGACTGACTTAGTCCCATAGCAAAGGCACTGAAAGAGGATGACCTGAGGGGACAGGATGACGTGGTACTTTCTGCAACTGCTTTTGGTAATCATGAGTCATGAGACTGACCTGTGGATTGGAATGATTGTTCAGTCGCAATTTCTGTAGATAATTAAAGAATTTCCTATGTGGTACCAGTCTTAGGCAACAGTAAAATGAGATCTGGCAGACCTAGGTGAAGGCGTTTAAAGTATTTTGCCTTGGTAGAGGGCTACTACCTACACCTGGGTGAGAGTGCTTTAGATCTGTCTCAAAGCAAAATGAGGTTTAATTCCTAGGCCAAATTAACCACTCCATTTTGCACTGGAGTAACTCAGCCTGACTCATTCTGGTCCCATCAGTCTGCTGGGGGACCTCCTACGAGGTCATCTCAAATATCATAGTAATTTCTTCTCTTAGTTCCTCCCATGACCCTGCCCCATGGTAGAGGCACCACAGAGACAAAAAAAAAGCGTACTAGGGTGCTCAAATGGTAGGTCATAATTGGCTTTTCTGCCCTATTTAACTTTTTCTCATATTTTGCAAAAATATCTGTGGGAATTTTACCAGAAGTAAGAGTTTCCTGAAATTAGATTTAAAATAAAGTGCCTAATAAAAAAATTGTTGGTATTCCAATCTCAGTTGTAAGACTCCTGAAAACTGGCAACATTTTTTAAGAGTGCATTGTGATTGTTTGTATCTACAATTGTCTTCAGTTATTTTCTTGTTTTCAAAACTTCGTAGACCAAGCTGTTAAGCTTTTTTCTACAATTATGCAGGCTGGAAATGCTTTATTTTAAAAAAAGAAAAAGTCAGCACCTTCTTGTTTTCACACGAGTAAGGGAACCAACAAGTTTATCGATGGAACAACAACCAATTTCCTATGGCTTTGTTTTGTGTAGTTGTTCCAGGTCTAAGAACTCTGACTGAATCTGCTGAAGCACTTACAAGACCCTTCTCTTGTGCTGAATCTTTAACAAGGTTCACTTTTCAACCTTTCCCTCTTTTGGGACATTTACAGAATTTTTTTTTTTCCTGGTTGACCATTTTAATTAAGTTTATAGGAACCTTTTATCTGAAATAAGAGAACAAATCCTCTTTGAGATAATTATCAAAGATATATCAAAAAGATAATAATCAAGTTATCAAAACATAATCTTGAGAAAATTATCAAATGAACAAATTAGCTTTGAGACCTCAATCCCCTAATTTTGATAGAAGATAATCAACTATTCCAAAGGTTACTAAGTGATAATGCTGTACAGACACACCCACACCCACAAGGACTGAATATGTTTTGGTTCCAGAAAAGTAGCCTGAGAGCAAAGTATGGTAAAACTCAATAAAAGTAAGAAAAATTACATTGTAAATATTAGAAAAGCAGTCACGTTTGGCTTTTCAGTAAACAGCAGATACCAATATATGTACATCTACCTACAGATATAGGAGCATAAATTTATGCATTTTATTCTGAATATTAGATTCGTACTGGACTTATTGTGTCACTGTTCTGGCATCTTACAGTTGTAAATTAGTATTTTTCATAAACTGATTAATAAAATTATAACATCCTGCCATTTCTACAAGCCTTTATATCATCCTTAGATTATAAACTGGCTGGGTCTTCACATTTGTCAATAAAGAATCCAGAAGAAATTGTTTCCATGTGAGGACTAGCACTTCACGTTTCCTTGCCACCTTTATTTGAAGATCTTGCAATATGCTATGATACCAGTTCCCGTTACTACCACTATTCCCCATACAGATAAACTAGCACAGAGGGGCTGACCCTCGCTGTTACCCAGGGCTAGGAAAAGGAAGCGGGGAGCTGAGAGTCTGTCAGTTGCATAAACAACTTGAGATGCCTGTGTACCACACTGACACCACCACAGTCCCACTAGGATCAGTAGGCTGATCCGAGCAGCATCCTGAATGCTAGTGCAGCGAAGGGGACCACAGTAAGTGGCCAGGGATGGGGGTGGGAATGGATGTGGCAGGACTCTCTTTTTTGCAAGCAACAGTATTTTAAATTAGCCCATGGAACTGCATCATCAATCTCCTGGCAGAGCCCCTAGATCACAACTCTGTTTATTTTCAAGCTTTGAGCAAAGTTGCCTGCTAGTAGAACATAATGATATGAGAAATATTTGTTAATTTATCTGACTGTTGGTACTGTATGAATTGGGGGAGATTGTGCCAGTATAACTACAGATATTTGTCAACAGGGAAAATTCATATGGACAGAAATTAAGGAATTACTTGCTAATTTCAGAGATGACTGGAATGGCCACGATTCAGCAAAGAAGATGCAGCTCCTCCACGGAAGTGACTTCTAGGTTCTCACAAATGTGCACAGCAGAAGGACAAGAGGT
>NW_009259718.1:4234337-4239282 GCF_000687185.1 Egretta garzetta | reverse complement strand
CCCCCTATGAGGGTGGTTCACTACTGGGAAGAAGTGCCAAGAGAGGCTGAGTAATCTCCATTCTTAGAGATATTCAGAAGATGTATGGACAAGGCCCTGAGCAACCAGTTATAGCTTTGAAGTTGTCCATTTTGTGCAGGGTAGTTGACCTAAATGTGACCTTTCCATCCTGACTTCTTCTATGATTTTACTTACTGCATGTTAGAACACCTGGAACATTAAATGTTCAGAAGCTCAAAGTTCATTATTTCAGTACAAAATGTAAGAGGTTCAAGCTCTGCAGTGTATCAGATCATAACCAAGTTGAAAGTCTTCTCCACCAGTTTCCACCCAAAGTCACCAAGTTTTATTCAGCAGGTAAATATCTTCTTGGTATATGTGAGAGCACTCTGAAAATCAGAAAGAGTTTGTAGCATCCAGCAAGTCTTGCCCTGAAAGTATATCTCAGGTGCTCAACAAGAGGATAACTCAGGCAGATGGAAAACATGAGATGTGAGGATAGCTCTTGTAGAGGAAGGCACTCCTGACAGCCCGTATTTTGCCAACAGTAGTACAATCTCTATATAATAATCATGCCTAACGTAAAGGACTTAGTTCCTGGGCTTTACTGCACAATTAACTTCATAATTGGCTTTAACTAATATTTTTAACAAAGAAAATCTTTCTTTATACTCTCAATAAGCTCAGACCCTCAAAAGCAATAACATATGAATATACAAAGCCAGTTCATATCCATGAATTACATGTGAAATCAAGGCAGAGAAGAAAAAGGGTTTCCAGGGCCATGTTAAAACAGAAGGATGGACAGATTTTTTTGACAGCAGAGAGGCAAGTCATTAGAGCGAGGAAAGGCTGAAGAGCATGTAGGTGAAGATACAGGCCTTGCCTGGGTTGAGTCAACAAGTTTAACAGTTTGCAGCAATGAAATGGTGTTCAAGCAAGGGTAATAATAGTGATTTAATCCAAGCAGAAGGACAGGGTGCACATGAGAAGTTTTTGTGCTGCGTATGTACCCACAAGTTTCCAAACTGGCACTGGGGCTACTGGAAGATAACATGGGATGGGGAGGAAGGGAGGTCAGGCCCAGAGGGATGCAGTGCAGGTGAGGACAACAGGGGAATGCCTAAATGGAAAGACAATTGGATGAATAAATTTCTTTTTCAGAATTAGGGATAAAGCTGCTCTTAATTAGCCTGAACCAGCTGGGATTACTCTCCAACTTCTCCTGTTGGCCTGAAACTCTGAAGGGAGCAGAAGGGGTTAAAGCAGCCTGCAGTACAAGGGGCAGCAGGGATCGGCCCCTGCCAGGCCACCTCAGACAGGGGAAAGCCCTGGCAGTAGGACACCGTCAGCCCAGAGCCCCCTCCTCTGGCAGGAGCCCGGGGGGGGGCCCCCAGCCGCAAACTGCTGTGCCCTAAAAACTGTTCGGGAAAGCCGGTAGGACATCTACCCCGAGCTACGAGAGTCCACTAATAAATACACGGAGGTGGGGGGCGCGCGCGCTGCTAATTTCTCAGACTTCATCAGCACCTGGAATGCTGTGAAATTATGTATTTCGGTGAAACATTTCTATTCTTTTTTACATCGAAGGAAGCTGCAAGATAGCTCAGCAAGACCTCGCCCCTATTTGCAAGGCACAAAATAAGACTAAGTCCCCATTCTAAAAAAATTCGTTCTCCAAGAGACCCGTGATGACCCAAGGGATTTGCTTAAAGTCACAGCCAAAAGGTTTGTAGCAACTGGAAATTTAACTGAGATTACCTGAATCAGAGTTCAGCTACAAGAACAGTCTCCTTGCTCCTCTCTTCCTTGCTGTTGCTCCTCAATAGAAGAAAAGCATGAAATAGAGTATCTGTGTTTAATTATGGGAAGGGGAAGACCTTGTTACTTACTTGAATCAGGACAGTAAACAATATGCAGACTCCTCATGATTACTGCCTCAGGAGAATGTCATCAAAAAGCACCTCCCAATTATTCCACAACCACAGGCTACCAGGAAAGTGGCAAAGATGGTTTATGCAAAGCATTAGGAGACAAAATAATGGATCATTTATTTGTTAACCAGTAAGGACACAAAGAATAAGGAGGGTCTAGTAGTTTAAGTATGTATGACAGCAGAGAACAGCCGATACTTGCTTTGACGAATACTTAGCATATATAGTGCCTTAAAAAGAATCACTTCATGATATTCAGTAAGAGAATGTCTACCATTTAGGAACCATACACTAAATACCCAGAAAAACCTATTAATGAAGAATGTGGGGGATATTTTGCTTATGTGAATGGCTAAATACATATCCTGCTGTGTTTGTACAGCACATATCACAACAGGACACAGTTCCAATTGGCATGTGTACTGAACAGGTGCACATATATTTATAAAACACATAATATATTCTGTCTATCAGCCCTGCAGTAAAAACTCAATCTATGGCTTAAATTTTAATTATTGCAGAGAATTCCTCCCTAAACCTTTTGGAGTAATGTCAGACAACATGTCTCACAAAATAGTGTTTCCATATCAAACTTAAATGACAGAACAACTAAGGAAAAATGATTGTGGACCATTTTGTTAAGCACCTCACTGGCCTGGATAGCACTAAGAGGAGAAACATCTGTGCATGACTGGAAAATCAGCCTGCATAGAGCACCATGGACAGTAAGAATCCAGCAAAATTCCTGGACTGCAGGGAGCTGAACTGCTACAACAAAAAAGTGCCAGTAGATCGCAGTGAAATCGGCATGGGATAAAAGCATCCAGCTGTTCTTAGACAGCAAGTGACCACTTGGCTGGAATAGAAAACATCCAGCAATTTCTAAACTGTTATAAATTGTAGACCTGAAATAAAGAACGTCAGCAATTCTTCGGTGATACATAAAACTGAGAACAGGGAAAATCCAGCAATCTCCTACCATCAAGTAGAGCTGCACAGACTAAAATAGAATGAAAGAAGGGCAAGACGTTTACTTCATTCTCAAAGAATATTAAAAATTGATAAATATACTGCTATAACTGATGTAAATATATTTGTGGAATGAAAGGCAGAACTATAATGAATAGTAGCACCATCACATGGATCATCTTTTCTATCAAATATGACTTCAGTCCAACACAGATGTCCATGAACTATGACCACTCTATCCTGAAATTCTCCCTTCATGGGCAATCTTCTCATATTCATGGAAAGACCCTTTGCAACCAGTCATAACTCTTCTCACAAGCACAGACGTGATGTGGAACAAGCAGACAGTTATCACCATTAATAAATTCTGTCAAAGCCATCAGTTCAACCAGATATACACTTAATTCCACATATTGTGTGTCCTGGGGGTTTTTGTTGCCTACAGTGAACAAGAAAGCTCTCAGTAACAGAGGCCTTGATAAAATAGAGTTCCCCTTTACAAACAATAGGAGTTGGAGTATCACTACTGCTGCTGCCTCAGGAGAAAGCAGAAGTGCTGTATTGCTTTCACAGCACTGATTTACAAAGAGCAGCCTGGTCTAGCAGTGATGTGGCACAGTGCTCTTCATGAGACAGTTCCTGCAGCTGATGGCTGACCTTAGAAACAGTAGTTCACCCCACAGGAAAAACATCCAAAACATCTTCACAATGCCATGCTAGAATGTACCAGGATACCAATTCAGATGCCATACAAACCGCAATACTACAGGGCAGGGTCATGGCACATACCAGAAACGCATTATGATGTGCTCTTGCTAATTTGGCAATGTCCTTTAGAAATGCAAATCCATGTTAGAATGGGATAAAAACTGTACGTATCACTAAATAAACTGACAGGTCACACACTGAGGAATCATGCCAAGATAAAGGCTATGCTCTTTTCAGCTCATATGTCTATTTGCCTTCATAAAGTAACAGAGAAAATGCTCTTTCACTGATCCCTGTGAATGCCTATTTGCATGTAACCAAAATGTAACACCTGTTTTTCCTGAGAAAGAAAAAGGAACCACGTTGAGCTTCCTCTCTCTGAGGTATGCTACCTTTATGGCACACGGCTGGAGCAAAATGCAGTGAAAACTAGTGCTAAAACTTGCCTTTGAATGGAGAATATCTAATAAAGCAAAAATGACCACTGTTACAGATCTAGTTTTCAAGCAAATCCAGCCTTTATTAAAATAGATTGTATGCATTTTTTTTTCTTTCGTATTTCTTTTCTTACTAGGTTATCCCTCTCTGGCCTTCCATACTTGAATTGTTGCCCTGTGGCTTTGTCACACTTGCTCTAGGCTATGAGCACCTCAGGCTGGGAACAGGCACCGAGGAGCACCGGATTCTGCACTGCATTTGCTATAAAGCACCATGCTCAGAGGGTGACCAATACCAATAACAGCAGTGTACTCTTTTTTTCCAAAGCACAGCGCATCAGTACAATAGTTAAGTGAGCTCCTTGTCTGGCACACCTCCCCCATTCTCCCACCCCACTATTTACTGAAAGAATTTGAAGGAGGTGCAACATTATGCAACAGGAACGTAAGAGCGCCTCAAGGGGAGACACTGTGGGCCTCAGCAGTGACAGCAAACAAAGCCAAATTCCTGCTCAAGAAGCTACATTCTGTGACAGTAATTTCAACCTTTCTTCTCCTCTCATGCCTATTACTTTTGAGCCCACAGTTATTTAGTATTAGAGTGAGTTGAACAGTCACGGAACTCCAAGCCAAGGAGGCTGTATTTTAATGTTGAGTGGTAGTTCCCAAATATTTCAGATGTGGTTCCCTCACAGAACCATCTGTTGAAAGGAAAAGGACATCCCCTATTCTTCGACACCGAAATAGGCCATGAGGTCCTTTCTCCTCTCTTGTGGCCATACCAGCGCTTCCTGCGTGTATTCATGACTGTTATTTTACTCACCCAACAGAAAATAGCACTTTTTTTCCTTTTTACTTGGTTAGTTTTATGCCTTGCTAGCAATTCAGAACATGTCA
>NW_009259718.1:4222973-4234324 GCF_000687185.1 Egretta garzetta | reverse complement strand
TAGGGCCAGGGAGGAAGATAGGGAACAGGAATGCTGTGGCAATTACACATTAACTTTTCTCACTGCATCTCATGTCCTTTGGCTGAAAACTTTCCCATTTTAGAATGCTGAAATTACGTCTGGAGAAAAGGAATGCAAACATTGTTCTACTGTAAAGCAGCTCAGCATATACAGGTCTTATTTTCTCTTATTTCCAGAGACACCTTAGTGCAGTCTAGAATGACAGCAAATGATCTTCTTGAGTTCTTTTAACCATTCTCAACTGATTCCTTAATTTTATCTTGAAACTATTTCTTTCTGCTCACTTGCTCTTTCCACACTAGGTATTTACTTGATTCTTTCACCATATTCTAGCAGTAGGATCTTAACTACCCTCCTTCTTCTTCACCTTTAGTCGCAGTCAAGTTCTCTCCTCTGTCTGATCCACATTAGGAACTCTGAACTAGCACAAAAGAAGTTACTCTAGTTTTCCATTTAGTAGCATTACAGTCACCAGGGTGAATTCCTTCAAAAGAGTGCATGCTGCCAATTTACATCTTATACACAGTAACGTCTGATTTTTCATCAGTAGAAGTGCTGCGCTGTGCAGAGATTCTATACAAGTATAGAAAGTCCTCCAACAAAAAGTAAATAATATAGACCAGATTGGGCTCTGTCATTAACCTAAACCAGCTGCAGAAAGTTTTACCAATGCTAATGAAACCTCACAGTTTTAAAGCTCCTGCCCTAAGGAGAATTCAGAATAAAAAGATGAGTAAGTTTCTAGCCTTCACTTTCTTTTTTTAATAGAAAAAATGAAACATGTGACATAAGCGAATTTGAATGGCTATAAAAGGAGACAAAAATCCTCATATATCATAGTCTTGGTTAAACGCTTGTTACTTTTCTGTCATTCTCATGGCAGAAAAAGAGGCACTGCTTTGTTAATTTTAAATACTTAGGAACTTTAGGTGTGCAGGCAGCCTTGGAAACACTTCTCACCTTAAATGTGACTCCCCACGGTCAGAAAATATGTATCTATTACTTCTGCACAACCTAAAAAGTGTCTCCTACTCAATCTCTGTAGATGTATGCTTTTCCCTGAGACAGGTGAGGAAATAGTAGCAGCAGTAGAAGCTCTCCTTGCAATATCAGTCCTTCTGTGACCACATCTCAACCCTGATCTATCAAGAAAAGCCACTGCAGTCCTTTAAGAACTGGAATAAGCTGGAAGACAAAAAGAGATTGCCAGCTCGCAAGAAGTGTATGAACATTCAGCTCTGGCAGGTCAAGCACAACTGGATTTCTCGAAGTTACACATATTTTTGAACATCCGAGCACACTTCCCTGGGATTTTGCTTTCTCCTGCCTAAGACATTACACTGACCAGAGACAGATCAACCATAGGTCATGGCTGCCTCATGACCTCTGTAGATACAACGTCATCATGCTCCTGAAGAGAAAAATCAAAGCCGTATTTCACAAAAGTGATTAAGCAGAACCCAGGTAACAAAAAGCGAGGTAGACAGGACAGGAAATAGTCGTTTGGTAGCACTTTGTCCCCACTACTTGCTCAGGCTCTCAGAAATTGCTTCAGGACAAGGTTATAGGGAAGAATAGGCTTAGTGATTACAGAGAGATTAATCGTGCCATGGTGTGTACGTCACAAGCCCTTGGGAATAAAGCAAGCTTCTCTGCATACCAACCTGATAAGCGAGCTTACTGTAGGCACTAAGTTAATTAGTAGCAGTCTGGGCAGGAGGTAGAGCAGATAGTGAGATGAAACAGGGGAAAGGTGAAATGCTTCCTAGAGACTGAATAAAGAACAAAGATCAATAATGAGATACTGAAAGAAAGAAAGAACGAAAAAAGGAAATCTGTGGTCGTAACTAAAGAAATCTGCTGTTAAATGAAGTCTGGTCCCCACAGCATGATTGAACAACAGAGAAGACAAAGCTTTCTATAAAAAACATCTCTATAGTGCACGGAAGGGAGACAGTTTAGGATGGCAGTGGGAATGTCGTTCTTTACTCCCCCTGACTTCCACCCCTTGTTTCACAAGCACTGCATAGTGACACCTCCCAGGCCTTTCCCAAGCCCCTCTGCATTTTCTGAATCTTGTCATCACCAAAACTTCTTGATGCAGCTATATGATCAATTTTACTTTGTTATGGACCCCCACAGACTGTAACCAATGACTGTCAACCAAAAACTGTCAACTGCCGACAGACAAAAATTTCAGAATTCCTTCAGAAATGCCAAATGGCCTCACGTAGAAGCACTGTGTTGTTAGAAATCATACTGCAAAGGTTAGTTCAAAGAAGTTCATCCTGCTTTGTATCCTTAGATACACAAACTGGTCAGTGTCACATTCACAAACATGTTCAACTAATGCATTCACAGCTGCACAGCAAAGTATCATTCTCGTAAATGCGTAAAAATCATTCTTAAAGATTTGGCGTAGTCAACCATGTAACTCTGTGGGTAAAATACACAGGAGTTACTGAACTCTGAACTTCAACTGAAATAAACTGAAGTAATACAAGCAACAACTAATGCAGCAGATACATCTACTATTTTTACCTTTTTTCATCCTGATACTTCATAACTGTGTCTATAAATATTTAAAAAAACAGTGCACCAATCAAAACTACTACACAAATTTTCAGTAAAACCTGTACCTTTCTATCTATCCACAAATCAAATACAGCCTTCCCAATCACAGAGGTAGTTTTCCACCAAATAGTGAAGATTTTTTTTCACCCTTCTGACTTTCTCCTAACTTAGGAAAAAGGTCTAGCCCCAAAGCAGTTTTTATGTGCCTACTCCCCACAGCAGAATGTGCAAACAACCAAAGTGCCTCAGCTCCCTCTACATAGCCTACAGAAGGATAAATACCTTCTGTAGGTACTTACAAGGGGGATTCAACAAGTCAGATTATTGAGGGACATTCAACAATAGTCAGTGTACTTATCAGAGCTGGGGGTTGCCTGAAGTCATCAGGGTGAGCTGGAAATCCCTGATATAATTAATAGGATTTGCTGGGGACAAGATAGGTCAGAGATTCTATACCTTTCTGCAGGGCTTACTTAGTCCAACAAGGAAGAACTTCCTTCTACTCCTGTGCTTTGGGCTGAGCTGATCAAATGGCGCTCACTGCAGCCCTGGAAGTTATTCCCTCTCTTCCTCCCTTCCCCTCCACCACTCTAGCAATGCATTCCCATTGCTTCCCTTGAATGGGGATCTAGTGGTTAGTCAATACATTGGTGACTAGATTCAGCCCATTAAATTCACTTGGGGAAAACGTAAATACTTTCCCACTAGCCGAGACAGCTGAGGTGGCTCAGCAAGAATCATCTAAGCACTAGAACCACTGAGAGGAGGACAGGCTTTGGCAGCTGGGAGATGGAGAAGAGGCAGGAAGGAGGAAGGACTACCATATTCCACAGCAGTTTTATATTTGGTTTGTTTAGCTGCCTTGTCAAACCACACTTTCATTCACTACTTTAAAAAGTAGAACCATCTTCTTTGAAAATAATTCTTATAGTAGTGATGCTCTTTTATTACAATAGCTCAGTAAACATAGCACTTAGTCAGGGTCTGCAGTATATTTTAATTCCCTCCTTAGCCTAGTAAGATATAAATCTTTTATCTTTAAGGATCAGGTCTAACAACTACGAGCTACCCTGGTTAGAAGGAAGTAACGAGGCTTCCAGTCATGCTTTCTGTGAAGAGAGGCTGTGAAAACAGTTTTGTCAAATCCTCCTTAGCACTTAAAGTGTTCTCAACACCAGGCAACCCCAAAATGGAAAGAGCTGTAAGAAAAAAACAGTTTTCCCATTAAATCATAGTCTTGCAAATTGACACGCTACACACCAGAAGACTGATTCCCTTGTCTTTACATGGATGTTAAATCTGCCATCTTCAAAGTAATTCTCTTGAAAGTGAAGAATGGATAACAATCAGAGCTGAAAGTCCTTTATCTGTCAGCAGCCAAAAAGGCAGATATAAGGCAAAAATATTAGAAACAGGAACGTTGACAGGTCTAGGCTGGAAGGGGAGATCATCTGGTCCAACCTCCTACTGAAAGCAGGGCTTTAGACTCAGCTGAGTCTTGAATATTTCCAGCCAAGATGATTCCTCTGCTTCTCTGGGCAAGTATTTTCAACTTTTCACTGTTTTCACACTGAAGACCTTTTTTTTTTTCTTAAATGCAGAGGCATTTACCCTCTTTCCTATTGCCTCTTGTCCAGTCACCATGTACCCTCATGACTACCTACTAGACACTGGAAAACTGTGAGTAGGCACTCACCACCTGCCCAAGCCTTCTCTAGGCTGTACAAACCCAGTTACTTAAGTTGTCAAAGTTCTCCAACCCTCAAATCATCTTGGTGGCAATTCACCAGACCATACCCAATTTTTCAATTTCTCTCTTGAACTGGGGGGACCAAAAATGTACACAGTATTCAGGTGTGTCCTAACAAGTCCTGAGTAGAGTGGAATAATCACCCCCCTTGATCTGTTGGCTATACTCTTACTGATGCAGCCCTGGACACACTTCGCCTTCATTGCTTCAATGGCACACTGCTGACTCCTGTTGAGCTTGCTGTTCATCCTGACCACCAGGTCTATTTCAGCAGAGCTACATCCCAGTCAGTCAGACCCCAGCCTGTACTGCTGCTTGCGATTATTCCGTCCATGCATGGCTTTGCATTTATCTTGATTAAACCTCATACTATTCTTGATGGCCCAATCTTCCAACCCGAATACTAATAATAAACATTTAGCAGTAAGACATCTTCCTATTACAGACAAACATGAACTGCAGCCAGCTCCTGGAGGTAATTCACACTATAGTATTTGAGAACTTCCAGTGATTTTCAGACACAAGCTAAAGGTTCAGATGGTAACAGACTTCAAGAAATAGAATCATAGAATCATTAAGGTTGGAAAAGACCTCCAAGATCATCGAGTCCAACAGTCAACCCAACACTACCATGCCCACTAAACCATGTCCCGAAAATAATAATAATTCAGAAAAATAATTCAGATCCTCTTCTGTTGTATATCAGTACTCCTCATTCCCAGATACATCAGGGAGTAAGAAGGATCTTAACATGGCCCTCTATGAAATAATAACCTATTGCCTCCTTTTTTCCTTTTGTTTGTAAAGTCAAAGAGGACATAAAACAACATCTGACAAACAGCACCTAGTCAGGATAGGAAAACGTATGGGTTTATATTTTGTAGAACTCATAAACAGATTTATGTGTGGGCCATGTGATGTGGGCTGGGCCGGCAGTCCTTCCTGCTTTGTGAGGCAGAGATCAAGATTCCTCTGCTACGCGGAGGGGAGAACATAATTTCCAGGGCTGAGTTTCTCTCACTGAAGTAAAGCAGACCAAACAGATCCAACACAGGTAAGCACTCCCCCACTGCTCACTCCGCCCTCTTTCCTAATGAGTTTCCTGCTTTTGTGGGACAGACCTAGAAGAGCTGCAAAAGTGTAGAAGGTATGTGATCGTCTAGAAATTGCTTTGGATTCAGAACATGGAAAAGTGGGGTTCTAGTTTCCCATGCAAAACTCGTACAACAGGATCTTCCCATTGTTTGGTACCTTCCTATATTCACTAGTTACAGGCTTTTAGTTTCAAAAGAAATCTTCGTCGTCTCCCTACAGGAAAACTCAAAAGGAGGAAAGGATAGTTTTTACTGGTGTCCCATCCTCAGGTCAAAAGGCGAAGGAGCAGGGACAAAAGAGCTCGCGCATTTTTCCTTGTGATGAAGAGAGAAGTTAAAACATGACTGTTCCTACCTACCAAAACTACTCTCCGGTAAGTTTATGCTGAAAGCTGACAGTAAGAAAGGTAACACGAAGGTAATCTGTTCAGAAAGAATGTCTTTCTTGTTCTGGCATTTGTATATATATGTTTATCTATTTTTTGCTGTAACAAGGGAACGCATTTAGTGTGCAAAAGCACACAACGTAACATGGAACTATATAAAACTGTATCTTTGGAGATGCATATTCATAAAAAATATGCCCATTGTGTCATGCTCTTTTCCTTCAAAGGGGTCTTCATCAAAAAAGTGGGATATGTGTAGGTTAGTGTTTCACATGCGAGATGACTCCTTAATGTGTTCTTGAATACCACAGATCCCTGGTATTCATTCCACATTGACTGCACACAGAGACAACTGCTGTCTCTTTCACAGAGATGGGGTTTGGAATGGGGGACAGGAGGGGCTCTCGTGTTTAAGAATGGGGCAAAAAAGCACATCAACAGAAAAAGAACTGAGGATATAGGCAAATATTCAAGCACATGCCTACATTTTGCAAAAAACAGACATAACCCAGCTATATCTAGAACCTAAAGTAATGTAATTGCTATAACGTTCAATTTACTGAGGCAGACACCCCCATTGATAAGGCTACTTTTATTCCAGGATCTAAGCTAGTATCTGAACTAGTATCTGAATTCATTATGCAATGTGCAAATGTCCTAGAATTAACCTTTAAAGTTATTCTTAGTTTCACTTTCACAGTAACCTAAAATCTGCATCCTAGAGTGCTCTAAGTTCTATTAAGAAGCTAGGCCTTTTTAGATAAGCCTGGCAATAAGTGCTGATGGTCTATTTATGCATTTTATGTCTTGCAACTGTGTGTCCAAGCATTCCCATTATTCAATATGCATTCACATAAGAAACTCCAGTACGTTTATGCTGGCATGTATTTATGCACAGATTTCCCAGGCTTATTACGTACATGCATAGATGCGTGTTCTCGTGATGGCATGTACTCGAGTATGTATGTTCTTATTTTGGTCATGATGCTGATTAATGTGTTTGTGTGCTCGTGTTTCATGTTGAAAAAACTATTCCATCTTCCACAGATGTCTGTCCCCTTAAGTGCTCATCTGTTCTCAACTGTCTGCTACCACCATCTATACTACCATGCTGTTAGAGACACACTGGAAGAACATCCGCCAAGCCTTGTTGCTTCTTTTCACTGCTGCTCTTCTCATTGGGGTCACCATGCTGGCCATTTCATCTAACATCAATCCAGTAGGTTATTTCTTCCTAGGGGTAGGGGGAGTGTGCCTGGTTGGCTACTTGCTCAGTGTGTTTGTCGAGTGTTACCTGAAGAATCAGCACCGACATGACGCAAGTGAGATACCTCCAAGCAGACAAAGCCAAGCAGGGTAAGCAGCAACGTGGTTATTCCTCTTACTTCAACTCTCTCCCCTCAGATATGGCCATTTTATATATTGTTTTGCTGCCCTTCCCCTAGGGCACCAAACACAGACTCCATTCCAGAAGACAAAAATTCTTTTTAGGTTGTTTTCCTTCATTCTTCAGGTGGAGGTTGCAAATGTTTATGCCATGCATGTTCTGTATCTTGTTCAATATATATTTTCTTCCCCCTGGGAGCTGATCCACAAACAATTTCCAAGGTTAAACAGGTCCAGGCCCAGTTTTATTTTTCTTTCAGTAATCAAGTCTTGCCAAACAATGAGTCAGACACAGAAAAAAGAAAAAGTGCTGAAGCAATACTGAATCTTAGCTGGGTTTAGCTCTATAAACCTTATCTCCAGAGCAACGGTTCCTCAGCAAACTTTTAAGAAGGAACCTGTAACTGGGTGTGTTTCCAGTCTTAAATTTGACACTAATAAGCCCTGATTTTGAGAGGCTCTGAATATCCCTACATTTTTTTGGCTTCATGTACCTTTGCAGGTTCTCAGCATCACCTAATTTAACCCCAGTTTGCCTACTGTAGTTGAAGAGTTTAACTTTATTTGTATCTTTGCTTCCTTGTCTGTCTAATCCAGATAATCATTATCCACATCAATAAATGACTTGACATTCTCAAATACAGGGTGTTGTAGGAGGGTAAAAATGGTTTTACGTGTTTATTTTTAGAAAGAGTACATAAAAAGCAGTCTATATTGGGCTTTGGTAGCTTGGGGACATACTCAAAGAAAATTAGTATTGATTTATTTAAAAATATGACCTAAAAAGGAAAATGTTGCTAAAGTGGCATTTATGTTAGTAAATGTAAGTAAATGTTACTAAAGTAACACTTTTCTCTGCAGACATTCCTTTTAACACAGAATAGTTAGTCCTTGTTTAAACTACATACTTAATTTTCTCCACTTCTTAAAAATAGATGAACATTGAGCACGGTCCTGGTTTATTCTGAGAAATAACTAGCAGTAATTATTATTAATACATTTTAACTGGTAAGAGATTTTAAACGAGGGACATCATCCTTATGGGCCCATTCCAGCTTGAGATATTCCATGAGGTCAAGCTAAGCCTAGGACACTGAAACCCAGTGTGGGTTGTTCCAGGGAGTGTGGGAAAATGCTCACATGAGCCACTCTCTAGACTGGGACACAATACATTAGGTTGGCTGGACACGTGGGCTGATCCAAAGGCAGAATATCACATACAATAATACCACATGAGATATCCTATCTCAGTCTCATCTACTGGTTGTAGCACGGTCCCTATACTACATTATTCAGACTACCTGCCTAAACTAAGCAGTAAAATAACGAGTGTAACAGCCGTTTCTCTCCTTGTGCATAGAGTCAACGCTGCCTATGAAGCACCCACTTATGAGGAGGTGATGACCATGTCCGTTCCAGCAATATGGACAATTGCATCCAATCCAGGCTTAGTGCCCTCACCACTGAATGAGCCTCCTCCTTACAACGTAGTTATTGAATCATCTGCCCAAGAAGAGATTATGGTGGAGGCTCTCAGGGTGTCAGTGGCATCAGACACAACGCGCGCCTCTGAGACAGACACAGGCTCCAGGATGCAGTTGCAGCTGGTGCTGCCCCCAAGGCTACAGCGATTTGTTTCGGACATCCATGAAGTGAAAGGTACTGAAGACAGGTTTGAGCCGCTGGAGCCACTCACACCACCACCTGCTTATGAGAGTGCCATCAACGATGAGGTCTTTGAAGATGCTTTCCAGCCCTTGAGATTATGATTAATTTCTCCTTCTATGAATGCAGAACCAAACCCTCACCTCAATACAGGGTGCTCCTGGAGGGAAAGTGAAAGAGGAGATTTTTCACACCCGAAAGTGTAAAAGTTTGTCTCACTGTTCTTTGAACCAGAGCCAAATTACAGACACAGCTTCTGATCTCACTATAATCTCTTTGCACAAAATATAAATCAATGCAATACCACAATGCTTTGTCTTGGCAGATATGTAAAACCACTGTGAGGAAAGTTGTGTTATATACAGCAACAATTCTCAAACTGGAGATACACCTTTATGGGGAATGAGAGTGAATCATGAGAAGAGACAAGGTTGCCAAAGGACCTTTGAAGAAGGACTGTAGGATGCAGTCAGGAGAGGATCCCTCAGAAATGGGAGGAATAGAAACAGCACAAGTAGGTTAGGCCTGTGCATTACAAACAGCAGTATTGCTGAGAGCTGTGTGTTCACCAGCCACCCTAAAATCCCTGCTGAGAGGCTGAGGCTACAGTTTCCTGAGTTGCTGTCTTGCAGCAACACAAATTTATGATGTGCACCATTTGTTGCTACACCTCTGCTGCACTCACTCAACATCCTCAGCTGTGCTGCACCAGAGCATGACTGAGGAGAGGGTGGCTGTCTTCATCCAGCTGTCTTCAGCACCCAGCACTTGGGGTCAAAAAGCTGACAGCAAGCTCGGGACCATGAAATTACTTCTGTTGTCCACAAGGTTCTCATCCCACACAGCCTCCAGGTGTGGACAAGAGGGATACAACAGCAGTTTTTCTTTTGGAAGAGAGGCCAGCAGTGGGGTACATAGACATAGGTATCCTCTGCCTGGACCACCAGTCTTTGCAGGTCTACAGGAGGGTGCATTTCCCTGCTGTACTGCAGCCCCAAATGGATCACTTTTATTGTCATCATGGCAAGCATTTGCACAGAAATGTCAACGCTCCTCCACTTCCCTCCAACAACACTGAGCTCGGGGGCTTCTCTCTGGACTCTGGAAAGGGCCGGTCTGCCTGCTGAGGCCATGGCTACAGTGGAGAGCACCCAAAAATTGCAGTCCCAAGGCACACGCTGTCTTCATCATGACGGCTCTAGGTTAGAGCCAGGTTCTAGCCCTCATTGATCGGTGATGCTGCATGGTCTTTTAAAACGGGTGAGTTAAACTGATGGGCTCTGCAGCATTAAAGTGGTCTGCAGTATGCAGAAAGGTATCTATGTCTGGTGAATGTCCAAATAATAATAAAAAAAAGAATATGGTGGTCCAAATCTCCTATGAAGGACAACAGCAATCGTCACAGCCTTGTCTATTACGATCACATCATTTTTAATTCATATGAGGACACGTCAAGCCATAGGCTAGAAGCAAATAAATTATTTCTTATTGTTTGATTCTTTATAGTTCAGAAAAAAGAAAGGACTTTTTATGTTGTTTATAAATAAATGGCACTGTGCTAAAAATACCTGGTGGCATCATTAGTTTCTCATCCCAAAAGAAACACTCCACAAAGCATGCTTTTGCTTGCATTCTGCTTATTTGATAATCTTGGCTTAGAAAAAAAGAGGGGAGTTCCATTTCTAAACCTACAGCTGAATCACTTTAATATCATTAATGATGAAGCAGCTATACCTCTATCATATAAGTATTGAGAGACAAATTTGCTGGTGGAGGCAACGTGGTTTTTCTAAAGCCAATCACTTCTTGCATCTCCTTCCTGTAGCTGCAAATGCAAAAGAAAAAAACATGGTAAAGAGCAGTACAGGTGTACCATGCCAGAACAGAAACTTAGGGTATACGCTGGACGACCCAGGGTCTTCCCGCACGCACCAAATTGCCAGGAGTCAGGGAGAAATTCAGGTGACCAGCACAGATAAAAACTAGCTAGAAAACAAAGACAAAAAAATGTCGCCAGTTATGGCAACTAGAATTTTGTCTTCAGCAACTGCAAGGGTTATTCAAGCCTCCAGACTCAAGTATTGTTTTAGCATGTGAAACTCCGGTGCACCAAGGAACAGCTACCGGAAGCGTCACATGACAACAGCTCTAAGTTTGCTTCCACCAGAAGGATGCTCGATTGCTTTCTCTTCCCATTTCACCTGTACCCTGCACGTGCCGCGTGCTTCCTTTCTTCCAGCTACGGAACGTTACTGGTTTCAGCTGAAACGAATGTCAACAAAACATATGTAACAAAAAACTCGAATTAAAAATAATAAAATAATAATAACAGCAGCAGCAACAACAACAACAATAATAATAATATCCCAGAAGCGGTACGTTTGCAAGGAAGGCTGCGTACCTATTAACTCTACCTGCACGCGGACACACCCACACACCCCGTTACTCTGGCGCGCAAGGCCGCACTCCCCGCCC
>NW_009259718.1:4218455-4222664 GCF_000687185.1 Egretta garzetta | reverse complement strand
CCGCCGATCCCCGGTGGGGCGGGCGGTGGAGGCCTCTTCTTCCTGTTGTCAGGCGGCGGCTGCCCGCGGAGACGGTCGTCTTCTAGATCAGAAAGTTGGGAGGGGTGAGGGTGGCTCTTGCCGCTGAGTTTGGCTTTGGTCTCCCCTCCCCTGCCCTGCCAGGATGCTGGTTGCGTGCGGCATGCTGCGGTGTCACCAGGAAGCGCTAAAGAAGAACCGGGTGATGCTGGCGAAACAGCTGGTTTTAAACGAGTTGATGGAGCATATGATAGAGAAGGACATCATCACCACGGAGATGGTGGAAATGATACAGGTATGCAGAGTATACTCGACTGCACCATGAGCTTTATTTCTAGTTAGGCCTGGTGTTGCTCTTGGTGGCAGCACAGTAACACTCATCTGTGTGTTACCTGTGTATTTTAACATGATTACATTTGGAGAACATGTAAAGCAGTGTGGGGTTTGCTTGCAACATGTAGGAGAGCTGTAAGCTGCTTTTGGCAATGCAGATGTTGTCTGAGATTTACTAAATTGTTGGCTTGCGTGCTGATATGGTTGCTGCTGGCTGCACTTTGTGAGTCAGGTGGTATCTTCTAGTTCTTTGTTGTCATTTGTGCTTCTGTCTTTTTTTTTCCTTCCCATTTGTAAAAGTGGGAATAATACCTATTTCCAAAAGACCACTGTAAAAGTAAGTGAGTATATTGCAAACCAGCTTGTTGTGGCACTTGTGCACCTTTCACTTGAAGAATTTGTATTTCATGTGTGTTTTTGTAGATTGCATGAAGAACCTTATGTGATTTACGACTCACTCTCAGATGACAGATGCTGTCTGTGACCTTTTGTTGCTTGTCCTAAGCAGTGGGTACTATTAAGAGAAGTAATTGGAAATAGCTAGGGGTTGCTCCCAGAGGTATGGTAATGCACTGAAGACTGCAGGATGGAGATACAGATCTTCAAAGAGAAAGCAAGCTGGAAGTGAAATGACTGAAAATGCATGTTAAGTGCATCTCAAGGCTCAAGTAAGCAATTGAGGGACTTCTTAGTCCCTTAGTAAGGTTGATGGTTCTGTCATAAGAACAGATGCTGAAAAAGTAGAATTAAGAGCTATTTGCTGGGCACAAGTGCATGAGTTATAAACCTGAGACTGATGAGGTTTTTGAAAGCAATGAGAAAATAACTTCCTGATTAATTTTGACTGTGTGTCAAAGATAATATGAAATTCCTCATGTGCTGAGTTGTGGGAGATGCAGGCAGTCTCACCTGAAATAGCTCCAATCACTAGTGAAAGAGGACAAAGATACAGGTGTCGTACCTGCTACTGCATGCACTATCTCCTGTTTAATTTGTTCAAAGGCTTGTCGTTGCTCAGGGCCCCATTTGAAATCATTCTTCTTCCGGGTCACTTGGTAGAGAGGGCTTACAATATGTCTGTAATTTGGAATATGCATCCTCCAAAAACCCACAACGCCCAAGAAGGTTTGTGTTTCCTTTTTGCTAGTTGGCGGAGACATAGCTGTTATTTTATTGATCACATCCATTGGAATCTGACGTTGTCCATCTTGCCATTTGATTCCTAACAATTAGATCTCCCATGCAGGTCCTTTGACTTTACTTTGGTTTATGGCAAAACCGGCCTTCAGAAGGATTTGGACTATTTTCTTCCCTTTCTCAAAAACTTCTTCTGCTGTATTGCCCCACACAATGTTGTCATCAATATATTGCAGATGTTCTGGAGCTTCACCCTGTTCCAGTGCTGTCTGGATCAGTCCATGGCAAATGGTGGGGCTGTGTTTCCACCCCTGGGGCAGTCGATTCCAAGTATATTGGATGCCCCTCCAAGTGAAAGCAAACTGTGGCCTGCACTCTGCTGCCAAAGGGATTGAAAAGAAAGCATTAGCGATATCAATTGTGGCATACCATTTGGCTGCCTTTGACTCCAGTTCGTATTGAAGTTCTAGCATGTCTGGCACGACAGCTCACACTGTTTCACATTAGCCCCTTCTGGAGCAAACTGGCTATGTGCTAACTGTGCAGGTACATCACGCTTAATACTGGAGTTCCCTAAGACTCTCATGAATCATAAGAGACATAATTATTTCAACTTTTTTGAAGTAACGTGTAGATCTATTGCAGGTTACAAGCAGAGAGATTAGTATTCCATGTGATATAGCATATGGGTGCTTGAGAATGCATTCTTTTGAGTAGGTGTTTGTGTCCTGGTTTAAGCTCGGATAGAGTTAATTTTCTTCATGGAAGCTAGCATAGTGCTGTGTTTTGGATTTAGTACCAGAAGAATGTTGATAACACACTGATGTTTTCAGTTGTTGCCAAGTAGTGCTCAGACTACTCAAGGACTTTTTGAGCTTCTGCTCAGCCAGGTACATAACAAGCTGGGAGTACAGCACAGCTAGCACAGCTAACCCAAACTGACCAAAGAGCTATTCCATACCATATAACGTCATGCTCGGGGCAGGGGTTAGTCAGTCGGTCGGTTGCAGGCAGAGTGATCGCTGCTCGGGGACTGATCGCGGCTCAGGGAGTGATCGCAGCTTGGGACGGGCTGGGCATCGGTCGGCAGGTGGTGAGGAATTGCATTGTGCGTCATTCGTTTTGTATATTCTGTATATTCTGTTATCATTCTCATTATTACTATTATTATTATTTTCTCTTATTAAACTGTCTTTATCTCAGCCCTCGGATCTAACCTTTTTTCTCCTTCCCTAGTTCTCTCCCCCTGAGGGAGGGGGGAGTGAGCGAGCGGCTGCGTGGTGCTGAGTTGCCAGCCAGGTTGAACCATGACAGTTTGACACAGTAGGGAAGAGAAACTAACATCAGTGTACCTTATCCACACTGTCTTTTGGGAGTAGGATCTGAAATGAACAGCCTCCCAAGACAGTGGGGAGAAGGCTACTCCTGTTTGGTAGAGGGACAGAAATTAGCCACAGTGAAAAGCAGATGGAGGATGAAAGGTCATAGCAGAAATAAAAATTCAATGTGAGTTTCTAATATGGTGCTGTGAGAAAATCATGCTAATGTTGTTGCGAGGTAATAATGGTGTGTGGTTTGTGTGTATGAGTCAGAAGTTCCTTCATCACAATCAGAATTAAGATCAGCCCTTCTATTGTGTCTGAAAAAACTACGATCTACCCAGTCTCTGGAAATTGGAGCAACAAGTTTCTTGGAAGAGCCCCCTTTTGTGTTTGTTTTTCTTTGCAACTCGCATACTCGTGACTCTAGGGCCAAGGTAGGTTTTCCATCCCATTTCCTCATGTCCTCTCCATGGTCACGCAGGCGAAACCATAGGGTGCCCTGTGCTGTGTACCCTTGATATCCTCTCTCTTGAGCAGAGGGACACTTAACTCCTAGTGGCTGAGATACTTGTCTGTACAGGTGGGAAGTGAGATATATCCTCGTGGAATTGTTCAAACTTCCGGGACAATTTCTCCACAGCTGAAACAAAGGAGGAAGAGATACTTCTTCATATTCTTGGAGCTGGCTAGCTGCTTCATCCACTGTTGGTCCCTCTCCATCTTTCCAGTTCAGCATTGCCTATGTGTTGGCATATGATGTTGGTGTGCTCCGTAACAATTTCTGCCACATGGATCGTGTGCACCGGACATTATCTGGATCTTTGGGCAACTGGTCATTGTCCAGGTCACTATAAATCACCTCCAGGATAGCTAATTCCCTGAGGTACTGGATGCCTTTCTCCACAGTGGTCCATTTGCCTAGGCGATATATGACATCTTCCTTGAAGGGATATCTTTCCTTCATGGCTGACAGTAGTCGTCTCCAGAGGCTGAAGACTTGTGCCCCTTTTCCAATCACTTTGTCAATGGAATGTCCCTGGAAAGGAATCCTAGTTGCTTGGCTTCCTTACCCTCGAGTTCCAGGCTGTTGGCCCCATTATCCCAGCATCGGAGTAGCCAGGTGACAATGTGCTCACCGGGACAACGGCTGAAATATTTTTGCATATCTCGCAGCTCACTCAAGGATAGGGATCGGGTGGTTTCTGTCTTGTTTATGAGCTCTTCCTCCTCCTCTTGTGATGGCCCTGCTTTTTCATCTTCCCTTTCTAAACAAATTGACTTTCGTTTCCAAGATTTCTTCTTTTGTATAGGGGTGACTGATACTGGCACGGGTTGGTTCCCTTGTTCAGCTGCAGTGCCTGTGGCCTGGGTCGGAGTAGCTGCAGTGCATATCACTGGG
>NW_009259718.1:4217587-4218357 GCF_000687185.1 Egretta garzetta | reverse complement strand
ATTGAAGAGAGTTGAACAAGGCTCGGTAAGCATGGGCCAGGCCCCAGCATATTGCAGTGATTTGTGCTTGCTTAGAGTTGCCAGGGTGACAGCACACCTTTTCCAAATATTCTACCAGTTTTTCAGGATTCTGCACTTGTTCAGGAGTGAATTTCCAAAACACTGGAGGTGCCCATCGTTCTAGGCATTTACCCATACTACCCCAAATACCCTGCCACTCATAACTATCCAGCCCTGGCGCAGACACCTGGATGGTATTATTAATTTGCTTATGAACTTTGGACAAAACTGAAACAATATTCCAAAAAGATATCAATAGATATATCTTAACTATCCAAGGATGTTCAAGATACTGAAAAGTTATTGTAATGAAGGACGAAACATCATCAAAGAAGGCAGAGAAAGTGCCATTCTGTATTTCCTCCACAACAAACTTTTCAGAATCTGATGTATAATTGCTAATTTTCCCAGCAAGGTGGTACCCAAAGTGCAGTAATTACTTCGACATGAAACTGAAATACCAGATAAAGCTCCAAGGTCATTGTTTTAATAACAAGTCTCCCAAGCAAAACATGTTTAGTCACCGCAGAGCATAGCAAACTGCAAAAACCAACACTAACTTTTAACAAGTACAGCAAAGGAGGGAGCATGGTGCAGATCAGATAAACTAAGATCAAGAACAAATGAATCAAATCGTGATCCACAACTGTTTAACAGATACAAATTCCTTAATATTCTCTGGATAGTCTGTCGTTATCTCAAGCCCTTCG
>NW_009259718.1:4196630-4217484 GCF_000687185.1 Egretta garzetta | reverse complement strand
TGGAATAGCTCTTTGGTCAGTTTGGGTTAGCTGTCCTAGCTGTGCTCCCTCCCAGCTTGTTATGCACCTGGCCAAGCAGGAGAAGCTCAAAAAGTCCTTGAGTAGTCTGAGCACTGCTTGGCAACAACTAAAAACATCGGTGTGTTATCAACATTCTTCTAGTACTGAATCTAAAAAACACAGCACTATGCTAGCTTCTATGAAGAAAATGAACTCTATCCCAGCCGAAACCAGGACAACAGGAAGACAGTGAAAGTCAGAGAACGAAGCAAGAACTGATTGTTCTGAGTCTGTCTGGGATAGAGTTAATTTCTTCATAGTAGATTGTATGGGGCTGTGTTTTGGATTTGTAAGGAAGACCATGTTGGTAACACAGGGATGTTTCCACTGTTGCTGAGCAGCACTTGCACAGTGTCGAGGCCTTTTATGCTTCTCACACCGCCCCACCAGTGAATAGGCTGGGGGTCCACAAGAAGTTGGGAGGGGGCACAGCTGGGACAACTGACCCCAGCTGACCAAAGGAATAGTCCACACGTTTTGACATCATGCCCAGCATGCTGGGGGGGGGAGAAGGCACAAGGGGATAAAGTTCAGAGTGATAGCGTTTGTCTTCCCAAGTCACTGTTGCGCGTGATGGAGCCCTGCTTTCCTGGAGACGTCCAAACACCTGCCTGCCTATGGGAAGCAGTGAATGAATTTCCTGTTTTGCTTTGCTTCTGCACACAGATTGTGCTTTACCTGTTAAACTGTCTTGATCTCAACCTGAGTTTTCTCTTTTTTACCATTCTGATTCTCCCTGCCATCCTGCTGGGGAGGGAGTGACTGAGCAGCTGTGCGAAGCTTAGCAGCCCAACCGGGTTAAATGGCACTGCTCAAGTATGGGTGGTTAGTAGGGATGTTTGGTTGCTGGCCTGCGGTTTGTCACTGAAGGGGTGGGGGAGAGGAAGAAAAGGAAGAAAAAAAAGAAAGAACAAAAGCCCTTTCAAAGGTAGGGTAATGTCAGAGAAAATAATCTTTTTGGGAAAATGCTGCTGTAGTTAAGAAGTTTTAAACTGAGACAGAAGGAGGAAGACTGAGGGAATCTTCCCTTCCAGGTATAATTGAGTAACGAGAGTTGCAACAATTCTTAGTAATGTGTTATCAATAAGGAGAAAGGTGTTATGATGGGTAAGTCAGGTAAATAGTAATAGCTTAGTGGAAAATAGTGCCTAATATAACATACACACATAACTAAGAGTTTAAATTTATACATATAGCAATAGCAGCCTGAGCAAGAGAAAAAGGGACTTGAACGACTGTTGCAGGATATGAATCTGGAAATTGCAGGAAAAACAGAAACACGGCAGGGATAGGAGGAAAGCATTTACAAATGGAAAGGTAGTACTGCAAAGTTGCATTGTACTTCTAGTGAAGCGAATGTTTGCAAGATAGTACTAATCATAAAAGTGCTATAGATAAACAAAAAGTAATGTGCATAAAAAAATCATTTGAGTCAAAACCAATTTGTCATGCATGTCATTCTTCTATAGTAGGTCTGTGATTTTGTAATAGTCTTCTACTCTCTGGCTCAAATGTGAACAAAAGTTTTAGGAGTGCTGTTAAGCAGCCTGTTCTTGACACTGTATTGTGACATTAATCATCAGGTACCTTAGTGGAAAAAGGAGGAGACAGATGCCACTGTGTCTGATGATAAGAGCATAGATTTTCCTGGATATTGTAACTGACTCCTTCTATATATCCCCCTGCTCCCCCCGAAAGTCAGGAAAACAAGAAGATCTGAATAAGTAGTTATGTTTTAAATCATCTTGTTTTAAAAGCACAACAGTTCTACTGGTTCTGTTGGTTTGATTTAAACCAAACAGAAGAATAAACAAATTGGTTCTGGAAATAGGGCATTTCACTTAAATAAACTTTTGTAATCTAAGGAAAGTGAAATAAACTGAGTAGCTCAGGAAGATGAAGGAAGGATGAAATTTCTTCAAGTGTGAGGTGCTAAACCAGTACTGAAACTTTACCACAAGAAAAAGGTGTGAGGGGAGGATGTTGCAGGAAGAGCCACTGAAGACAAAGATGGTTGAGCTGGATGAAGAGCTCACAAGGAATATGAAGAGTAAGTAAAGTGTTTATAGGTGTTCACTGGAGAAGAATTAATAAATAGGAGCAGTTTCCTTTGATGTCCAAAATGGGGAAAGAGAGTAGAAACTGACAGGAATGAATTTAAATTGGGTCATTCGGAAAGACACTAAACAATTTTAGGTTTTTTTCAATTATATGTACTTTTAAGAAAGAATAAAGAAAAAAACTTGTTTACTGTGTAGCAAAGATGATGTAAATATAATTATCTAGATGAAGGCCCAGAAGAGAGGGATTTCAAACACAGAGCAAAAATGATAATGAAAATAAAGTGGGCCAGTGGAAACAGCCATTTTTAAGATGAATTCCAAAATCCACTTTCTTGTCAGAGCATCAGATGTTCTTCCAGAGCTTTGGGATGCACCTTCAAAATTGCAGATATGATAGCAAGAGCTTTCTCCTGCTGTTTAAGCAAGTTGCATATTCTGTACTGTAATTGAAGACTATCAGATCATGTAGATACAGAGATTTAAATGCTCTGTGCTAATCACTAGGCAGTAATGAAGAGATTACTGGGTTTGACAAAGTGACATAAATTTAATTAGGATGTTTGTCAAGTATATATGCTCTTCCCACTGCATGTATATTCAGGCTCAATAAGACGACTAATACTATGGGATTTTGACAGGATTTCAGAGTTGATTGTGCAACCAGTTCCTGTTATGCAGATTATCAAACTCATCTGTGAGGGTACAAAAATAAATTAAGAATGTGTGGGAAAATAAAATGAAAGAAGTCTGTCTTATGAAACTTTTACTTCTGAATGTTTGCTGAACATTACTTAGTATAACCTAAATGTGCTGTTGATGTGGAAGTTAGTTGAGGAGATAGAGCACTCAAAGGAAGCATTAAGGAAGAAGTCTACCAAAAGCTGACTACTCTATGTACAAAGTGCAGAATATGAACATTATGGAAATTTCTTAACTTTTGAATAAAACTTAAGATCCAGTTCTTGAGGTCAGCTTGTGTTCTTAATTATGATTTGTTGCTTAGCCATAGACTATGAAGACACATAAAGTGAAGATTAATGATCCTAAGCTTGTCATAAGCAGCTGCAGGTCTACTAGAAAGGCAGAAGCAATTAATAGGTACTTTATCAGCTGTCAGTTTACTTTATTAGGTAAAATAAAATTCAGTGGGCTTACAGCAAGATACAGTTGTATGGAGGTGGTTATCTTCTACAGACTAATGGAGAAGTGTTACCTGGAGAAAGGGGCAAGTATTTTCATACTTCTGGAAAGGCACAGGTGAGGCCATTTATGAGGAGGCTGAAAGAAAGTGGCTTGTTTACTGTAGCAAATGAAGACCAATTTATAGAAAGTAGTTTGATAAATAAGGGAAAGGTCAGAAGAACACTGAAGTCAAGGGGACATTGTTGATACAGAAATAAATGCTATTAGTCACTCATGAATAAACATAGGTCTGAAATTTTAGAATAGGTTCAGAAGCATTGGATCAATAAGATTTTGCAGTATCCTTCCAAACAATGTGATGGGACAAAAGCCAAACTACTTTTAACACCAGGCTTGATAAGTTTTATGAAAGGAACCAGACAGTGTGAAATCTTATGTAGCAGAGGATTTACACATGTGACTCAAGGCTTTTTTTTTTTTTCTGATTTTCGTGTAATTGCAATGTAGTGTTAGGCGTTAATTCTGTGTAACTCACCAAGCATTTCTTATCATCCACCAAAAGAAGATATCTTGGATCTAAGTAGTAATTAAATATAGGATTAATTCCATGGAATTGATAAAATTTATTTTTGATAACCAATATGTTGGTACATGGTGTTTTGGTGTGTTTTAGATTTCACAGAGAAGGCTATTACTGTATAAATTACACAGTTTGGCAAATGTCCTGTTAATATTCTAACAATTAGAACTTAATGGGACTGTTTTACAGATACATAAATTTAATTTTTGATTGTTACTTTTCCTCCTATACTACTAGATATTCTTTCATTGCTTGAAACGTTACAGTCTATATGCATGTAGTGTCTTTTCAGAACTGACTGTGTAAAATAAGTATTTTACTTAACGCTTTTTGAGGGATTAGTGTTACTGGTGCATGAGACTGTAGACCATTGGGCAGTAGTAAAAATGTGTTTTGGACTTAGTGTGTTCAGTGAGGGGAAATAGGTACTGCTCCAACAGTAACTGGAAGCAAACATTTAGAAAGAAGAGGGTGTATTACTGTGTGTGGTAATGTATGAATTGTTGGCTTGCTGTGTTGTCATATACCCTCTCCTTGAGCTAATAGGAACAGATGAGTGGGAGTGAAATCAGCTAGGAGAAGCTATAAAAATGGGTCTAGCACAGCTAAGCATAGTGATGAAACACTTACATGAAGGAAAAAGGTTGAGCTGAAGCTTCATTAAAATGAATTGTGTTGCGGTGTTACTTTGTGTGGAATTTGTTTTGTTTTGTTTTCCCCCTGGATCTAGGCCAAGTCTGGGAGCTTCAGCCAAAATGTGGAATTCCTCAATTTGCTGCCTAAGAGAGGCCCTAATGCCTTCTCTGCCTTCTGTGAAGCTCTACAAGAAACCAAACAGCAGCATCTGGAGGCAATGATCTTGAAGACAATGTCCAACCTGACCCATGGGATTGCAAGGGTACAAGAATTTTTAAAAAATAAAATGGATAGACTGCATTTCAGATTGGATTTCAGCACAAAGGGATCTTTACAAATGGAAAAAAAAATGTTTCAAAGGACAGAATGGGTTTTCATTGCAAATTGAAACTTGTAGTAACCTTAGTAAAAGCAGAGGGGAAGAAATTTGGGAAGAAGAGAACTATCATAGAATGGTTGAGGTTGGAAGGGACCTCTGGAGTTCATCTGGTCCAACTCCCCTGCTCAAGCAGGGCCACCTAGAGACAGTTGCCTAAGACCATGTCCAGGCGGCTTTTGACTGTCTCTAAGAATGGAGAATCCGCAACCTCAGTGGGCAACCCGCTCCAGTACTCGATCACCCCCACAGTAAAACTGTGTTTCCTGATGTTCAGATGGAGCCTCCTGTGTTTCAGTTTGTGCCCGCTGCCTCTGGTCCTGTCACTGGTCACCACTGAAAAGAGCCTGGCTCCGTCCTCTTTGCAGCCGCTCTTCAGGTGTTTGCGTACACTGATAAGATCCCTCTGAGCCTTCTCTTCTCCAGGCTGAACAGTCCCAGCTCTCTCAGCCTTTCCTCATATATGAGCTGCTCCAGTCCCTTCATCACCTTTGTGGCCTGTTGCTTGACTCCATCCACTATGTCCATGTCTCCCTTGCACAGAGGAGCTCAGAACTGGGCACAGGACTCCAGGCGCAGCCTTGCCAGAGCTGAAGGATCATCTCCCTTGATCTGCTCTGCTGGCAGTGTTCCTCCTAACGCAGCCCAGGACACCAGTAGCCTTGTTTGTGGCAAGGGCACGTTGCTGGCTTGTGTTCACCTTGGTGTCCCCCAGGCCCTTTTCTGCCAAGCTGCTTACCAGCCAGCATCCCCCAGCATATATTGGTGCATGGGGTTGCTCCTCCCCACGTGCAGGACTCTGCAGTTCTCTGTTGAACTGCACAAGGTTCCTGGATGTTGTTGCATCCAACATGTTAAGTGATGCGTCTTCAAGAACCCAAAAGCTGCAAAGAAAGTATTTTCTCTGAAATATTTTAATTTAGTCTTCAATGATTCTTGGAGTAAAGCTACTAAAAGCTAGTCTGGTCTGTTGAGGAGAAAGGGACTCTCTTTATTTTGTTATTTTATTTTCACCTTTTTGCTCTCTGCAGTTGTCAGCATTGAACTGAGGGAAGAATTCAATACAGATTCAATATTCTCAAGTGCATTGATGAGCTTGAATCTTGCAGTAAACATGTGAAGGAAGGAAGACCAGATATTTTTGAGCAGACGCGTTCCATTATTAAAATTATTAACTACCATTTATATTTTTTTTAATTTTCAATTGTGCTTTGCTATACAAACAATGAAATCTTGAAAGCAAACAAAAAAATGGGGAGTTGATGACCTCAGTTTCCAAACTGGGGATTTGGGTAGAAGTAGAGATGTGTGAAGAAGGGAAGGAATTTTGCATTGACAGAAAATGTTCTTGCTGTCTTGTAATGATGTTTTATTTGCATGTGAACCATATACTATTTTTAAGTCATATATATGTGTATGGAAATACATGTATCTTTGTTGCATGATACCTACAGGCTTGTACTGTAGAGAAAAAAATAGCTGTTTTATGCTAATCTTTTTCATGTATTTATTGAATGTCTTGTAGCTTGAACACTGTTATGGACCAAATCTTCCATTCCCTGCCAGTGAATCATGTAATTCAAAAAGACCGCGCTGGATCGGTGAGTTGCACATGACATCATGAATACCTGATTAAATATCTGGTTGGTTGCTTCTAATTTCTTAATAATTTGTAAGCTTGCCACCACTTTGCTCATCCCAGGTATACAAACTTGACAGTGAACTGACTATATTACAATCAGATGCAGGTGGTAGGGGGCAGAATTAGGCTAGAAAATGAAAGTGAACTATCACATTGGAAGAGAAAACCTAATCAGTTTCTAGTCAGGTTTGTTTATTCTTACAGGAAGTTTTGTTGCTTAAACAGTACATGCTGGTAAAATTTTAGATTTTTCCAAATATTTTCTTCTTTGTTTAAGATTTGTGATAGGGTTTAATTGAACTAGAGCTGTGAAAAGGTACTGATTTTGGGCCATGTTCCTTAACTTAGACTTCCTTCTTGGCACATAAGTTTATGTACCTGGCCTTATATATGTTACATGGGCCCAATGTGAGGTTTCTGTAGCTTCTGTCAAGTGCAGCAAATCAGCTTTTCTATAGCAAGCATTTGTGACTTAGTTCATGGAACTCGTTGTTGGAATGAATCTCCTTGCTAGTTTTCATGTTGCCTCTGGTAATGTCTGGAGTACTGATGTTCCCTAATCACAGCTTTAACTGTGTGCTGGTTACTAGGAGCTCTGTCTGGTGTTAAACAACAAGTGTCTAGATTTGGAAGGCTTTTTTTTATTTAGGTGCAAAGGTTTTAGGGTCAAGTGGGTTTGGGTTTTTTAAAGCATATGTTCCTCCAGCCAGGAGACCCATGTCTCAAAAGGCTGAAAAAGGATTTCAAAGGAGATCATATATGTTGTTAGCTCCATCTCTTCAGGACAGGGGAGTGAATGTTTGCCTGCAAATGGCAAATAGTTGACTATCATTCCTCTGTCATCCAGAGGAAAGGGTTGTTCAGAGGCAGATAAAAAAGGGCACTGCACTTTATGGAAGTTAGAAACATCTAGTTTGATGACTTACGCATATGTTCAGCAAAAAATAAAGAATTGCATCCAGTGAGCATGGGGGGCCATTTATGAAAGGAAGAGCACTATTCTATTTGAATATTTCTAGCAATGGTTTGTCAGCCTAACTCTGAAAGGAATAAAATATTGTACAAAATGACAAAGCGCACAGCTCTAATTTTAGATGAGAATTCTGTTTTCATACTGCGTAGAACCAAATTCACTAGGTCTTAGATAAGGCTAACCCGCATACAAGACCATAAAAAAGTTGTCAGTTAAAATTATGAAAGAAAAAAATATACCATTCCAGTACTTTTGTTTTTTCTGTTGTTTCATTGTGTATCTGTAGTCCCTAACCAAGCAAAATTTTTAGAGGTATGAATAGTATAGTAGAGGAATATGCCTAAGACTACATACTTCAGAATTTGCAAGTTACTACCTTAATGCATAGGCTTTGTAGTTGGAATTTTTTGTTGTTACTGATATGTTTGTTTTGCACAGAACCAATGGAACATTCATTAGATAATGGAGATGGTCCCTCAATTCCTCCAGTGAAGTACTGCACTCCTGAATTTTATCATGATCATTGGCACTTGGTAAGTAGTTGATAGAGAAAGTCTCCTTAAGATGTGAGGTGTTTGAATGTAATCTACTGAGCATGTGCTACTTAAAACTGAGTTGAAACACATGCTTCATTGGGATGCAGAACAATGTTGTGCTATTTGTGTAACTGAAAGATGTTACCAGACATGTTTGATTTGATGTAGTTCTCATTTATAAGTGTAAAGAAATTCTGAGAAGTTCTGTAACTCTATACAAATCTCTGTCTGTTTTTTGTCCATGAAGAGCTTCACAAAATGCCTTCTGTTCTGTTGCTCTGTGTAAGCTGTTGGTAGTATTACCTTATGTTTATTTGTCTGCATCCTCATCTCCTTCTGTGTGATGACATACTCTGCAAATGACTGTAAGATACTAGAACTGTGTTTCAAGTGGTAGTCACAGTCTTGGCTTTTTTAATTGCCAACTTGAACCTGGAAGAGTCTCTCCTTAGGGTCAAGAACCAGATCAGGATTCTGTGCTAGGTAGTACTGGATAGAATAACCTGAATTTCTGTTCTTCTTCTGCAGTATTAGAAGTTCTGTAGGTAGTCTAACTACTTTTTGTTTATTCTGTTTGTAAAGCATAGGTTATGGTGGGGTGGGCTTAAGGAAAAACAAAATAATTTTGTGTAGTGGGTCAGGCACTTTACTAGGGTTACACAATGTGCTAGCACTTAACACTTCTGTCACAGGCTCTGTGTACAGCAAAACTGATTTTTTTATTTTAAAACTATCTATTGGGGAGTCCTAATTAGGTCTTGCCTCCTTTTACATCTGCTTCTGGATATACTCTTTTTTGATATGTTTCTTTGGTATTAAATTTCACTTCCAATTTACAGGAGTGTTAGTAACTGATTTACTATTGATCTTGTTAGAGTGGGAGGGGCAGCGAGGGTACTTATTTTGAAGACACCCCTCTTAAATTAGTTCTTTTCCTGTTAACCATTTTTGCCAGCCACATAATTTTCTAGATCAGTGACTGACAGTCCCTTGGTATTAAAATTGCACTCGCATGCTATTTTACATCTTCTCTGCTCCCAACAGCAATTAAGAAATGTTAGTTAAATTTTACATAGTGTTGTCCTAAGGCATGGGGATGATGGAAATATGTGGGGCCGTGCTGGGGTGAGGGTGGGGAAAGGGAAAAAAGTTAGCAGGGCCTAATTTACAGTTTGAAATGTGTAAGCTTTGTTTCCTTTAACATGAGAAATAAGGCAAGCTAGTGTAACATCTTAATAATAGTGTTGTAGGGTTGTCAGTTGCGGAGACTTGCAAATACAGTTGTCTTTGGGGCCCTTTGCAATACATACAATTGTTTTATTTATTAAAAAAACCCAACCCTTCAAAAATTTGACCTCTACTGTTTTTGTGCCTTCTCAATCAAGAAATCCTGCATATCATACCAAGCGGGTAGGTAGGGATTGCTGCTCTGCTCTAACACTCTATTATTTCCTTGTGTAGTCTAAACTTACCAATTTTAAATCTTCTTCCCAGGCATATAAACTGATATCAGAGCCCCGAGGCTTAGCACTTATTCTCAGCAATGTCCACTTCAGCAGTGAGAAGGACTTGGAGTATCGTGCAGGAGGAGATGTGGACTGTACTTCCCTGGAGATGCTTTTCAAGCATCTCGGGTATCAAGTGACTGTCTTTCAGGATCAAACTGCACGGGTAAGGGGGATGGATCCCAGGACTTCACCACCAGTATGGATGAGAGTTTGTAACTGTTATGTAAACATTTTAAGAGGTTTCCCTTGGTATAACTAAGCTTGACCAGGTCTCTTAGAAGTAGAACATAAGGCTAAATGGGATGATGTCTGCTAGCATACTGACAAATATAAAGAAGCTTGGAAGGAGGAGGACTTTACAATGGAAAGTAGGATCACAAAGGACCACAAGAGGTACTACTCTAGTCTGACCCATTGTAGTGCAATGGGCAAGAATTTCTAGACCACACCTGGCATATGTGTTAAAACCACAAATGAGTAAAGTCTTCTGTTTAGTCTAGATAGATGTTTTCCATTTATCTGCTATACTAGAAGTTAATCTTCGCAAATATTTGACCTAGTCTTTGCAAGTGTAAGTGGTGTTTTCATGTTCTTTCACTGATGGAGTCAGTTGCCATCCTATTTATCAGTCTTCCAGTATCTATGCAGTTAAGTTCCACTCTTTCAGTCTTTGCTTTATTAAAGACGTGGCTGTGCTTCAGTTACGAAAATTGGCAATGTTCCATGACTGAATCAAGCCACTCTCTTTTCCTAGGAATGCAATTGCTGCCTTCTCCAGCCTCATTTGTTCGTATTCCTTTTAGGTCCATATTAAACCAAGTGGTACAGAACCTGTTAGTGTGTTTTCATAGAATCATTTGGTTGGAAAAGACTTTCAGCATTGAGTCCAACCATACCTGTCCACTATTAAACCATGTCTTTAAGTGCCACATCTACCTGTCTTTTAAGTATCTCCAGGAATGGTGAATTGACCACTTCCCTGGCTAGCCTGATCCAATGCCTGATAACCCTTTCAGTGAAGAAATTTTTCCTGGTATCTAATCTAAACCTCCCCTGGCGCAACTTGAGGCCAGTTCCTCTCATCCTATTGCTTGTTACTTGGGAGAAGAGAGCAACACCCACCTCGCTACACCCTCCTTTCAGGTAGTTTTAGAGAGCAATAAGGTCTCCCCTCAGCCTCCTTTTTTTCAGGCTAAACCACCCCAGTTCTCTCAGCTGCTCCTCACAAGGCTTGTGCTCCAGACCCCTCACCAGCTTTGTTGCCCTTCTCTGGACACACTCCAGCCCCTCAATGTCCTTCTTGTGGTGAGGCCCAACACTGAACACAGTATCTGAGGTGTGGCCTCACCAGAGCCAAATACAGGGGGACAAGCACTTCCCATGTCCTGCTGGTCACACTGTTTATTGTTAAGTTGCTCCAATATCCCAGCTAGACTCAAGTGTCAATGTAAAACCTCTAAGATACCAGTTGATTTCTCCTATGTTGAAACTGTGTACCAACTCAGATACTTGCTGCATTCCCCTGTCGGCCATACAGAAACGTAGATGTCTAAAGTGATTCCTACTTCACAATGTTATACTTAGGACTGAATACTACATAAAAGAACAAGAACATTTTGCTGTTTTTTTATGGAACGCATGTCTTTTGTCCTGTAAACTTGATGTACATAGGATTTATTTTGTAATGGGAAGACCATTTGTGTTTGTCCTGTACATTTGTGGGTTTCCCTGTATATTGACCAACTTTACCTGTGCAAGTCTGGAAAGCGTGTTGGTTTTTTTTTTTTTTTTTCTCCCTTCCAGGAGATGCAGAATGCCTTGGAGAGATTCTCTAAGCTGCCAGGTCATCGGGATGTGGATTCCTGTATTGTAGCTTTACTTTCCCATGGTGTGGAGGGTGCAGTTTATGGCAGTGATGGCAAACTACTACAGGTATATTACTGTGTCCTAATGTGATGTGATGTTGTAGTTTATATCTTGGAAAGTAACAAAGGAAAGAGGAAAAAAGTAGGGAGGAAAAAAGTGAGAGAGAAGGTGAAGCGATGGGAGACTGAGGATTTATATTTTTTTAAAAAGGAAAAAAATAAGGGCTTGTGTGAAGAAAAGGGCAGGGGTCTGTCTATGAGAGGTCTATAAGATAAAAAATGGCATAGAAATAGGACAGGTAGGAGAAGTTCTTTCATTCTTTATTTTGTACAAGTACTAAGTAGAGTGGAGCTGGGAGGGAGCAGGGGAAGGGATGTGTTTGTCACACAGTGAGTTTGGAGATAAAGGAGAAAATACCAGGACTGGGGAGGTAATAACCAAAATACAGGGAAGCAAGGTGACACTGGGTTTGGCGCTCAGAAGGCTGCAGGGAAGAATATTTATCTTTTTTCTACTCTCAGTTGCAGGAGGCTTTCCGGCTCTTTGATAATGCAAACTGTCCAAATCTCCAGAATAAGCCCAAAATGTTCTTTATTCAGGCCTGCCGGGGAGGTGAGTGCCCAAATACTAAAAGCCATATATTTGGCGTGCCATTAAGGCTCATTTTACACACATACACACCCTCACATTCAACTTGCTGTCAACTCTCCTCTTTGCTTCTCTCAGGTGTAAGTGGGACCCATATTCACCTCCCTCTGCCCTGCTGCTGCCACTGCATCTGTTGCTCTGTAAGTGTCTTTTGCTCTGCATGAGGTGTGTGCATTGACTTGCAGACCCCAGAGCACCTTAGTGATAAAAACCTCTTACCATATCCCACTCATATATTGAGGCTTTCTCTTGCTATGCCTGCAGTAGGGGGAGTGGGGCCTATGGTGTATCAAATTGCAGCACAGCATGGAGTGGTACACTAGCACTGGAGTCTTGTCTGAGGTCCCATCTTTCTCTTGGGCCAGGATGTGTTGTCTCTGATGGTATTGTCTCTCGAGCTATCAGGCTCCAAGTCGCCTTCCCCCCCCGACCTTTACCTTATCATGCTTTCAACCTCCAAATGACCTTTCCTTACACCCTTTTCCACACACTATTGTAGCTACAGAATTATTTTCTTGTTTCTCATAGATGTGCTCTTTTTCCAGTCTTTCTGTTCTTATTCTTTTTTAATTCTGCTATTTGTTCTCCCTCCTTTTGTAACTAAACAAGTCTGTAACTAACTACCTTACAAATCTGCTAATTACCAAATTTTTCCCTAAAGTGTTTGGACTTTTTGAGATTACTGTGAAACTGCAGATACTCCAAAGAGAAGTTCTGTCTTAGCTTTGCTTTTTCCCCTGTGATAGAGAAGTTTTTCTAGCATGTATACATTTTTCCCTTCTTTCCCCTTGTCCTTTGCAATTGTCTCCCTTTTTTTTCATTTTTACCTGGGTTTTGTAGTTTGTCCTCTAGCCAAGAGAATATTTCTTTCACCTGTTACCTACTGGTGTTTAATCCCAATGCAGAGAAAAACCTGAAGTCTACATAAAGTATCTTGGGTATCAAAAATATTTGATCCTTTAAGCACTTGGAAATACTGAAACATGCGTGTTTACAATATGAAATGAATGTGATTACTTTCCTAATGAACCTTTAGATACTTTTGAACAAATTGAATATGCAGACTCATAACAGTGTGGAAATAAGTGTAATAAGCCAGAAGTGGCAGCTGACCTAATTAGGTAATTAGGTTTATTTGACTGTAGTGTTACCATAATGGGTCTTTTCACATCAACAAATCAGGCTTGGCTTTCCTATTCCCAAAAAGGTTTCAGTTAAGAAAGCTGTGCAAAATGCTGCCAGAACTGGGATACTGCAATAGGCAAGGTATTGAGACTTGAGCAACTCAAAGGGAAAAATCTTTCTCTAATTAAAAAAAAAAAAAAAAGCACAAAACTGCCTTTTTTTAACCTCTCTTTTAAACCTTGATTAATAGTTGGAGAGGGAAGCCAGGTACAAAGTAATTGAGCTATCAATAAAAAAAGTGTACCATTTCATGCTATTAGGCTAGCCAATACAATTTTTTTTTTTAAAGTAGCATTTGAAAGCTTGTATAATAGTGTGGACAACTTTAGATTAGTAGTCAGTCTCTCTATGCCATGCAAGTTAGCTGGAACCAGTTGAAACAAAGTGAGAAATGTGAGAAGTTTATGTAATAGGCCTTATCTGTCTTCTATTATGACACATTAAAAATGTAGATAAAGAAGAGTTGGTACAATCTACTTAATTTCTAAAGGGCCTTTGGCAGGAATACACTAAAGAATTGAAGTAGTCCACCGACAGTCACTGGTCAAAAACCAGTGGCAACAGAAAGCAATGGGAAAAGAAAAATGGTCAGATTTCACTTTGACAAAAAATGAGACTTTGAAGGTGCTTAACATATGTGTTTAATATAGTAGTTGATCCAGCAAATTGAAGAACTGTGGTAAATAATGACAAATAGGTAGTTAGCAGTTTGATTTAAATCAACTGGGAAAACTGATCTGGGAGCTTCAATAAAATTTAAGCAGATGGGGTCAATCTGGGCAGCAGTTATTAGTGGTATAAATTAGAGGTTAAGCATGCAGAGGAATATCGTGTTAGGGTTAGTGCTTTACACTTCTTAGTTACATTGGTAAGTTGACTGGAATGGTGTTTGAAGACAAATGCATGAGGAAGATGTGTAATTCTGAAGCTTTAATCAAAAAGGTTTTGACTTTATACATTATGGGATGATGACAGTGTGAATAATACAGCGACAGTGTGAATAATATAGCTTGACTGTAAAATTACCTGAGTCTCATCTGAAATAACATACACTGTGAACAGTACTCTAAATTTTTAAGGAGATACAGAACTCAAAGGATTTGGAGATGTGTGATGAAAGACCTGAAAAAAATGTGGTTAAAGAGGGAAAAATTTGCATTGCTACCTTAAAGATGGTGAAGGAACCTGATGGATGTAATAATGAAATTTTGGGCTATGGAGTCTTAATTATAGGCTATATCTAGCCTGTTGGACAATTGCACCCTTTCCACTGCTGCTTTCATTTTGGAAGAGAACAACATTACTGACTTATGAACTAACCATTTCCTGTGCAAAATTATGAGATGCCACCAGTGCCACTGCCTGTAAAAGGGTTAGAAATCCAAATGCATTTCTTAGTCACAACCTGGCAACAAAAACCTAGAGCCATCATAACTGGAAGGCCTCTGAAGTGGGTGTGTATGCCTCCTAAGACTAAATTTGACCCATGCTGTTAGGAAGTAAGTAGAACAGTAGATTCTCATCTTACAACAAAAGAACAAAACGGCAAAACTGTATAGAAAACCTGTAAAACATCGTTTTATTTTTCTTACAAAGTAGCTGGACTATTAAAGCTGTTGCCACTAAGCAGTTAGTCTAGATTACAATAGAAACTCTGTATCATGTGAACAACCAATTGAGAATATCTACACTTGTAATAATACAATACTGATGAATCCTGGAAAGGACATTAAATGTTCTCCAGTTTTTAAACTAATCTCCATGTACTGGAGTTTTCTCTCTTGTATTTAGGGTCAAATTATTTTGCATTTTACTATTGCACAATTTATGCTTTTGATTGAAACAAGTGATATTAAAGTCAGGATTTAGAACTAGGTGAGATATTGGGTCCATGTTTTCTTCATGTCTTGGAGATAGACCTTAGCAACTAAAATTATAGCTCTCATTTGAGTTCTGCAATAAGTAGGTAGCTAGCATTGCAAACTAGACTAGACATTTTTGGACGCTTCTAAGGCAGGTAGAAGGGGAAAATTTTGAGGGACTAGGCAGCAAATGGCACCATGCATGGCGAAGAACTATGAGAAACTTTGCTTTCCTGTTATCCCATGATCTGCATAGGAAAGAGTGAGTGGGGGAGGAATCAATTGGTACGCAGACTGACAGTTACGTTAGGTTGAGCAGGTTCAGCACTTGTTGGTATCCGCATTAGCTTGTGCAGAAGAACTTTGAGATTAATTTTTAAAACGGCTAAAAAAGCTTAAAGTTCATGCAAAAGCTTTCTGCTTGACAGCAGTTGTGGCATTGCTGACCAGAGCCCAAAACTAAAGAGCTACATCCAATAGTTCAGGATAATTTTTCCCCCCCTTCCCCTTGTTTATTGCCCCCCAGATGAGACAGACCGGGGAGTGGATCAAAGAGATGGGAAAGAATGGTCAGATTCCCCAGGCTGTGAGGAAAGCGATGCAAACAAGGAAGAAAATCTCAAGCTGCGTCTGCCTACATGCTCTGATATGATCTGTGGATATGCTTGTCTGAAAGGTACTGGGGAGAGGCCCTAATGTTAGGGCATAAGGAGGTTTTATGTGTCTGTGTGCCCCGGAAACTTCATTGTACACGCTTTCTTCTCAGGCACTGCGGCCATGCGAAACACCAAGCGTGGATCCTGGTATATTGAGGCTCTCACCTCTGTGTTTGCAGAGGACTCCCGAGACACTCATGTGGCTGACATGTTGGTGAAGGTGAGCTGGAGTCTTTCCTCTCCCACACTTACATTATTTCTGAGGGGCCTTCCAGTCCTTCTAATTGCTAGGATTGATGTACTGTTAAAGCAATTGGTTTTGCCTTGTTTGTTACAAAATTATTACTTCTTGTCTCATTTTTATATTTATATATATATACACATATATATATAAAGTTCCACAGCAGTTTAATAAAAGTAAAAATGCTGTTTCTTTGACTCCTTCCATTTCACTTGTGCAGTTGCATGGTGAATTTAGGAGTACAATTAATCTGGCTTGCCAAGAATTACTTTTCTGTATCTATAGCTTTTTTTTCAGGTGGATTAATTCCCTGAATGGGCTCACCACATAGCTGTACAAGCATTTGCACTCACATAAGGGAAAGATTAAGAAAACGGGGGAGGAGGGAGTGAAGACAGCAGTGTGACCACAGCAACTTGAGCTGCTGTGGAACTGCACCCTGGTTCTTTACCCTTCTTATAATTTAGAAAGACAATAAATAGGGGACTACTTAATAAGTTAAACAGAATAATCTATGAGTACAGAAAGCAATGACATTTTTCTTACTTCTGTCTTAATCCTTCCGGTAATTTTTTTTTTTTTTTTTACTGTCACATCTAGGTGAATAGGCAAATCAAGCAACGAGAAGGTTATGCCCCAGGCACAGAATTTCACCGCTGCAAGGAAATGTCAGAATATTGTAGCACACTCTGTCGGGACCTTTACCTGTTTCCTGGCTATCTGCCAGGAAAATAACCCTGCCAGCTCTGTTGGAAGAGAGATACTGCCAAAGCTGAACTTTGAGTATGGATGTCTACATTCTCGTTCTTACAAGCTGTGACATCAGATGTGCAAGCAAGGAATGCTTGTTTGTATCTGGCCAGTCCAATTCTCGATGTCTTTTTATAAAATAATGTGGCAACTTTCTTTGTAATCTGATACAGTTCAGGGTTTAAAATTCTAATATCCTGGTTTATTTCATATGTATAGAAATTGGTTGAAAGAGGATCAGCACTGGAACTGGGAAGAAGTGGAAATATCCTTTGGAAGGAGATATAAGGACATCTGTAAGCAAAGTGAATGTGAGAAGGGAAGCAGACTATTCATGCTATTTTTTAAAAGTTAAGCCTTTCTGAAAGGAATATTATTCATAAACTACTACTTGTGTTATGCTTGTATTTTAAAATTTTTAAGTACTGTCTGCCTGGTTCTTCATTCAGGACAGTCGGCTCCTGTGCACATTAGAAAAGGGCTCCCTTGTGAAGGAGAATCCTTCCCCTCTCTAAAATGGAAGGTTATTGTTTTTCAGTATTTGACACTTTCCTCTCTATCTTGATCACTTAAAAATCTGTTTTTACACATTCCTTCTGTAGCCAAATTATCAAGAGAATTACAAAACATCCCAGGTTATCAGAAATCCTGGTTCTCTATTTGTTTTGCTCATACAAATAAGCCTCCATAAACTGCACCAGAAACAGTTTTGAATCTAGAAACTCTAGATGAGCTCCCCTTAGTCCCAAGAGTGAACAACTGTGTGGAATAATACTTTTCAGGAATTTGTTTGCCATAGTACCTATGTGTTCACAACAGGTGTAACATTCAATCCACCAACTTCTCAGGACTCTATAAATTGCACTGTACGGCTGAATCCCTGAAACCCCACAGCCTTGTACAAAAGGAACTTTTGTCTTTTGTTTAATTAACAAACATATTCAAGGCAGTTCTTTACAGTCTAAGCATGTTGCTTGGATTATTTATCACTGCAGTTTGTTTCCCTTTTAAATGAAAGGGAATGGTTTCATATTATTACCCTGTTATGTGAGTTTGCTTTCTTCAGCCGTGATCATTTAAAGCTGTTTGTTTACTTAATATTGTTTGCAAAGTGTCATTTTATCTGGTCAATAAGAAATGTGGCATAATCCATCACTACTTTTGGAAATTTCCTACACAGTCTCTTCATGCTGTGATTTGCCTCTTGCTTTTGTCTGGTTGTGGTTACTCCCATTTGGTGTGATGTGGGAGACAGGCATTGTTCTCTTTCTGTGGTAGAGCCTAAATCCTGGTATACTGGGTCACATAGGGACTACAGACTGTTGTCTACTTCCAAAGTAGACTTGAGTCTCTATCTTTTCCATTTTGTAGCAGTAAGTTGGCATGGTTCCTGGCTTACTCTTTTTATGTAAGTGTGGCTTTTAAAATATTTTTTCAGGATAGAATTATGATTAAGAAGCACAAAGGGATATGGAGGGAGGCTGGAAAATTAGGCATGTGCTTTTTTTTTTTTTATTGTTCTGCCTAGGAAAATGAAGGCTCTGTTTCCTCCAGCTGGCAAAGGTGCACTATGAGCATGCATCTTGCACTTCCCTTACACAGAACACGTGATGAACGGAACAAGGATCATACTTGCCAATTGGTGCCTTACTCTGAAGTTTAAGATACCAGTTTAGGGGCTGTTGTACCTCCCTGGAATATAAACACCTTCTTCCTGAGTGTTCCCTCTTTGAAATGGTGCAATATGTTCCAGATACGTGTATTGATGAAGCAGTCCACTCTGATGGATTAGATTTCTGTAGGATTGCATCAAGTTACATTATCACTGCCACTTTCATATATACTTTTTGTATACTTGTATTTTACTGCCTTGAGGTGTCAAAATAAAGAACTCTTGTTTGATTAATCTGTGCAGTATCTTCTGCTTGGGGAGTTTTACCTCTGTGCAGAAATGGAGCTTCTACATAAAGAGAATTTTGCATAATTTCTTGAGATAGGACCTCCCAGAGGTGCTTTTGAACTCTAAGGCAGAAGCCTGCTACTTGCTAGCAGTATGGACTGCTCATGAATTTTGATAACACCTGGACTAAACTAAAGTTAATATATTTTTAGTAAAGAGATATGAGGCAGAACCACCAATTAGGTGGCCAATGTTTTTCAGCACATAAAACATTTAGACTGGGAAAATTATAGGCTCTGTGTGCTTGAAAGAAGAGCTGGTGCCAAAAAGAAGGGTTCCTGAAAAAAAGGAGGAGTCTTGGAAGGAGGAAGGGTGTAGAAAGAAGGTGAAGATACCAGCCGGAGGAAAGATACTGGAAGTGGGGGAAGATCCAGGGAATCAGAGAGCTGCATGGAAACAAGTGACAAGGGATGCACAGACGCCTTGACCTGTAATGCCCAGGACTCGTAGTGGTGAGCAGCTGCACAGCACAGAACCAGCACAGCTTTCTGCTCCACCTTCACAAGCTAGCAATGATCTCGCCACTGGGAGGGGAAGCTGAGACCTACGTAATACAAGTGAGTGAGTGTGAAGTAAGGTAAAAGCTCAGTTCTTCTAAAATAAACCCCAGTATCCAGATCCAGAAGTTGTCAATTACTCCGTCTCATCCATGACACTTGGAAGAGTGCTTCCTGTCTTCTAATTTATCTTTTTTTATGGAAAGAGTACATTGTGTTTTCAAGAATACCAAATTCAGGTACAGGAAATCTAGTAGTAATGTTAGCAGTGGAATTACCAACATCTACCTGTGCAGACAGTGTTCCCAGTAGTACAGAAGATTAAGTAAGACAATTAAGTTTTGAGCTACTAGCATTGTTTAAGGAATGGTTTCAATAGCTGGCGTAGCAGGGAAGTGTTAACCTGTTCCAGGCTGTGAAAACAGCAAACAGGATGTAGACAAGGTATTTTACAAATCTTGAGTTGCATGAAAATAATTGTATTTATTAGTAGAACAATTCAGTAAATTAATACAATTCTAGTAATTCCAGACTGGTTTTGTTTCCCTATTTGCCATTTTGAAAAGTAATAGATGCTCAGAGTATTTGGCCTTGTAAAACTAGTCATTGATCATGAAATTTAGGATGTACAGAATGGTATTGAAAGAGGGCATGCTTTCCAAAACATCAAAAGATTTGGCTAACCATCTATAAAAAAAACCTCTTGTAAAATAGAATTTATGCCAAGCTGAGATTCCTAACATACACTGTACCTGTGTCATGCAATGTGTTCTTACCCTTGTCTTCAGGGTATGAGAATTCTTTACTGCATCACAACACTAAATCATTGTTAGGAGAAGGAAATGCAAGAAAGAAGATACTGTTATGTAACAGATCAACTTCCTTACAGAGTGATGATGTCATTAGCATATGCATACAGAGCACAGTTTCTTTTAAATTAAAGGAATGAAACAAGAATCTCCAGAGAGGTTACAAGCAACCATTGCCACAGGCTCAGCAGCCTCAGTGAGGCTGTTTCATTAGGCACAAGTGCTAAGTCCTCAATGCAATTTGGCCCAGTGTTGCTGCTTTTGCCTATTCTACTTGTATAATTCTCTCTTGTGAAGGTTTGGTAGTCTGTCTTTTCCATTGATCTGAGTGTGGTACCTTGTCTATGGTCACTGTTACGTATAACTTGGTCTCCAGACTGTAGTTTTACATAAACTATTACCCCTGCATGCAAAACTTCTTAAGACATCTGTGTAATTCACTACATCTTTCAAAGAGCTCAGAGTTGTATTCAGTCTTCTCTAGCTTAAGAAAAGTAACTGGAATTGCTGTAGTTTAGGCTGTTGATTTTTTTACTTTTTTTTTTCCTTTGTCACTCCTAAAAGTTCTGATTTTCAGCTGCAAAATAAGGAGAAACAGTAACACAGTTTCTCATAGAAACTGCACTTTGACAAAGGTGAGCACCATGCTGCATTGAGAAAATATTTAGATTTGGTTCTAGTATGTTCAGGTTGTAAGGAAAAGTGAGCTAGCTGTCAGTATTCAGTCACTGGTAGTCATCTAAAGATTGAGGGGGAAAGGGTCACACTGAGCATAGGTTTAACTTTTCTAAATTGATATTACATAAACAGTGAAGGGATGTTATAAGCTGCCGCTGCCACTGCCTCTAGCAGCTCTGTGGCTT